>NC_050528.1:22651835-22655369 GCF_002922805.2 Oryzias melastigma
CAAAGAGGCAAAAATTCCTACCAACGAGGACAAATACTCTGTAGACATCAGGTGTACTAATGTCCACATTTGTTAAAAAGGTCATGCACGAGTTTTGATTTAATACCTAGCAGTATTTAATTCATTTTATTTCTTCAGGAAAATGGTTTGATTTTGAACATGCTGTAAAGTTTAGGGTTCTTTTCATTCTCAGAAGAGGCCAACTGGGGCCAATTGACCAAAACATCCAACTGGTCAGGACCACCACAGGAGCCCGGTTCGTCTTTCTCCTAACGAAGAGCCATTAGCAATCAAAGTCTTAACGGCCCCACAGCTTAATGAGGAGACTTAACGAGCTTCTTAATGAAGCCCCGGCCATCATTACCACAGTGAGTGGTGGCAGCGCTGATTGAAAGCACCACTAAGAGTCATTCTAAAGCAAAAAAAAGAAAAAAAGATCCCAGCCTAAGGAAATCAAATCCATTTAAGGCTGACCTTTCACCCCTATCTGTTCCTCCAAGATTAATATGAAAGTATAATAGGAAAACGCAGTTACCCAGATATAATAAGTGGGAGTATTTCATGGCTACAGAAGTGGAACAGCTTAGAAACCTACCTCAGAGGTTTAAAAAGAAAAATAGCCATCATAATATTTAAAACCTGCTTAGCTAGAATTAAACCATAGGCTTGTTTTTTTTAAGTTATAAAATCCAACAGCCAAACAATATAAATATACGGACCACAAAAGTAAAATCTATTGATGGAACTGATTTTGTCCTGATAGGCTTCCATTTTCTTTTATGCTGTTGTGTATCCAGAAACCGGCCTCTCTAGCCTCCTAAATCTCCTCAATTATTTATATTATCATAAGGTAATATGCTTATACTCATATACTCAATTTCACATTTTTGCAATAACCATAAATCATGAAATGAGGGGGAAAAGTACTCTCTGCCAACCTCTAAATCACTTAAATAACTAATATCCCATACACACAACTTCGCATTTATGCTGCACAATCAATCATAAAAACACCAAGAAAATGTGTTTCTTTTTTCACGGCTATGCATTAGCCTAATGAATGTGGATGTTTTCCCTGCAAATTCAGCATCTGTGTGTGTGCGAGTGCCCGAAAAAGAAGATGAGGTTGCACTAGCTGGAAAAAGGCCGTGTGGAAACACATAAAATGCCAGTGGGCATACAGACGCAGTGCAGGGCACCACTGAGCCTCGTGATTGGCAGCGAGGTTCAATTCCCCCAGCACATCAGGGAAAGTTTGCGAGGGGAACGCAGGCAGGTGTGAGAATATCTCCCCCGATCTTTTCGGCAGGCTCATGGGGGTGGGGGAGCTTTTCATCTCTCCTTTCTGGTGACTTCAAAAAGGCGCAGGCCAAGGATGTAAAGCTGGGGGGACGGGACCGAGCCTGCTCTGTTGTAACAGTCGGGGATGTCAAGCAGGGCAGAGGGGAGAGGGGTCAGCTAATCGATTTGGAGCAGGTCCACCGACTCACAGAGATGTCTAAAGAACCAGGCCGATCAGGCAGGGAAATTAATTTGGGACAGGGCCCGTGTGATTCCGGTGAGGCTGTTTGAAATGAAACTGTGCCTGGTGGCCAGCTTACCTCCTGCTATCACATTATGAGTTTTGCTCCGAGGTATGTGTAGCTTTTGCGTGTCCACCTGTGTATCCCCAAATGTGTGAAAAAATGATATGTAATATCTCCCCAGATCAGCGTGTATGGAGGCAGATTCACTTAAAAAAAAGAAAAACCTGGCTACCTATTTATAGCCTCTATGATAGTAAAAATAATGGTTTTAAAAAGGAAGCATTTTTTTGCAGTAATCCTTTTATCACAGACCGAGAATTAATGTGTATTATCTCTTCAACCGACAATATGATCTCAAGCTGCAAATTTGGGGAATGTAACGACTAACTTCTCCTACGTTCACGCCAGACTCAGAAATGTGTGTACAAGTGACCGATACAAACAGAAAGTCGATTTAAAAGCACGTACATTTGTGTTTCAGGCTTCCACATACAAAACTCTCCTGTTTAGTGTCAGTGCGAACGTTTTTGAGTCTGTTTTTGGGCTTTTCATGCAAAACACATTAAATTTGGCTTAAAAGTTAAACCTGCTGAACTTTGACCAATCACAGGCTCTGATTTGGTAGTGACACATGAATGGCATCGCTTTGTAATACGCAGAAGTGCCAACCGATTGAAAACTGATCATGAAGGGGAAATCAATAATCGTGATTTGTACCCGGCAAGAATTATACGACACCAAATCTTTTGTTTATCAAAATAAAGCTGTGAAGGAAAAAGTCCGGAGGAAGATTTGCCGGATTTGCACCTCATCAGCATTTAGCACTGAGCCTTGTCCAACAGTAGGATCATGCACTGGTATCGTTTAGGTCTGTGGATCATTCCCTAGGTGGCGATCCGGTCCGATTCACGAATCAAGCTCAAAGATTCACAGATCGAACCATGATTCTTACTTTTTACTATGATATGTTGGACAGTTGCCATGTCTTTTTTACTAGATGTATTAAAATAAAGTGATATGTCTTAAATCACTGTGATACTTTTATTCAGAAAAGGAGATCAGAATAAAAAAACTCATAAAACTCAATGATTTAGACAGAAAGAAATGCTGTTTGTTACTTTAAACACATTTTTAGGTCAACTTTCTGGTTAATTTCAGCAGTAAACAAAACCTGTTGTTTTGGATCATTTAACAACAAATCCTGAAAATGTTCTCCACAGTTTTTCCATCCTTAAAATTCTACAACACTTTACGTTCTAAAGCATATCAATGCAAAGCCGCTATGAAAAGCCGTTTTTCTCCACTGCAGAATCAGCTGATCCACATTGATTAGGTGATCACTTCACCACTGTGCAGATCATGAGCACTCGGATGGTGGTTACAGTCCTGGTAGCGTTGGCATAGTCTAGTGTAGAGGTCTGCAACCTGCGGCTCCAGAGCCACATGTGGCTCTTTTATCTCTCCATGGTGGCTCTCTGGCTGAAGAAAAATAATATAATAGTAAGTTTTTTAATTTTTTTATTTAGTTTACTTAGAAATTTTAGGTTATTTTGGAGTTATCTAGTAATTAAGCAACAAGTTAGCTTTTTTTTCCCCCCTAATTTGGCCTCTACTGAGTTTTTTATGCTAATTTGGAGTTAAGCTAAAAATGTAGCGATAAGCTAAACTTTTTGGGCAATTTGATATCTACTGAGATTTTTTGGGCTAATTTAGAGTTTAGCTTCTATTTTAGCAACAGGCGAACATTTTTGAGTAATTTAGTTTACTGAGGAATTTTGGGCTATTTTGCAGTTTAGCTAATAATTAAGCAACGAACTAGCTTTTTGGCTAATTTGTTATCTACTACTTTTACTAATTTTTGTCTACTAAAAGGTAAAAATAAAAAAATAAAAATCACATTTTGAGAGATGCTAGTTTCTTTTTATATCTTTGCTTTTGATCGTGCCAAAAAAGGACTAATTCATATTTATTATTTTAAAACATGGTAATGGATTATCCAAATTTCTTA
>NC_050528.1:22655503-22659402 GCF_002922805.2 Oryzias melastigma
TTCTTTTTATATCTTTGCTTTCGATCGTGCCAAAAAAAGGACTAATTCATATTTATTATTTTAAAAAATTGTAATGGATTATCCACATTTCTTAAAGGCTAAAGTAAATCTATGTGGCTCCTTCTAGGTTCTGATCAGTAGAAAACGAGTCCAAATAGCTCTTTTGCTGTTAAAGGTTGCTGACCCCTGGTCTAGTGTGAACACAGTGAGTATAAAAACTTGTATTCAACACGTTCTTGAACGTACATCACATGCCTGATGTGTAAGTAGCTTCACTTCATTACTAGAAAGAACACGCTACTCATTAATATGAGATACTTTTGTTAATTTAAAACTAAATTCAAATTGAATTCTCATCTTCTAATGTCTTGACAGCAAATATGAAAAATAGTCAAAAACAGTTGAACTGCATCACTTTTTTTTTTTTTTTTTTTTCAGAAAAAGAAATTGTTTGAATTTGAGAAAAACTGAGTATAATCTGCCCTTTGAAGAAAACTGTGTAATGACTCGGAGTCTGGCCTGCCACAACCTCCACTTGGCAGGGCTTCAACACCCGAGTGGACAAGGAGCCAATGTGGGACTGAATATGTGTGTGTGTTCTGTGTCCCTCTAAGTTCTGGCAGCAGTTGACCCTGAGTCAAAAGAACAAGTTGGAGAGCAGGCCAGGAAGTGGAGAGAAGGTAATCAGGTTAGAAAGTACCAGCTCAGGCCAGCCTTTACACAGCCACTAATAACGAAAGTCAACACCTCCCTGGGACGGTTGAGATTAGCTCTGACATGGGATGACTCTGCTCTGACTCCCACCTGGACCACAGCGATTGCCCATCCGGGTCTAAGAGCTTCAGAATGCACAGTAAAACACTTTAAAGACTCACTGCAATGAAAAGTGTGTTTTTACATTTACTTGTGGAAAATTTTCTGATGATGAAGGACATTTAGAAAGAAAATTAAGCTAAAAATTCAATTTCTGAATATTTCTTTATTAAAAATCCGTGTGAATAAGGAGCAGATGAAATTCTAATGAACTTCTGGTTGGGGTGGGTGGATCGATCTGAGTATCAAAGCTGAAGTATTGATAGTAGCGGGATGAGATCGATACTTTCAATACTTTTTTGTTGCAGTTTTTTTTAAAGAAAGTTCAAATTGCTGTAATGTAACACTTTTATTTGCTGAAAGTGTCAGTGCATTGATGTGTTATTATTGAATAAAAATTGTGTATTTCAAAATCTATTATATAATTATTTTTATCGGATCGATACCCAAATTCCCAGTACTGCCCACCCCTAACTCATGCCGCTCTGCAGAAACTATGTCCTAGAAAACCACATAGTTTTTTTTTTTTATTATTATTTTGGCTAAAAAACTGAAAAATCTTAAATAAAAGACCACTGGAAAGTTTTTCAAAATAGATTAAAAAAATGATTGAAACGGGATTTAAATAAACAGAAAAAAAAGTGCAGAGAGAGATGCAGGTTTGACGGATGTCCACATAGTTTTTGGTTGCCTGAAAGGATCAGAATATCCATTAAAAAAAAAAAAAAATAAAAAATCTGGTCACACATTTGTCATAAAACCCAACCTTCAGTTTGAGATGTTTTAAAGTTTTCTTGCTAGTAGACCTTATTAAATAACTCCTGCAGCATTTGATACATTTGTTTTTAAACTAAATGTATGTATTTGGTACTGTAAGTGGATGTTTTTGTATTTCTAGAATCATTTCTCTTTTATTTAACTCAAATCCTCAGTTTTTCACGATAGCATGAAGGATTTTTCCAAGAAGAACTGCATCCAAACATCAATATTCAGAACCAGAAGTCCTTGATCAGAACAGGAAGTTCCCCCATATCCCTTTAGAAAAACTGTCGACTCCAACACTTTTTGTCAATTCCAAGCTTTAAAAAAGTTTTTTATTTCTTTTCTTTTTTTACAATTCTAAACTCTTCAGGTTAGGGTAAAGATTTATTATACATTTCTGGCCAATGATGTCAGGCGCCATCTTGTCTATAGCCTGTTGCCAGGTCCATCTCGATTTTTCAGCAATAATTGCTGAAAAACTGTTAACTTAAAAAGTATGTTTTACTTTGCTAAATTCTAACTGCACATGCATTCTTTTTACCCATATAGAAATCATTCTAGTCCAAAAATATATTTCAACAAAAATTTCAGTTCTGCTCCAAATCATATGACTTTGTTAAATCTCAACATTTTTGCTTCAAAATTATATATACCAGTTCAGATTACAAATGCTAAACATACAGATGAATTACGACAGATTATACTGTTTTCATCAGATTAGATTAAAATGCATGGATAGAATGAGATTATGTTGCATATCAGTCTGCTGTTCGCTGGACTCATATGTGACCTGATATAATGTTCCCAATAAATCCCTTATTGTATCAGATAAAACAAACAAACTGCACATTATTTTGTCATCAATCTGTAAGAACATGATGGACAAACATACGACTACAAGGCTACAGAAATTAGGTCAGAAAGTCAAAGATGACTTAGAGTCACAAATATATGCTCTTTTATTCGCAATAACTTTTAGGTGTACCACAAAGAGTTCATTGAAAAGGATTTAAACATTTAAAAATGAAACTAAGCTACAATGTTTAGAGTGAAAATGCCTTCCTGAAGTCAGAAAACTGCCTGACTGCTTTAAACAGATAAGAAGCTGAAATAACTTAATACAAGTTACAAGTTTAATTGTCCATGAATTAGTTTTCCCACAATGCAGCAGGCATTTATCAAGCACATCAAGAAACAAGCTAAAGTAATCTTTTAGATAATCAAGATGATAAAACTTAACTTAAGATACAGCTTACTTTGGCTAAACTAAACACTTGTTGATATATATATATTTTTTTAAACGTACTTTTTCATGACTTCTTGTCCAGCATTCATAAAATCATGGTACATTAACCTTAAGTTGTCTCGAACAAAGAGAGAAAGATTGACTCACATCAGGTTCAAGCAACCACTTTTAATGAAAGGTCTATGTAAATGTGGGTTAATAAGTTTTTTCAAAACTCTTGCTATGAAAGCTTCTTCAACTGCTTTTGCTTTCTACTACAAAGCAAGTAGCTTGATGAAGGTTGACCCTTGACCAATCAGCAACTCCTATTTTAAATGCACATTTTAGAATTCTAATTTAGTTCCTAAACACACGTCACATGCCCAGTGTGAACGTAGCTTAATGGTTTGTTACGTATATCACAGTTGAAAATAAAAAATAACTACTCGAATTTATCATTTGCTGTCATATTTTGATCTATTTTTTATGAGAAATACTTTTCATTGGATATATGATATCAGGTAAAAATTTCCTGGCAAAAGTGAAGGTGTTACTTTTTATAGTGAAAGTGTTCTAGGGTTAAACTGTTTGTCTCAAATGCATAAAACCTTAATAAGCTTCAAGAACTCTGCAGACGTTTTAAAGCAGCTCTGTTGAATCCACGCCACAAAGACAGGTTTAAATGTATAAAAAGGTTCAATTAGCAACGTGCAAGAGGTCATTCATAAAAGCAGCCGGTTATCTCCAACTTAAAACCTGAATTCCCACGTTGGAGCAGTCGGGATTTCTCTTCACTGCGCTCAAAGAAAACCATTTAAAATTGTAAAACTACACCGACCATCAAAAAGCTTGTGTAGTGTTTCATCCGGGTGTGACTAACACAGGCGCGCAAATTTGCATGCTCTGGTCCGACCGCCCGCTCTAATCACTGAAGACGCACACGAGAAAAAAAGAAAAAAAAAACACCTTTCAATTTGCAGAAGCACTCAGACATAAAGTCCACACAGAAACAGAAGCAGCCTCCGCACCGCAAAGTGACTTCAGAAGGAAGACAGGTTTTAAATTCCGTCTGAACTTTCAATCAAACCCATTCTTGCAG
>NC_050528.1:22659785-22672932 GCF_002922805.2 Oryzias melastigma
TCACACACTTCCTCCCACTTGCACACTTCCTAATAGAGTATTCATTATTCATCATTATTAGACTTTTCCTTTAGCACCATAAGCTGTTCAATGCATCCCACCACTGTTCTCTTCCTCTGCGATACATTATTCAAAACAAAACTGCGCTTTTGGCCTCAGAGTATGCAAATCCCCCTTTTGATTATCATAATCAGCTGATGTTGGAGAGGCTGTTGTGTGTGTGTGGAGATTGTTGTGTTTTTGCTTCGTACACTTCACATCAGATTCTTAACTGAGAAGAACTTGCAAAAGGCCACTGGAGGCCTAAATCATTGCTGTGCATTTAAAGGGCAAATTGCCCACATATATGCCAGTGCCTGCCTTTGCCAAGGGGAATGTCTTTTGCCACCGGGAAGATAAGGAAAAAAAAAAAAGAAAAAATAAAAATCTTTAGGCGTGTGGGTAAAATGAAAAGTTTGCCTCAACGTGGGAGAATTTTATGCTGTTAATTATCTTTTTATGACTTTGTTCTTAGCCTTAAATCTCGAGGAAACGACCTGCTTGAAGAAAGAAAAAGTGAAGTCAGCTTAAAGGCTGATATTAAATACAATGAAAATGGTGGTTTTAACATGTTCTTGTAGCATTTTGGTCATGATGGAGGGCATAAAAGACAAAATTAAATCTTAAAATTGCATTTCTGAGTATTTCTTTATTCAAATCATCTTTCAAGCAATCACTTTTATAGCAACAAATCAAACTCTACTTGATTTAGGTTCAAAATAATGTATTTACTGAACTTCATGTGACCTATTGAATCCTCACCAGCAAACATGAGTTTAACATATCTGTGTGAATTTGTTGTATTGTCTACTGTCAAGGCTTAACATAAACTGATAAATCAAATAAAATCGTTGTGAATTAAAAATCCTGTTAAAAAAAGCTTGTAGGTGTGACGTTGAAGCTACTACGGCAAGCCAGAAGCTCCATGCTCCCCTTCAGTTTCAGTTTCATGCATATACTTGTAGACGACCAGATTCATGTACGTCAGGATTCAAATGGGGCGAAAGAAGGTTATATCTTTTGAGTTTTTATTTTCATTTTTTTATGTATGTACAACACTTAGTTCAAGGAATAAAAAGCGTTTCATAAATAAAGGAGGATTTGCTGTGGTCTGTTTTTTTTTGTTATTTGATTTGATCTGATTTTGTCAAATGAATATTTGTGAATATACCTGCATTCTTTGAACCCTTCTAACGTTAAATGCAAATAAACTATTCAATTGAAATTAAATTGCAATGTCATCCTTTTAACTTTGTCACACAGAACAGAGAAACAACTTGACACGTTTTTACCAAAACTACTGTGAAGTTCATACTTAAAGACCATGCACCATTCTTGTCTAGTAAGGCTGGTGCCATTAATATGTCTCGTTTTTGTGGAGCAGTGGTCCTCAACCACCAGTCTCTGGATCAATTGGCATTTGGCCGAGGTAGAAATGAGATAATATAAGATAAACTTTAATTGCAGACTCTAGTCCATTTAGTCCATAAAGACATACATACACTCATCAGAAAAAAATAATCTAATTGAATCAAATTATTAATTAAATAATGTATTAGTAATAAATTAAAAATTATTAATTATACTTTTATTAATAATATTTTATTTTTTGTCCTTTTGAGTATCAACAATCTTTTATTTTGAAAAACTTTTTATTTAGCAAAATAACCCAATTCTCTCAGCGACACCTTTGATCACTGGAGCTGTAAAGTTTGGTCAGGGGAGTGAACTGACTACGTCTGAACGATCTTTTACTCTGAAAAATCTTCTGGTTTTGAAAATCGACAGGATTCTCTCGGTTACATTTCAGTCACTCGAGCGCTACAAGTTGTGCGGCGGCGTGCAACACGACAAAACTTGTATGTGGAACGTTTCTTTGCAAATGGATGAGGGATAAGTGCTGGGACAAGAACAGGGTACAACTTCAAGACAAAAAAATCCCTCCAAACAGTGAGCTACCAGGAGTCCTGCCTTAAATATGGGTTAAGCAGGAGATTCCCACACACCAAGCCTGTTTGCATAGTATCCATAATATTAATATGTTACCAGAGTTTGATGTTCAAGATATTTTATTGATATTTAACTCATTGAAAACAGCCAGTCTCTTGACATGTTAGGCAGACAGACGTTTTGTGCTTAACTGAAAGTTTTCAAAAGTCCATTTGTCTTGAAAGCAGCGGCCGTCACTGTCAACTTTCTTTTTCAAACTTACAGACATTTTAGAAATGAGTATCAAAAAAGGTTTGAGTGATAGTGTTACCACCGGTTTAAAATGGCTTATAACTTAATGTAGCCAATCACAAAGAAGAAATCGTTCACAAAGTTTCTAGAAAGCGTTGGGGTCACATATTATTTATTTTATGATCGGGTCCTGTAGGTTGGTGGACATTTTAACATCGTTCGCATTTGGCCCATGGGTTCCAGACTTTGGACATGCCTAATGTACGGCTGGATAGCTCAAACATTTTTTGCAATTTTTGGCGCACCGGTAATGTTAGGTTGATGTTGTGAGGGCTGTAAGCTAGAGGGAGAACGTGAAAACAGATGGATTATGGGAAACAGTCCAGCCTACATCTCAGAGAGTTTCTAATGAACTCCAACTGTTCAAAAACGACATGTTTTTTGGTTTTAGCTAAAAACAACACCATTAAAATAGGATAAAAAAAACAAAACACACTTTTCGTATAGATCAGAGATCAGTTTAAAAAAAAAATCTATTTTTATTTGTATCCTTTCACTGTTATATATAAGAATTTATATATTTTAGAAAAATATTTTCCAGCTAAATCTTTATATTTGGCTAATAAATGCTGTCTAAACTGTTTGCTGAAGGCCCTTTGGCTGCAATAACTTGAAGTCATCATTTTCTGCTTGATGCCATCAGTCTCTCATAGGAAAAACTCCATTTAAGTTTGCAGGCATTTTTTTTATACTTCTTTATAACGTGGTGATTAAATCTCCCTGACTCGTTGCACCACCTTGACTTTATTCATTTTAATCTCTTCCCTCTCAGACTTATTGGCGTGCTTGTCATTTGTCATTAAAATGACAGGTCTAACTATCATTTTAATGGCCTCACATGCTCAACACTTTAGCCCCAAAACCAGTTTAAACCAGAAACTAACTCCTACTTGTTTGAGGGCTTTGTTCTGACGCAATAAAGTGAACCGAGTTAGGCTGAATAGTAACCCATTTAGTTGGGCTTACATTAAATTTGCCTTTTTTCTTTATAGAGCCCTGAAAGACTGCAGCTACATGAGCAATACTGCCATGTTTGATTTTTTTGCTGGGCCTTCCCTCCAAACAAGCTATACTTGATCTCTTTTTCAAATCGTGCTGCAGAGATTCCCACTCCATGTTATTACTTGGCATGCCGCCCGGAGGTATTAACGGTCACTAAAAGCCTATATTCGGCAACCCACTCACAATGTTTTATTTTTCTTTACATAAAAATAGTGGAATGTGCCGTTTCAGAGCAGCATGCAGTGGTCTGAATGTGCTTTTTGTTGGGTTTTCTCACTCACGTCCGACAGACGAGGGCCTTTTACCACATGAAAGCAGGATCAGAAGCAAGTTTCACTGTTAGCAAAGACGCTGCGTGACCTTTAGGCATTATTTGTAGTCAGTGGCGGTCCTGTGGCTGTGTAGAACTACGTCCAAAACCAAAATGATGCTAAGCCTGCTTTAAAGACACGGACTAAATCTGTGCAACATTTCCATGCATGCCACGACTTCACTGAGATTCTTGGATTACACCAACAGGAGCTAAAAAATCGACTAAATCTGTGATGTAACTCTGCGTTTTCTACATTATTCTTGACCAGACCTCAGTTTGACCTTGGTTTGACTCTCCAAGAACATCAACACTAATAGAAACTTGCAAGTGTTTGAATTATTGTCTTAAACTTTGTAAAAACTTCTAAGTCTCATTGCCAATCTTTATATTTATTGGATTCACTGTGTTGTATTTGTACTGTATGTAAAACAGAAAATATGTCTATTTATGATTTAAAATGTGTGTGTAGTTATATGTGCATGTTTACATATGTACTAATATATTTATCTTCTTTTATTTTATTTGGTTTTTTTTACCTAAACCATATTAAATATTAAATATGACTAAATATGTGTACTAGGTTTGATATATTTTTATATTTCTTTTTTTATTTTGTTATGATTGATTGATTAATTCCAATAGATACAGTTTTTATGCACTAAAATTAAGTTTCAACGTGATTCCAGCTGTTTCTGAAGTGGAGAAAAGTGTTGTCGCACTGACTGATATGATACAGTATTGATGTGTTTACACAATCAATTCTGTAGCGGCTTTGTGCCGTTTTGTAACACTTTATGTTCGTAAACAGTTGCATAACAGTACAAGCCGATATGAAAAGCTGCTTTTCTCCACCTCAGAATTAGCTGATCCACATTTAGTGCTGGGTAAATTGCTTCTAAAGAGTAATCGATTACTTTATCTACTGGATGAAATTGTAAATACATTAATTTACTTATTCCCAAATTTAAAAAGTACTTATTACTTAGCCTCTTTGCAATTACTTACAAATTTTAAAGGGAACAAAAATAGAACAAACAAGATCCCCTTGTCAAATATAACCTGTATTTTTTTTAGCACCACCTCATTCATTTCACCACATGAACATGAGAAAATCTGCATTATATAGAACACACGTGCACAGACAGGTTTGTCATTGACCCTGGCAGTGGAAAGCAGTTCATCTCCAGGAGATAACTTGCGCTCATCTGTAATGTTTTTGGCTTTGTTTTCAACAAATTACAAATAATTAAAGGCTCTACAGCAGCCAAATACTCCTGCAAATTTGTCCATGTTCATATTTCCACTCTCTTCATCTTATTTTGACCAATCTCCAACTCTGCATTAGCACACATGCATTAACTTGGAGTAACGTTATTTTTTTTTAATTAGTTGTTTCATTTAACTAAGAGATTCTGTCAACTGTTCACACAAGTTAATTTGTTTTAGTCACCGATGGTTTCACTACACCAAAATAGGAGCAATGAAGTAAGTAATTGTAATTTAATTACCAGGAATTTAACTGTAATTATTTACATTATTGGCAAAAGTAATGAAATTACAGACATTATTAGTACTTTGTAACCAATTACTCCCAGCACCATTTATATTATTGTGAGTTACTTAGATATCGCCACTGACTGCTCTGGAAAAAACACAAACGTTTTTTTTTTTTATTTATTTTTTTATATATAATTTGAAATAAATCCAGCCATAAAGGGGTTAATATAATTCATTTTTCATTATACCCTTATATGGAATGAATATAAATGCCATTTTTGTGTGTGCAGTGAGGATCCACAGCTTCTTTTTTTTATTATTTTAAGTGTTTTTTGTATTAAAACCATCACAGCATGTGTTTCTTTGGAGCAGCTTGTAATATTTAACCTGTGTGCCTTAGTGAGTCAGAACGCACACACTCACACACTCTCACACACTCACTCCTGAGCTGCAACTGCATCCCATTCACACTCATCTTCCTCCTGCAGCGTTGTCATCAGCTCTCCTCTGGAGGTCCCCGTGACCTGTTCTCTCTCCTCTCCCCTGCTCTCCTGCTCCCCCCATGGTGTCCACGCTGTCCTCTCCAGACCTGCCCTCAACATGGCCCTCTTTAACTCAGCAGCCGAGACATTTCACAGTCTTACATTGTCTCAGCAGTAGCTGCAATGTAACACTTAAAGGTAGAATGGACGGGATTGAAATCATGTCATTTGGTCACTGGATCAAGTCGGATTATATATACAAACTTGTGTGGCCTGCTGGGCGCTCAAAATTCTTCAAGGCTTAATAAATAAGTAAAACTATTTTATGGATATGCATTAGTTTAATTATGTCAACGATGCTGGGCATCCGCTACTTACAAAACTAATAAAACTGTCATCAGCCTCAGCTGTTATTTGTGGTTAGCATTAATTAAAATCACTTCCTTCTCCAGTTTGTCCTCGTGTCATGTTAAGTGGTTATTTTATACATGCTGAAAGTATGCATGGATGTCTCTGGATTAACCCTGATTAGGAATAAGCAATCTGTCCGACGAAGCCTTTGCTAAACTAATGTGGTGCAGCTCTGCACCTCTGAGGTGTGCTGCACTGTTTCAATTACAATCTGCTGATTTAAAACGATTATTGCCCACAATTACAGAGCCTTTTGAAGTTTATCTAGGTTCTGCAAAAACACCTTACATTTTGTTTTTCATTCTCTTGTTTACATAAATTGCCACACAGCACTTTTTGCTAGAATACACTTGTGCTCCTGGCAGTGAATGCAGCATTTTTCTCCTCAAGAGTTTAACACCAATGAGGAGCAAAGAGAGTCGCCGTTGGAGTAAAATGTTTTACTGGCTGCAAATTCATTGACACAACATACAACATGATTAGATCATAACCAAAACATTGATAGACATGCCAAACTTTTGTAGCCAATTTAGTTAAAATTTGAATTTGAAACTGTTTATCATTAAATAGGACATACTAACAAAAGGCAGTGATGTCAGACTCTGACAGAGCACAATCTGAATAAATCCAGCCCTGCGATGGACTGGGGTTCGTCCAGAATTAACCTCACGTTTGCCCTTAAGTAGCTGGAATGGAGTCCAGCAACCCCTTTGACTTTGCTCCTAAGCAGGAGTATCAGATGAATGGACTCAACTAGAAACAAAAATGACAAACTGCATCACAAAAAAATGTCGGAAACATTTATAGCAACATCATTTTTCACCTTAATGTTTTCTGCTTGGATACCTTTGTTATGTCATGGTACAAAGCCTATTAAAGGGACGTAGAAGTACAAAACATTGGTGCTGGTTTCTCTTTTGCTCAAGGAAGTATCTGGTGTGGACGAGAAACTAAATGATGAGCACAAAAAACTAACTGGTGCACAGAAGTAACAAACTGGTGTGGACAGATAAGTATATCTGGTCCAAGCGAGAAAGTATCTGTGCAGATGAGAAGGTCTCTAGTGCGCACGGGAAACTGAATGGTGAACATGAGAAACTAGCTAGTGAGCATTAGAAAATATCTGGTGAGAACAAGAAACAAACTGGTGAGCACGAGAAAGTATCTGTTGCAGACGAGAAGGTATCTAATAGTGCTGGGTGATATGGCCAAAAAAAAAAAAAAAAAATCTCGATTTTTTTTTCATTCCAAATTTGATTTTAGATTAAAATCGATTTTATTTCCTCCCTCCTTTAATTTTTTTTAACAAAGGTTGCAAATGGCAAAATTGGGGGGCTTCTTGCCCTGCAGGTGCCCTTCTTTTTTCTTTTCTTTTTTTTTTTTTTAACAAGCTTTCTCTGTCTTTCTACCTCACTGAAGAATCTCCTTTGCTAGCTGCAGCTTTCACGTCTGCACTTTGCAAGAGTTGACTTTACGCCGAACTACGGAAGCCCAAGAAGGCAGAGTACGGGGAAAATAAAATCTCGATTTTCAAAAAAAAGAAATCGTCCAAGACATACAATTCCAATTAATCGATTAAATCGATATATCGTCCTGCCCTAGTATCTAGTGCGCATGATAAACTAACTGGTGAGTTTGAGAAAGTGTCTAGTGCAAACAAGAAACTAACTGATCAGCACAAAAACAAACTGGTGCACACACAAAAGTATCTGGTGCGGACGAGAAACCAATTGCTGAGCACAAAAAAAAACTAACTAGTGGGCAGAAGAAACAAACTGGTGCGCAGGAGAACATATCTGGTGCGGACAAAAAGGTATCTAGTGTGCACAAAATACTAACTGGTGTGTATGAGAAACTAACTGTTGAGCATGAGAAAATATTCGGTGAGTAAGAAACTAACTGGTGCGCAAAAGAAACAAACTGGTGAGCGTGAGAAAGTATCTGGTGTGGACAAGAAAATAACTGGTGCGCACAAAAACTTAAGAGGTTCTTTGAGCACAAGAGACTTGTTAATGATATTACATGAGCGCATTGGGTTTTATTTTACCTTCTGACTCGCCCTTAGAGACATTGTACCTTTGCTTGTCTGGTGTCAACATTATCTCTGAACACCAGTACTAATGTCGCGGTTTGATGCTGTGCAGAAGATACACCAGCTTTGATCACATTGGTGCACGAGTCTCTTTTTCGCTTGCACAAGAAACCAGAATTAATTTTTTATCTCTTTGTCCCTTTAAAAACTCTTATTATTTTTACTTCTATGTCCCTTTAGGAACTACACATATTGTTACTGTTTTCCAAAAACATTCCCACTATCTTTGCTTTCTGTATGAGACTACCGATTTAGAACGTGTTTAGACAGTCAATGGTTTTGACTATTTCTAACCAAAAGTGTCTGCCAGAACTTGACCTACATACATTATTTAATACTTTGGGATTTCATTAAACACATAGGACGAGTGATTTTCACCACAGTAAGATAAAGCTCCAAACTCCTCCAAAACGAATACTAAAAATACATGTGGTTTTATTCACACTTTGTTATGAAAAGGAGAAAAATATTAATTACACCAGACACCTTCAAATTATATTGCAGACAGAGTGATAACTCATTTGTGAAGCATAGCGTTATGGCAACATTTATATTTATCTATTCAGATGTAAAAACAAGCTCTGCATCCAAATTTTAATCTATCCTAAATCCATTTTCATTACTCAAAACATCCCAGACTCGCAGAAGGGTTTGAGTGGCTGTGAGTTTGGTTGGCACCAGACGAAATTGATTAATTTCATTAGGAAAAAAAAAAAAACTGCAGTTGGATCAGTCCGCTGTGAGTTCTGCTATGTGGTTTGATGGGAAATGACATTCTGATTAAACAGCAAATTTGTTGCCATATTAGGGTAAAGAAACTTTGCAACGTTTAAAGTAGGATTTCTACTTCAAGAAATAAAGGCCTCAAAGCTCAGACCTAATTTAAAATGTTGGCACGAGGGCGCGCCGCGCTCTGCTGCCGCAAATAAAGCTAATGGTTTTGATTGAAAGCTTCCATTTTGGCGGTTGCGTTAATATTATAGGCGTAATAATGTAACATTAAAATCTAAATTGGACACGAAGCCGTGAAAATATGTGCTACGGTGAAGTCATTAATTCATTTTTTTAAAGAAAAGAGCTTTGTTAGAGGGCTAGGCCTTCTGTCCTCTTCCTCATTTGCTCTCACCTCTGATTTCATTCAGTCATGTGACCTCTCATTCTCTCCAGCCTCCTCTGCCCTGCTCCCTCGCCCGTGCCCCCTGACTTAAAAGCCCCTTTAGGGCCAACGGGGAGAAGTGGAGCGCATAGTTCAGGCCAAAGCATAAATATTAGCTCAAGGTCACAGTCACAGAGCTCATGCCGGGCTATGCATAATCATGGATCTGACTCATGTGCGAGCCTCCTCTACTTCACACATTCCCTTTGCTGCCTTTCTGCACCCCGACTAAACACTTAAACACTGGATTTCTCAGCGCTGATGCATCTAACCTTGAAGGGTTAAAGCTCCAGGCGCTGAACCAGTTCCGACACCAATTTGCGCTTGATGTTCCATTATTACACCACCATACGTTGTTAGGGTTCTAGATGCTCTAACCCACATTTCCTGGGTTATCTACAAATGCAGTTTTTATGCGAACATGAAAAGAGCGCAGATGTATTCTGAAAGGGCTCACATACTCTCAGATAAATTGCTGGCATCTCACACCCAGGAGGAAGATGTTTAAATTCCAACACTTGACTTGCTGATTTGTTCGACATTATCCCAAGATGAAACATGGGATATAAAAAGGGCATGCGATGTCTCCTTTGAATTCCCTCTTTAATAGACTCCGCGTTCGCCCCTCTATTCTTCCTCTTCTTTTAACAGTGTTCCCTAACTCAACCCACCTATTATCTCCTTCTTTTGCGATCTCGTAGCGGCTCGGCGCAGGCACATTCAAACGCTCCCTCCACAGGGGCTTGCAGCAAAATGGTATTTAACTGCTTTCTCGACTCTTTCAGTCTCTATGCTGTCTTGTATTTCCGCTCCTTGTTGAACCCCATTTATACTCTCAGGTGATGTCTTGAAATCCTAGTTGCCTCTTTTTTCTGTTCTATTTATGCTAAGCCTAGTGGTGGACTTAGCCAATCGAGGGGCTTCTGCAGCAGTTGAATCAATCTTTTTTTTTTTTTTTTTAAGAATTACCTAGGGTAAAATGGCTGTTGAATAAATTCTTCACTGGTCCACTTTTAGTTCAATGTCAAGAACTCAAATGTTTTAATAAAAAACAAAATCACATTTAACTATTTAATAATGTTTTTAAATGTACATTAATGTTACTGCACTTGGAAAAGTAGAGCAAAAGAAAAAAAGAAAAGGGTTACAGCTGGTTAGATCCAATATTAGTCGCCATTTTTGTTGCACTGCTAATGTTAGGTTCAATGAGTTTCATATAGGCTAGAGGCGCTATGCTAGCTTGTTGCATATACAAAGTTGGACGCCATATTGGATATGTCGAGATTCCGGTTTACTGCTGTGCTACAATTGGGGTGGGCTTATGAAGGGCTGTAAGCTAGTGGGAGAGAGTGTAAACAAAGGGATGACTCTGCACCAACAGTCCCATCCAGAACTCAGGATTCAATGAACTCCTCACGGTCTGCAGAAACTATGTCCTAGAAAACTACTCATTTTTTTAAGTTTTGCCTAAAAGCGGCATCATGATAATTAAAAGACCACCAGGAACTGTCTGGATTTGGCCCTGCCTCATCCAGCAGCCATCACCATATGTAGTCCACCTGTGTGCTCTGTTATTTAAGACACTGCCTCAATTCTCTCCTGTCACCCTGTTTCCTGTCTCGTCTTGACCCCCCACCACTGTCTCAGACCTTCAGACCTGCTTTTTGCCCTCCAAGCCTTCGTCCTCAGCCTCTGGTTTCTGCCTACCCCACCTGGATTTCTCCCCCTAGCTGGTAAAACTCTACTTTTTGGATCCTTAAATTTATAGTGAACAACTGGATTAGCATTGTTTCCCTCCGTTTCTGTGTTTGGATTAACTCAGATATTGACTGTGACTTTTCCACCAGAACGCTCTTGGGTGCCCCCTAGTGCTTGGAGGACTCTCAAATAAACGGCTTTAATCTCTCTCCATCCTGAATCATTGCTTTTCGGGGTTCACCTATCAAACCTGACAGGAGCGCTTTTACAGAAGCTCAGAAGATGATAGAATTGGGATTTTAAATAATAATGGGAAATCATTTTTATACATTTTTAGTAAGTGTTCATCTTGGGGGGCCCCAAACTGTCAGGAGCGCCAAAGCATTTTCCCACCTTTGTCTAACTTTAAGTTCACCCCTGGTCAAGCCCCATAGGCTCTGAGGTCAACCAAAGAAAAGTCTGGAATCTCCCATTCCTCTTTAAACATTTCATTCTTCTGCCCATAATAGAATATAATTGTTTCCTTATCCTCATCTCTTGCATTCCCTGACGTTCTCAAACACCCGTTTTCCTCAATTTCATTTTGTCGCCGACATTATCCCGTGTTTGTCCAGTGGTGTAATCCCACTTCTTTCTGTGCTGTTATCCCCCCCAGCACATGCAGACACACTCTCTCCTCCGTGTGCTGCAGTCACTCTAATTGCTGTCTCACCCCTGCTGCTACCCAGAGGCTAAATGATTTTTTTTCCTCATTGAGACTTTAAGCAAATAAAAACACAGATGTTAGCGAAATTAGTTTTTTTTCTTCTTTTCATTAATTTCTTTATTGGTGAGCAGCGTGTGCTTGTGTGTCTTCAGTGAGATCGACCCGTTGCTGGCACATCCTGTGTGTAGCTCCGTCTTACTTCCTGTTTCATAAGCAACACTTTCATCCAAGGGAAGATGATTTTTAACGGCAAAGCGATTTTCACAAGGTTTCTGTTTAGAAATGGGTTCTTGCTCCATTACAAGGTGGATGAGAAACATTTATTGACTTGAATCCATAACAGTTTTGCTCTTTCTCCAGAGATGTCACACACATAGGAGGAAGGCACCATGTTTACAGGATGGCAAAGACGTTGGAAATGTGCTTTTCAAGTAAAAGGTTTTTGCAATAGTTGGCCATAGACGGACAACAGGACGCATTTAAAGACCCAGTTTGATGAAAATCATGTTTTTGGTGTCTTTAACATGTTGCGGCATTTTTCTCTTGATGGAAGACACTTGTAAAGAAAAATAAGCTTAAAATTACATTTCTAAATATTTCTCAAACTGCCGGCCTGCAGGCCATTTGTGGCCCCCAAGTCGATATTTTTTCTGCTCTCACCTTAATACGAAAGTTCAAAACGGAGAGTTATGAAAAAATAGCGTCTCATAATTCAGACGTCACTTTCGTCAATGACGTCACCAATAATCGACAGTCCGCTAGCATTGGTGCGGAGCTTCCAGCACTTGAATATCCATAACAACAGCTGTTTGTAACTTTAAAAAGGTCATGCTACAACAAAAATGTATTACTTACATTTAAATGTAAACTTCTGTGCTTCAGAGCACACCCACGTGAAGAAAAGCGCTTCTCAGCGTGACGTGGTTTACACTCGGGATGGAGGACTTTGTATCCCTCCGCTTGGAGGGTCAAATTAAAAAGAAAACACATTTCCAGACACACTTGCACTAAAAATGTCCCTTTAAATGGAGCGGAATGGAGAAGTGAAGAATTCATACTGGGCCATTGGTTAGTCGTATATTTAATTGAACAAATGTTCAATAAACTTGTTCAGTAGACATAAACAAGGTAAAACAAATACAGACAATAGACACAAAAATATATTTTGGCACAAATGGAACCCCATACAGCCCAGCCTCAGCCAGACTCTGCCTTCATGGCTCCAAGGTAAATTGAGTCTGAGAACCCTGGTGTAAACGAATGGATGTCAGGAAGTAGGGTCAGGCGTACTCCAAGCAAATAGACCCACTCCCAACTCAGAGGTGAATTTCTAATAAACTCCTAGTGCTCTGCAGAAGAAACAACTCACATTCTTAAACTTTGGCTAAAAACGGCAAATTCATGATTAAAAGACCACTGGGAACGCTTTTAAAATAGATCAAAATATGACCGGAGTGGGACTTAAATAGTCAACGAAGCAAAAATTATCTGCAGCGGTTCATAGAAACAG
>NC_050528.1:22673048-22678332 GCF_002922805.2 Oryzias melastigma
AGATCAAAATATGACCGGAGTGGGACTTAAGTAGTCAACAAAGCAAAAATTATCTGCAGCGGTTCATAAAAACAGCAAAACAGATTACAAGCTTGTGACATCAGAGGACTTTAAGGATATCTGTATCCTCTGGCAAACATTACATTTCTCCGACCCCCAACAGACTGAGCAAAATTATGCTTTTTTTGTTAGCCATTCAAAAGGCCTTGCATCACCAACAGACAAACACTAAATTGCTGCTTCTTGTTGCCAGATGTGCTCGTGTAGTTCTGTTCAGCACTTTGAAGTTGAACAGTTACCACTTGTGCATACCTAAAATATTTGGCTTCATTTTATGCTTTTTATTAAACATCCTGTGCGCAGTGCTTTTATGTTAAATATAGGCACCCGTAAAGTTACTTCATTTAATGCAGTTTTATGCACGTGTAAAATGTAAAAAAATATTAATGACTCTAATTTTATACTGTGATTCTTGGAGATTCATGCAGGCACGTATTTTATCAAACATATGTTAATAAGGGGCAAGAAATAACCTATTCTGAGGAGCTTCTGCTGCTTGACCAGCTTTTTATTTACTATTTTGGTCAGTTTTTAGACCCCTTCTTTTCTGACTCGGTCTACTTCATTTAGAGCTAATTAGAGGCGTTTCTTATTTATTTATCGGGAGAGGGAGGTGTTAACCCTATTTAACTATGTCTGAGAGCTGTATGTCATTAGCATGATCCACATTTACCATAAAGACCCAATGTATGTAACTTGGTTAGGTTTTCTGTCCTGTAGTTCATCATCATTCCACTAGGGGGCAAAAGAGAGGAATTTCCTGCTTTTTTCAAAGCGTCAGCCTCCATGACACTTTTGGCGGGAAAAGTGTGACTCATTTTTAAAACTTCAGGGTAAGAATAACTCATGCATTGCAATTCATATTTTTAAGTAACTGTTATTTATTCTTCCATTCACCCGGAAACGTTTGCCAGTCCAACTCAAGACCACAGACAGACAGACACATCCACACAACTTAGAGTCACTAATCAGCATGTTTTTGATCTGTGGGAGGAAGCCAGAGTACACGAAAAAACCCACGAAGGAGAACATAGTACACATAGAAAAGTCCACATAGAAAAAAAACAGCTGGGATTTGAATATTGTTAGATATAACCTCCCATGTAACCCCCAAAAATACGCAACAAGCAAGAATTGTTGGCTATAGCATTTTTTATCTCAATCCTTGTAGGACTGTAACACAATTTTTAGACATGTTGAATACAAATGTCAGTGATTGTGACATTTCAGGACTCAGTTCAATGTGGAAACTGAATCAGCAATCTGAAGGAGTTCAGAGTTCCAGTAAACATGCCACAGAAAAGTCAGGGAAGTTGCAGCAGGTGTGATTTCTAAAGTATGCCACCATTGTGGGAGGAAGGGACTTTAAAAAAGCTTTAAAAAGTAGAAGCAACCAGTTAAAAGTAATAACAGAATACATACACGTAGGTATGGGATGTTTACAGTATACAAGGAAGATGCATTATGTGAGGTAGATATTTAAGGTTCACAAATGCAAATTGACTCGTTTGCTGCCACTGACCAATGGAAAATCAGATAAATCTCGAAGCAGATTCAAGAGGCGGAACATTTTAGAAAGATTTGAATGTTTGAAAGTGCATATTGCATTTTTATGATTCTATATGGACACCTGAGGGTGTCACAACCAGCATCTGGGTCTAGCCAGATTTCACATCTCAGGTTTTTTTAAATGCCATCCAATGAAAATTAAAGTGGATGAGAAAGACAATAGAACTGGAAAAGCTTGGCATTGTATCACCTGTTAAAGACAGTAAATGGGCAGCCCCAGTAGTTTCAGTCACAGTTGGGAAATAAACAGACTTTGTAGGGACTACAAAGTCAGTTAACAAGGAGGCAGACACAAAAGCGGGCCTCTACAACAGATTGAATAACTGCTGGCATTTCTTCGGAGGGGAAGAGTTTTCTCTGAAAAAAGATGTGGCATCAGCGTTAAAGCGAATGCAACGGGGAGTCCGTTTGTCCAAAACAGACATCTCTTCAATCAGCCAAACACCTTCGGTTTTCCAGAGGAAAGTGAAAAAAATATGTTAAAAAGGATTCGTCCATTTACAAAAAAAACTTAACTGCCCTCACATATGTGTCTCACCTCAGAAATAGGTGCTGCAGACAAAGTCAACACCATACTAGACACACTACCTCCAAAGACGGAACTACAGGCTTTCATCAGGCTGGTAAATTATTATGAACACTTTGGGCCAAACTTAAGTACATTGTTAGCAGCACTTTACTGGTTGTTAGGAGATGGCAGTGTGGCTTGGCAGTGTGGTACGGAGCGACAGCCTGCTTTTGACAAATGTAAAGAGCTGTCAACGAGAAAATCAAGTGCCACTGCATTATGACCCCACTCTACCAGTGAGTCTTGCTTGTGACGTAACAGCGTATGGTCTTGGAGTAGGGATTCTGCATCCTTTGCCTTGGGGTGGACAGCGTCCCACAGCATATGCTTCCGGCACGTTGAGTCCAACAAAAACGAAATATTAACAGATTGCAAAAGAGCTTCCAGCGCTTGTTTTGGAATTAACAAACTCCATCAATATTCATGAGTAACTGACCACAAACTCCTGATCACACAATGTGGGAACACAACAGCTACCCACAATGGCTGCCGCAGATATTTCATTTTATCACAACACATTAGTGTTCACAAGGCAATAGAAATGCAGGACGGGCGGCCGCCGCACAACACAGACGCGGGGACCACAGCTGCATCGGAGACTGTTAACTCACTGAACACCTGAAACAAGCTCCCCTAAATGCTAAACAAATAGCCCGAACAGGCTGTGGAATCTCCAGGGCTCTTAGCGTTTCTCATGGAAGAATGGCCAAGCAGAGTGGAAGAAATTCGGAAAGCGTCAGACATGCAAGCACAACTGTGTATTGTGGGGTACTCAGGGGGTACCAGGGAGGCTCCTGGATCATTTTAAAGAAAGATGTATTCTGAATAGCTAGGTATAATAAGAGTGAAACGGTCTTGTCTGGCCTAAACTAGGTGGAAAAGTCTGTAGAAGATGTGAGACTTGTTAAATGAAACAAAGTATGTAATCCTAAGTGCATTTCATCAATCGGAGTTTGAGAAAGCTGGAATTGACTTCAATTCCAATTGGAATTGACTTCAATTCCAATTGGAATTGATTTTCAGGACCAGTTATGATCAATTTCTGGTGGTAATAATTATATTTTCTAGGTAGTTGGAGTTTTTTTTTTATACTACACACAATCACCACCCTTAAGAGACTGGTCTTTGCTCACGGCCTCCCCATAAAGACATCGTCACAGATGATACTACCACATTTCTGTCTCTTGAGTCCCAGGCTTTCATTGAAGCAGCTTTGTCTTCAGTTCCGGCTGTGAGGCGGGATCATTTTCATCTGTTTCTCCGATGCTGGACTTCAACTACTGGACTATTTAAAAAGGAAATGCAGAGGCTATTTATACACATGCGTTTTGGTAGAGCACAACTGAGTGAATTCCCTGGATCTGTTCATCAAACAGATCCAGCATCTACAGACTCAGAAGCAATGGCATCAAGACTCTACAGAAGATATTTAAATGAGCATAGACACAGACATGAAGACGTTAGACCATTCCAGAGAAAGGATGAAGGTATTGACATTTAAGGTTTAGGGTGAAAAAAGCATTTCAAGACATTGTGTTTCCTATCACCTGTCACTAGCAGCATGGCCATTGCCCATTGGAAAACTCTAATCAATTGGCTTATTATCCTAGAAAAATTGCCTGCAGACAGCCCATTTCCACCCCTGAGGGTAGTTGTGACTAACGCATAACTTAATCTCCAAGGCAAAAAAATAAATAATGAAGCCTCGACTCTTAAGCTGTGTCCAAATCATCTATGTGAGTAAATCACAAAAGCAAACAGAAACTTTCATGTTACGTTCACACTGGTTTCAGCAATACGTATTCAAGCGACCACTTCTAATGAAAAGTTTATGCAAATTGACCAATCAGAGACTTGAATTAGGCAGTGAATTATGAATGACATCCTTTGTAATTCTCTGAAGTACCAATGTGTGAAAAGTGATCATCAAGTCTTTCATCTATCAGAATGCAGCTGTGAGAGAAAAAGCCTGGTGCAAGATTTGGACCACTTTGATATTTTGTACCAAGTCTCAGTATCAGGTGTGTGAATATGCTAAAAGCACACTTAGAAATCTACATTCTTGAAGGAGCATTAGAGCTGTGGTGTGTACATAGCATTTGAGGTGTCACACATACCTAAAAAAATAGTTTTATGCCAAATGAATGGCCCACTTGTGTATGTTTTAGTGCCCACAAACTACAATTTCAAGGTTTTCTTCATCTAAGAGATCTGCAGTGAACTTCAACGTATTGTCAGTGACAAACCTACTGTATGTGATGGAAGATACACTGTAACTTTACAAGCAGGTGGTTATGCTTTTAGCTAACAATTGACTTTTTTTTTTTTCATTGAGGCCTTCAATGGAATTCACATGAATAGGTGACCTTCAATGTATCGCAGGTGCACGAACATTAAAAATGGATTAAACAGCTTAAGAAACGAAAGCCGGCGAAAAAAACTCACTTTTATAACAATTAATTGTGATTTTCTCTAGCTTTACAATTCATATTCTATCGTCAATGGAAAAAATCTGCGGTTAAATACAGACTAACTCATCCTCTGCTCCAGTATTACCTAACGACAACACAATTTTATAGCAGAAAGCCAAAAGCTGCTTTGCATGTCCTTTTCCTCCCTTTTCTCGAGCAAAAAAACCCTCATCGTTGCATCTTACTTGCAATTTCCTACAAGCTTTTTACAATACGTGTGCATGTCGTACCTAGAGGCTGTGCAAAGAGGCCCAGGAGTTATCAATAACACAACGGTCAGTAACTGGGCTATTGATTTATCTACAAAGGCCCTCAGGCAGGAGGCATCTTTTAACTGAATTTTGCAGGAGCAGACTTTGACACAGAGTGTCAATAAATAACTCCTCATAGCGCTCCAACCAGGTTAAATTAATTGACGTAATTCTGTAACAAATGTAAAAATGAGCTTACGGCTTTACCGCCTTGATGTCTACATGCTATGTTGTGTTTTTGCTACAGACATTAATGTCATTTATGTAATCCAGGCATATTACACCATATATTATGCATGCACATTTTAATGTAAATGATATGCTGATGATTAACATAGCCTCCGTCTTTTTTTTTTTTTTTTTTT
>NC_050528.1:22678337-22711330 GCF_002922805.2 Oryzias melastigma
TAGAAGATGCCAGGTACACTTAAGTTGCTAAAAAAAAAAGGTGAGGCGGAGTAGAATGGAATTTCCTAACTAAAGAAATGAAAGTGTTCCATTCATGTTTATTCCCCACATAGGATTTTAGGAAGTTTGCATTTCAAGAAGAAAGTAAGGGGAGAAGAAAAGCTAATCAAAAAAGGGGTGTTATTTTTTTTTTCTTTTAATCCCAGCTCTGCTGAGGCGCCTTTTCTCCTCGAGAAAAATCTGTTTCTTTTACTCTGCCTCTGCAATCACTTCAAACCCCATTACAGACCTTGTGACAGCATCAATTAAATTCACAATTATTATGGGGCATGGAGGAAAATATAATGACACGGCATCACGTAATCGCGCTCATGTGTGATTATGTGCACGTGTCTATGTAAGAGGGGAAGAGATAAGGAGAGAGTGCTGAACGAGAGCAGACCATTCACTTCTACCACATAAAAAAACATAGATGTAGTGTTTTTCTGGCACTTCTTGTGATCTTCAAAAGCCTTATGAAAAAACAAAACCTCAAATCCACCATGAGTGAGGAGAAAAAATTAAGATCATTTAAGGTCTTTTCCAGCAGGTGAATTATTAATTCCTTCTTTAAACCTTCAGTGCATTAATTAAAACACTTCAATGGACAAAGTAAACAAATGTTTGCTTAGTATGTCAAGGGAAAAATATTAACTTTAGCTGTTTTTTTGTTTAGTTTTTTTTGTTAACTCATCAATAATTTCCTTTTTTATGTAAATATTGTATTATTAGTGATTGTGATGTACAGTTTTAATAAATGTTTGCTCTCTTTTTATCCCACAATAAAGTAGCTTTCACTGACTCATACATATGGTTTGGCAGAGATTTCAGGCCGGGCTGGGGACCAGCACGGGGAAATCCAGACTTGGGGCCTCTTGTAGCTATATACAGTATTTAAGCAGTAGCATGAAGGAGGCTTGCCTAAGGACCAACACTGGATCCCAACACATCCTGGGAATTGAGCTCTAACTTCCTGTGTCCCAGTCCTGCACTTCACCAACTGAGTTTTCTAGCTGGACTATAATAAAAAAAAATAAGACACATAGGCAATTCAAAGTTTTTTACAGAGTTGCAAAAATAAAAATGAAAAGAAAAGAAAACTCAAGCAAAAGGTGCAGCGTGTCCAACAAAGTTTGGGACCTGAACAAACTTAGGACACAACTACTAAGCTAAAAAATTCTCAAATAAAACTCTTTTTACCATTAACCACAGATAACTAAACTAAATAACTAAAGTTAACTATCTGATAGTTCCTTGTCTGTTTCTCACTAATTGAGTAAACTTTGGCGTTCCTTGTGTTAAGCTCCAAATGCACTCAGACCCAATGCGCAGCCTCTCTCAAACAGGCAGTTCATTTCAGAAGCGGAGCAGTTTGTCCCACCGGACATGTTATGGAAGAGCTGCAGCTCTCAGTGCTGTCTGTTTGGCAAGACTCACGGGATCACCGGTTACCCGAAGGGAAACATGAAGTCTGCAAGTGATGTTTATATTTATAAAAACCGATCAAAGGGCCAGATATTTTGCATATTTGCTCAATCCCGTTTGTAAAAAGTGCTGCAGTTTAGTTCCAGCTGCAAAATAAACTCAGTTTTTTATCCAGCAAAAAATAGAGATGCCTTCTTAGAGTAAAATAAAAGCTCTTTTTCACTAATTGTATCATAACTCCATGTGTCTGCACCTTCATAGTTTTTGTTTTTTAACCAAAAAAGTAATTTAAAGTCTGATTATCTAGTTTAAAAGTGTTTCCAGTTGTCTTTTAATTCTGATTATGCAATTTTTAGCCCATTTTTTTAATTTTAAAAAAGGTGGTATTTTCTAGGTAGCCTGCGGTTTTGGAGCCCCATGTGGCTCTTTTAACCCTCCCCCTGTGGCTGTGTGGTTAAAAGAAAAATAAAACCTTTACATTTTTAGAAAGTAACAGGAAAATGTAAGTAAATTTCAAGTTCAACTTATATATATTGACTGATTTATGAGTAACATCCACTACAAAAAAAAAACTTTACCACCAGAATTTAGGCAAAGTGTATTATAAAGCAGATTTTCTATTTTTTAACAAATTAAAAGTTTTTAAGTTTTGCAAAATACACTTTAATACACTTCATTAACTCTGATTTAATTTTGATTTGTTAGATTCACAAATTTCCCACTGAAATTCACCCAAAAAAGTCAAATAAACTGCTGACATTACACTACACTGATCCTTTATGACATAAAGTGTGTTTTATTTTGAAAGGAGGTTGTGAACCTCTATCAAAAGTTAGTAAAAGGATATGTTTAATATATTTCTGTTTTAATTAAGGAAAAAAAACAATAGTCCATTTACATTTATCATAATAGCAAAAACATACATACAAATCAGTGTCCTATTTTTCTAATAAGTGAAGTTGAACTTTGCGTCTGTGAGAGATCGACCCAATTGACTCGTTAAGTGTTGAAGGTTAGCCTGCTCTCATTTCCCATCATCCTCTTGTTTACATACTCTCGGGCTAGCTTACAGCATCTTGCACCCACAACGTGACATTAGTGGTAGAACAAAAATGGCGAGCAATGATGTAGACATCTAGCCGTACAGTTTTGAGCACGGATGAAGAAAATGAAGACGTGCATGGATCTAGTCGTCAACAAGTCGATGCTTTTCTACTCTTTATTTGCAACAATTTCAATAAAGAAATACAATTTTAAGCTTTATTTTTCTGTATATGCCCTCAATCATGAAAAAATACAACAAAAATGTGTTAAAAAAACACCAACAATTTTGAGTGGGACTTTCACACAGTACATGTGATTTAACACAAAAGCAATTTTTTGCCTCCTGTTGAGTGGTCGCTCCAGCTTAGCAGTGATTTATTTTGACATCACAGACAAAACAACTCAAAGACACTACATCTAATTTGGGGGAAAAACATGTTGTGAGAGATGGACAGCTGTATTTCTGGTTGGCTGCACCTGAATTGTAGCTTTGGATTCAGGCGAGGAGGCCCTCCTCCGCCCTGACCGTTGGAGTCAATTTCCTTCTCTGTAGCTCTCTGCATTAGAACTCAATCAGCCCCCCGAAACAGAACAACACAAAGCAGCACGTCCCCATTGATCTCTCTACCTATAGTGCCTACACTAGAGCAGAGCAGAGGATTAAAAATTCATAAGCGTATTAAGGACTATAAGAGCATTATTCGTGTGTGTGCTGTGACTGTCTAATACGGTTTGGTACCAATCATTCCTAACCCGGAACACGCACAAATACTCAGTCACTACAGTGGCCTGGGTGCACTCCAAGTGTCAACGCTATCATATGGCCCTGTGTGTGGTTTGGCACTACTCCCTCGTTGAGTCCTATACAATGTTCTGGCATGAACACCTGCTTGACACAGCAGATTGGCACTAATCGCTTAACACACAGAGCCATCTGTAAGCCGGACCACTGGCTCCTCCATCTTCGCCAATCCCGCTAACGGTACTTCACTGCGTTCGGCTCAGACTTCATCAGTCAAAGTGTGAAGGCAAATGAGCCAAATTAAATGTTGGCTCAACACGCTGAGAGGCTGCACAGCAATCCTGGGAGGTCCTGCCCATCTGTGTGCACCTGGAAATTAAAGCCCAAACCCCAGTTTGCCATTATTTTATGGATCAAGAGATATTCAGCTGAGCTGGAGCCCTTAAAGAGAAGCTTGACCTCCAGCACATGAGCGAGCACAAAGCAACTTCTCTCTCGGTGGGCTGCAACAGCTTGAAGCAGACACACATGAATCAACCTTATTTATTTGTTCAGCACACCGACTGCACTCATAAATTAGTCATAAATTAGTCTGCAGGATTTTGGTACTAAGAAAGTTGGTAGTGGTTTTCTCCCTGAAGAAACTTTCCAAATGTTTTATTGTTTGGTTTTTGTTAGCTTTTTAGCTTTGGGCTACTAGCTTAGCAATCCAGGTAGCCGGTTTTCCAAAACAAAACTTCCTTCAGGATGAGAAAATAAACTAATCGGAAATAATCTGAATTAGCGCATGTATTTCTTTGCATTGAGATAGAGTGGAGCAGGAAACTTGTGGCTTTCTGACTGTAGCACCAACATCACTGCTACAAACAGCATTTTTTTTTCGTCTGCTACTGATTCACAACCATTTGAATAAAGAAATACTCAGAAATGCAGTTTCAATATTAATTTTCTGAAATTTGTGAGAAAAATGACACAAGAACAGGTTAAAAATATGATCTTCATTGGAGTGGGAGTAGTTAATTCAAGCTGAAATGGGGCCCAATGGCTACCAGTGTAGATGGTTAGTTCAAATATTAGTTTGGGGTTTTTCGAGGTTAAAGGAGGAACATACTGAGAAAAAAGGAGCCATGAGCACAACCTGATCCTAATAAATTTAAAAACAGCACAGGACCGCAGAAATGAAAGTTGTGCTGCAGAATATTTTCGTGATAAATGCTGCCAAACCAGGTTTAAATCAGTCTGAAGGATATATCATAAACAGGACCTTTCAGTCCAAAAGGCAGGAGAACTGACAGGTCTGACCTACAGGAAAATGAAAAAAGGCTTGAATCAGTCTGGCTTTCTGCCTTTAGGGAGGATCGATGCATGGAGGAAAAAGCAAAGCTATTAATTCTACTGAATATGTCAATTCCCATTGGTGGGTGCAGATTGGTAGTGATCATGACTAGCCTCTTGGGCACACAAGATCGTGTGCTTTCGCTGCGCCTCAGTAGACAATTGATTCATTGACGTTTTTACGACTACCTTGAAAGAACCACAGGAATGTAAATCAATTTCAATTGCAGGCTTACGAACACGGACAAAAACTTTTAGAGCATTTGTAAATGCTAATTAAAAAATAAATAAATAAATAAAGAAAGAAAAATCTCCATTTGACTCACCCGTCCAATGAGCACTGGTTCCGGCCCGGCGTACTCCTCAATCACAAAGAACTGGTTCCAGATCCAGCTCCTCCTGCTGCGGGAGCGCGGGCCCTTCCCTTCCGTACGGCTGCGTGTCTCCTCTTCAGGCTCTGCCTCCTCAAACACAAGGCTGTTTTCATTTTCTGGATCAACAGTTTGGATCTCGGAGTCTTTTGCACCGTGACTCCATTCAGGGGCAGGCTGGAGCCTCAGGACATGACTGCTGTTGACAAGTTTGTTGTCTTCATCTGTCGGGTACTGGGCCGTGCTGAATTCTGTTTGGGCAGCGCGAGCTGACTCTGTTAATGGGTCTCTATGGGAATCTGCTGCTCTGTCCCCGAGTTTCACTCCCAGAGTTTGCATTGTCAGCACAGGAGGAGGAGAATCGTTTATTGCTGAAGGGACACGCACTGAAAGACGTTTTGTCGATGGAAACGGTTGCTCCGTTTGGCTGATCGCGGTTTCTTTCTCAGGGCTTAGGTTCACCTCGCTCTGAGGCGTTGACAGGAAATGGACAAGATGTTTACTCTTGTTATCACCACTGTTTGAAGCCTGAGCGCCCAAGTCGTCTTGCCCTTTACTCAAAGCTGGCTTGACTTCTTTTAGGGGATTAATATGAGTATCGACCACTGGGTCTCGATTAGGATCTGGACTGGTGACAGGGCTCGCATTAGGAAATGCAGTCTGATTATCAGCCCCGGCCTGAAGCTGAGTGACAGCTATGTCTTGTCTCTGCATTTTCTGAGCCTCTAAGTGACCGTGATTAACGTCAATTAAATCCCTCTTTCTGCTCCGGCTGCCCTTGCTTGGAAAGCCGAGGCCGGGAACAGACATTTGGGAATTGACAATTCGAACCAGGTTCTCCTTAGAGAGAAGCTTGAGAACTCCATAGCTACCTGTGAGGTTCAGCTTTCGATTGGAGTCCATGCTGAGTACCTTGCCGGGCGTCCCTGTAGAACGGGCGTTTAAGTCAGATCTGCCTCTGGATCTCGTTCCTGATCTGACTTTAGTTTTATTGGAGTGTTGGTCTGACTTGTGATGGACCATGAAAAGTTTGTCCGACCGTCCTTCCTTGCAACACTCCTTAGTGTTGTTTTTAACTTTCTTCAAATCCCAATTCAAGCGCCTGTTACTGGCTAAAACAAATGCAGTCACGTCTTTGGTGACGGAGTCAACCTCCCGTTTGGGCTTGAACGATTGCCTGCCCTTGTTGTCCGCTGACGCGGGATGATTCTGCAGATTTCTGGAGTAGGGAACAGTTCCAGCGTCACCCATCTGCTCGTGACTAATTGTGTTTCGGAGAGTCACCATGGGCATCGCATTCACATCCATGCTTGGATCCCATTGGTCGGCGGATCGGCTGTCTCCTAGCTTGTGGAGTCCGCCCACTCCTTTCCTGCGTACCGTCTTACTGGCTGACGCATCACGAAGAAGCACATCCCACACGCACAGGAACACCAACAAAAGCCGATTTCTTGCAATCATGTTGTCTGGTGGCTAGACGTCCTAATTTGAAGAGTATTTGAAAGTAGGCAGGCCTTGTTTTCTGGTTGTCTTCATTCTCCCCTGTGTTTTCAGCCTTCCTCGTGCGCCTCCTCTCACTCTCCCATCTTCTGCCCTTCACACCAAGTTGGAGGAGAGGTGCCAATCACTCTTTTTTTTCCCCACCAACACCATCTAATATCGTCCTCTCTCTAAGAAAGTCTCGCTTAGCTCTCCTTTATTTGTACTCCTCTTGTGAAGCGTCTCATTCAGTTTTCCACGGAGAGTTGAACACCCTGAGAGAAAAGATAAGGATAATTAAGCCAAAACTTTAATCATTGTGCTGCATTAATTAAAAACAGCTGCATGGACAGGTAGGAGAGCTCACAGAGAAGCAAGACGGACCTTTTAGTGAGGGCCGTGCCACATTTTTAGAGGCAAACAAAAGACTTTTAGACCTAGCGAGGCTCCCATTTAAACCTCTCTAATGACACATCTCTATGAAAGGCAGAGACAAAGTTAAGAAAGTGCTCTGAGCTTTTATTAATGGTAATAAGTGTCAAGCATTCTGACAGCAGTGTTAAAAAAGGACTAACTAGGACACGTAGCAATGCATCTTCATTTCACTTTGATGTGTGATTAATTAGTGGGATTGAAACTTTCCTTTGATCAGTCCTTATAATGTCAATTCTGATGCAAGTCGTGGACGCAGATTTACTTTGTAGCCTGAGGCCGTCTAAAAGGTTCCTAGACCCTCGTGCATGCGAGTCATGCTTTCAGCAATTCCACCATGCATTCAAGCCGCAAATGAGAATCCCACGCCAAATCAAAATGTCAGATATCAATCAGCGTGCTTGTTTTAAGATAAGAGCAGACACCCTTCAGTGGTGTTTCAGCAACGCCGGCCCACGCATCTGACAAGTCAATAAAGTGACTATTTGCCAGATCACATTAACATAACGACCTTTTCATTACTGTTATGCGCTTAGAGACAGATAAGCACAAGGAACTAAGAAAAATGACTCTTTTAGAGGTATTAACTTTAAAAAAACAGCCCTAAATTCTTTCAGTTATGGATCTAAAAGTTTTTTTCAGGTAGGTAGCACAAATTATAAAAATTAAGTGATGTTCATTGTGTGCATGTGTGAGTGTGTGTGGGAGTTATTGTCTTGCAGCAGACTGGCGACTTATCCGGGGTGTACCCTGCCTTCGCCCAGCAGTAAATAGAACAGGCTCTGGCAACCCTGTGACCCCGAAAGGGATGTAGCGGGTTTAGAAAATGGACGAATGGATGGATGGATGGACAGAATAACAGACGGATGGATGCATAGATGGAATGTTCATTGTTCAGAATATCCCCTCAGTGGTTGCCAAAGCTAATCAGTGGTCGCAAACCTGAACATCTGGTTGGTTTTATGCCAGATGTCCTTCCTGACACAACCCAGTATTTTATCCGGGCTCGGGACCACCACAGGGAATAGCCTTGTTTCCAATGAGTGGTCCAGTACGGTACGGTACAGTACAATATTTTAAGTGTTTCCACTGTAAAATGGACCAATTAAACAGTACCGAACCCTACCTCTTTGGAGGACCCAATCAATTGCATGTCCATTGAAATGTGGAACGGCACAGTTGGCCCCTGTAGTGACACGTTGATTAGCAGAAAGTGATGACGACAAATCAGAAAGCATCAAAATAGCGCTCATTTAAGCTATATTTGTAAACATTTAGGTTTTTGTAGTTTCCTGTGTACCTTTTTGGTTTATACTGAAAATGCCTGCAAAGCCTGGTCTGTGGAGGAACTGCAAACGTTCCTTGCCATCCTTGTGTGATACAGGGTGTGCTAGCGGCACATACCTCGCATGCGCCATGAAAACAAACCGCTCAGAAACCAAAGCTTAACTGGGTGGAAACGCTCACCAGAATTAACTTGACAGTACTGCACCACTCCTTACTGGACCAGGCCAGACCGGACCGCTCAGTGGATCAAGGATTAAGAGTCTTGCCTAAAAATTACAAATGGATTTAGCTCATTCCGCTTCCTAGGAACACTGGTTTCCTAAGTGCCAGTCCTACAACTGAGTCATCGATCCACCTTTATTTAATTTTTATACCATATATTTTTCTACATTTTTAATAAAAGTCATACTGTATTTACTACAATTGACTTGGTTAGACAGTACATCCAGAATAACAAATGTAGTTTAGAAAGCAGACAGCATTTTTTTATCTTTGCTTCAATTAAAGTAAAGTAGGATTGTCTCGTCTGTGCATGAACCCACCTATTGGTCACACAGTGAACTGACCTGGCTTCACCTACTTTCATTTGAAAACAGCTTCCATGCAGAAGTCAAAGGATTGCCTCTTGGCTTTCAGATCAGATCTGCAAACGTGGCAGGAGCTTTTATGGATGTGTGGACGTTTTTATTTGTATTTGACATTTTAACTGCTATGTGACCAATCAATACAGATTTATTTTACTTACTGCTTTTGTTCCACCTCAACCAAGCAATAATTAGAAATTAGAGCGCTTTTAACCTCTGTCCAATTAAATGTCCCACCAGTTGTTTTTCAATGTTTTGCACAGCTTTGCAAAAAGTTAGTAATGCTTTATTAAAATAGAGATTTGAACAATATGCTACATAATCTGTCTGAGTAATTTGGATGCTACTGTAATAAATGCTTTGGAATTTTTTTTAAAATGTGATGCATCAGCATCATTACACAGTGCTGTTGTTCTGTCTTAATCCTTTGAGGATCACGCAAACTTGATCTCAACTGTTATGCTACAGTGTAAAAAGTGAAACATTGGACCAACTAACAAAAACTCTTCATTTGTTACATTTAAAAATGTTTTTTTTTTAAGTTCAGTAAAGCATCAACTCCAAATTTTAATTTCATGAAAACTAATAGTTTTAAGTGTAACAAATTACAGAACTTTTGTCAATTGATCCGTTTCACTTTTTTTCATAGTAAATTAACGCCGGGCGTGTGTTGCACATTCAAGAATGCACTAAAGATGATTTCATTAGCGCACAATCAGACCGGACAAACAGGAAGTGGCAGCGAGTTGATACTACTCATTTTGATTTTTTCACTGTTTACCAGCTTCAATCAGAGCAGAAACCCAAATTAATAATTTTTCATATTTATGAATATGAATGGACTTATAAACCTGTGTAGGAACTTGAGTTATAAACATGGAAGCCTGAAGCGCAGATTTACGTGCCTTTACACAGACTTTTCATTGAAAGTGGCTGTTTGATTGCGAGTTTGCACGGCCGCTATGAATAAAGCTTGAAGCTACATTTACTCCGCATTTAAAACCTTTGTGTTCAAGCATCCAAGTTTCTACAATGGTTGTCAGAAAAAAAATTGAATGTATGTTGACAAATAAACCAGGTCAAACTTTGATCAATCAGGGACTCTGATATGTTAAGTTGCATGAGTATCAACTTTTTGGAAATTTGATTATGGAGGAGAAATTAATAATTGTGGTTTGTGCTCTGCCAGAATTATGTGACACCAAATCTTTCATATATTGGAATAGAGATACGAAAGAAAACGTCTGAAGCTAGATTCATGAGATTTGCACCACTTTGACATTTCACACCAACTGTAGATGGAAGATATGTGCTATTACATAGAAAAGGAAGCCCCTCCCTACTTGACTACTGTGAATCATGGGCTAAATGCTAGTTTTATTGCCCAAGTTTAGCACATTTAGCGTGTTAAGCGCATTAAGCATATTTAGCGTGTTTAGCACATTTAGCGTGTTCAGCACGTTTAGCGTGTTTAGCACATTTAGCGTGTTTAGCACATTTAGCATGTTTAGCGTGTTCAGCCCGTTTAGCGTGCTTAGCATGTTTAGCTCATTTAGCATATTTAGCACGTTTAGCTCATTTAGCGCACTTAGCACCTGCAGCGCATGCCATGTGAACGTGTTCAGCACGTTTAGCGTGTTTAGCACATTTAGCGTGTTCAGCCCGTTTAGCACATTTAGCATGTTTAGCACACTTAGCATGTTTAGTGTGTTCAGCATGTTTAGCTCATTTAGCATATTTAGCACGTTTAGCTTATTTAGCGCACTTAGCACCTGCAGCGCATGCCATGTGAACGTGTTCAGCACGTTCAGCGTGTTTAGCACATTTAGCGTGTTCAGCCCGTTTAGCACATTTAGCATGTTTAGCACACTTAGCATGTTTAGTGTGTTCAGCACGTTTAGTGTGTTTAGCACATTTAGCGCGTTCAGCCCGTTTAGCCTGTTTAGCACATTTAGCGTGTTTAGCACACTTATCATGTTTAGCCTGTTCAGCCAGTTTAGCGTGTTTAACATGCTTAGCTCATTTAGCATGTTTAGCACATTTAGCGTGTTTAGCACACTTAGTATTTTTAGCGTGTTCAGCTCGTTTAGCGTGTTTAGCACACTTATCATGTTTAGCGTGTTCAGCTCGTTTAGCGTGTTTAGCACACTTATCATGTTTAGCGTGTTCAGCTCGTTTAGAGTGTTTAGGGTGTTTAGCGCATTTAGCGTGTTTAGCACACTTAGTATTTTTAGCGTGTTCAGCTCGTTTAGCGTGTTTAGCACACTTATCATGTTTAGCGTGTTCAGCTCGTTTAGCGTGTTTAGGGTGTTTAGCGCATTTAGCGTGTTTAGCACACTTAGTATGTTTAGCCTGTTCAGCCCGTTTAGTGTGTTTAACATGTTTAGCTCATTTAGCATGTTTAGCACATTTAGCGTGTTTAACACTTTTTTCTCTGCTTTTTGACACAATTGGCACAATCTTGAAGAAGAATCAAATGCCTGATCTGTCTGTAGCTTCAAATATTTTGTGGTGACTACATATTAAATTATTTTTTGTTAGATTAGGAAGAGTAAATGTAACCTCTGTCTACTTAGTACCTGTGTTTTATGTACTGATGCAGTTTTGATTTTTTCCAGTGCCGCCTGGTGAGGTTTGTCTGGACACATGACACTTGCTCCTCTGTGGCACCGACAGGCCCCGTCAGCACATTCACTGGGGCATGAATGAAGCCGGACATTTTCTCCTGGAATACTTTTCACCTTTTTTTCCAGATTTTTCTCCTCTCAACCTCCGCACTCCCAGCGTCCTCTGTTTCAGATCCCTTTTCTCAAAGCAACTTTCTCTGATGAAGAGTTGGAGCGATTGACTCCTTCTCCCTCATCCACCGTCTCTCCCACTCCACCACCTGTCTTTCCTTTTCTCCCATCTATCTGTGTAAATCTCCGTCTATCCCGCTTCTTTAACTTGCTGTTGTTTTAGGATCCTCTCTGATGCTCGATTCAATCCTCTTTTCCTCCCTCTCATCTGCGTCAGTCACAGGCTTGTCAGGGCGTCCCTCACTCTCCGCACACTCAGACTTCAATCAATCAGCCCATCTCCTTCCTCGGCCTTGCAGCATCAGAAGTGACAGGTGTCTCGTCAGCTACCTTGTTGACGACAAGAGCCAGCACTATAATTGTCTGTATAAATCCAGCCATCAAATGATAGATTGTAACCAGAAGACGCCGTGCAGTACACACACGGGACTCCCTGCGACGGGAGAGGGAGAAACCTGCGACGGAGGCCGTTACGGGCGTTATCTCAAATGTACAGCACGGGGCGCCGATCGGATTCAATTCAATGATGGCACTCCTCGCCACCCTACCCCTCCCTCTCCCTCTCTCTGGGAGGAACTTATCAGGCAGGAGTTTGATGGCCAGGCAATCATTGCCACGGGCACCTTGTTAACAAGCCTGGGGCAGGTGGTCGGATGCAGGGCGGAATATCAACACGGCACTCCTGCCTGCTGAGCAAGAATTTGTAACGTTTCCACGTGGGAGGTTCTGTCAATGTGGGTTTTTCTTTGAAGCCACAGAGTGTGAATAAAACCACTCTAATTCTTAGATTGCTTGATCTTTTCATCGTTTTCAGAGGAAAGAATTCACTCACAGCAGAGTTAAGACCACTCTGAAGTGCCTCTCTGTGTCAAAGTCTCTCACGAGTCGTGCTGGGCACCTTGGGGAAAGTGTGTTGTTATGCCATTACTGAGGATAATTGGGTGCTACAGTATAGAGTAGAAGAGAACTCATATTTTCTCATTAGTCTTTTATTATTTAATGAACTATAACTCTTGTTTTCTTTTGTGTGGAACCAGCAAAGATCCCAGCAAGGACTCCATGGCTTAAAAAGAAGTAAACATCATATTTCTTGGACTATAAGTCGCGTTGGTGTATAAGTCACAGACACCAACAAATGCGTAATAAGAAGAAAATATCATATACAAGTTGCGCTTTTGGTAGGAATTTATTTCACAAAATACGGGACCAAGACCGGACAATTCATCTTGGAATGCAAATGGATTAGGTAATGATAGATTGAATAAATGAAGCTTCACAAGCGTATTTACGCTATATTTAAACTGCTCTGTCTGTGAGTTTACATTTCCCCCATTGCGTTTTTGGTCCGTCTATCCCCTCCCCCCTGGCGTGTTGAGTAGTTCAATCACACTTTGACAATACAGCCCAATTTCCACTCAATTCTTGTAAGGTGAATGTTTTTTGTCATAAATTATCTTTTTTTAAAATTCCAAATTAAACTTTTTTTGTCCGTGGCGAAGATAGATTCCGGTGTTATATGAGGTGTATATCACCTCAAATATAAAATTACATTTTATAAAGTTTTATTTTGTAAGTACAACAAAAGCTTTTATTTTGAAAACCCGTTTTTCCCGTTTGTCTTTTTGCTGCAAAATTCATAGCTTAACGGACTGGAAACATAACTTCTGTGTAAAGCTTGTGATGTGGAGGGATGGACATCAAATGCAGACATGACGGAGGTGATGTAAAAACTCCAACTGAACGATTACTTTTTTGTGTCAACACAAAGCAACATAGACATAACGCAACAGAGGCGTAATGCAACAAAGACGGACTATCTAGTGCGTTCGTCATTTTCTACTGCTGTCCGAATCTACAATTCCAAAATCAAGTGTGCTAGAAGTTTTCCAGAATTCTTTGCAAAGGACTAGCGAGCATCGATGGTCACAACATTAGTGAATATAGACCACAATGCATTGCGTTGCAACATTTTTTTGTGAAAAAAAAAGTGTTTAAATGTTATTTTCTAACGATCTATACACATTTTCATACTCGGAGCGCAGTGGAGTCATAAATAGACGTAGTAAAAAGTTCAAATTGATTTGATTTTGACTTTATGAAATCTGTAACGTCATTTCCGGCGTTTAGAAAAGAGAAGTAGTGAGCATGGAGTCTGAATCGCTTTTAAAATCCAGGGCACTAGATAGTTCTGCACTGTGTAGTTTTTTTAGTAGTTAGAGATTAGGGTGAGAATTCGGACATAGCCTAAACTAGGAAATATAGACCATGATGCATTGCGTTTGAACAATTTCTGCAAAAAAAAAAAAAAGTGTTGAAATGTAATTTTCTGACAAACTATTCACATTTCCATCACCAGAACACAGTGGGATCCTAAATAAATGTCGTAAAATGTTCGTATTGATTAGATTTTCACTTTGTGAAATTGGTGACGCCATACTTGCATTTTAAAGAAAAGTATTGAGCATGGTATCCGAATTGCTTTTAAAGTCAAAGTGACTAACTAGTCTTAACTAGTCTTGCACTCTGTAGCTTTTTTAATAGTTAAGGATTAGGATTGGTCTTCGCCCACTGAATTCTTCGTCATCAGTCGACTAAAGACTGAGTGGTCCTTCTTCTGTGTTGCTGTCAGTCGCAGATACTGAAGCACACACCTACAGCGCCCTCTAGCGGTTGATAGTGAGAGAACAACAAACACTGAAGCCTTTTTTTTTTTAATTACAAATAAGTCGGCCAAATATGCAAAAAAAAAAAAATGGAACTTATGCTGTGAAAAGTACAGTAATCACAATTCCTGAATGAAAAAATAAAGTTGAAATATCTAAAGGACATTGTGCAGTTTAGTTCATGTCATTGAGTAAATCTCTCAGCTCTGAAAATGATCAATTCACTTTGGCTTCATTTCTAGACGAGGTAGTTCTTCACTATTGATTGCAGCAAGCTGTGACCAAATTTTAATTTATCTTATTGCTTGCTATCAATCCCTCTGGCCCTACTGGCAAACAATGAAGCAGACGCTCCACCAGAGCAGCAGCAGCACGTCTCCTCTGCACTCATGCTGGGTTTGAAAGAAGAGGTTTGTTTTCTGTGCACATTCAAACTACCTGTATTCACAAAGCCTTGTTTATGCACACCCTCTCAAACGTACATTCATGAAGTCACAGAGGCACCAAAAGAACTGGACACACTTAAAGGAAACCACTTATACCTGCACTGGTACGGAAAAGTAACAAAAGCTCTGGGGACTGCCTTTCTGGTCGCGGTGGAGTCAAAGAGAAGAAAGCGAGCGCTCCCTCACACCAGGGTGGAGAAGAAATAGCAGCCACCCCAAAAGAATTATGCATGGAGTAACAAAGCCCAGCTTCATATGAAAGACAGGGGGGAGAAAAAAGCTTGGGTGGAACGGTTCTGAGTGTTTGAGCGAAAGAGAGGATGGGTAGCTGAAAATGGACGAGGAGGTGGCATCTTTGGAGGACCGACCAGGTGGTTTTAAGTGCAAAGCCACGTAAAGCAGCTCCATCCGCACCTTGAACCCCGGCAGATAAAAGCCGGCCTGTCAGAGAGGATGAAAAGAAACGGGAGCTTTCTACTGCTAATGTATGAATGCCTTTTTAGCCCATGTCCGTAACCTTGTCTCCACTGCAGCCTTAAAGAACCTCTGACAGCAGGCGCCGCCGCCTCTTGGGAGCAGATTCAGCAGCAGTTTGCAAACTATTTCATACTTGCAAAGATTTAAAAGCTTGTTTTAAGACATTTTCAAGACATTTGATCAGGTTTTCAGTTTTTTTTGTCTCATTTAAGGCTAGATCTAGAAATGAATAAATTAATATTAAAATTGGTCAAAATTCTTTAAGAGAATCTGACTACAGAGAGAAAATATGGCGCCCAAAAATTAATAGACATAAGTCCCGCCGCCTCCTAGCAGCAAAATAAACATAATTTGCACCCGAAATGCTCGCCCGCAACACCCCGTTCAAGCTTTTGACCTCTTTTACCGTTTCTTTTCTTTTTTTTTGACCCCTTTTTTCGTTTTTTTCTCTGCGACACTCGCTGTCACAGAGGAAAAACGGCATTTCATCGGTCGTAATCAGATGCCTTTTGCCAGCTTTTTCTCTGGAGGTAAACGAGTGCAAATTTATTTTAAAAAATATCATTTTGAAAGGGTTTCCTAAAGTGTAGGAAATTTCCACCTACGCAGCCGACTCAAGTTACGAAGTTTCCACTTCCGGCTACAGATTGATTCTGGCGCAATCTTGCATGTGACTTCAAATTCTTTGAAACTCTTAACAATAGAAACACTTGATTTGAGACTTGAAAATAAATCATTTCAATAAATATCGGCATGTTAGACTGGTGTTTATTCTTTTTTTTTGTATTTGATTTATGTTCTAAGAATAAATATTAGATTTAACCCGTCATCAGTGACGCTTCAGCACAAATTTTTTAACGCACTGTAACTTTTCAATCGTTAGCACAATCAACATAATTCCAGTAGATTCTGAAGTAGAAAAGTGTTCAATGAGCTGCTTTTTTCCTTCACAATCTGCTGGAATTACATTGATCATGTTAACGGTTGAAAAGTTACAGTAAATCAAAGAACATAAGCACTGGAGCTCCAATATTAAAGGGTTAACCAACTTGTAGAATGATTTGTTCTCTAAACATTTTGTTCTCAAATGAGTCTTTTCCACTTATTACACTAATTTTTTGACAATATAATCAAAATGTAAAACATGTGGGTACATAAAAATTTAAAATTTACTTAAAACTAGCAATTCTATTTTTTTCCTTTTTGACTGCTTGTTTTGCTATATTGTTCTAAGATTTTATAAGATTTGCAAAAAATACTTACAGATCATTTTACAACAATTTTTATTCTTATTCTTTTCCTATTTTTAGGCTGCTTCTTTTTGCAGTGCAGACTCCCAGGAGAGCAGAGTTTTGCACAGAACTGGAAAAAAAAAAAGGTGCGTGTAAACAGCTGCAAAATGTCAGCTTTTCACAGTCGAAGACATTAACACAATTTATGGTTGTGGGATCCCGATATTCAGGCCACTTAAGAATGGCTGCTTGCCTGCTGGTGAGATTAAGACCAAATATTCTCAGTGTAACACAGCACTGACAGGGGGCTTTGGATTAACATGGCTTTCGGCTAGATCAGTGGGGTTATAATAAGTGGCTAAAGTCTGAGCTTGTAAAATACATAGCAAGATATGAGCCTACTGTGAGGCAGAATGGGAGGCGAACAGAGCAGAGGTTTTCACAGAAATATCTTAAATAACATTTGAGAGAAACATCCCGACATCTGTTTGGATTTGGATGAATAACCCCGTATCTGTCTACTATTTTTTTTTTTTTCCACAAACACTTCCTGTGTCCCAAGTCCAAGCTATCTCATGGGTTTGGGAACAAATGTTTTTGTCATTCTATTGAGAAATAGCAAATACTTTTTCAGAATATATTTTTCTTATTTGTTAAACAGAAAAAATATATATATAAAAAAAGAACCTCAGTAAAAGTAGGTTTGAAATGTTTGATTGACAGATTCTCCCGAGTCCACTTTTGAGTGGTAGGGGTGTGGCCTTCCAACAAGCTCACCCCTGATTGGTGAGAGTGGTTGGCATAAAAATACTGACTCAAACCAATTACTATTTACTGAAATCATCTGGTTCCAACATGTCGGCGTCCGTATCGTGAAAAAATGGCGACTGAATTGACTTCAACTGGCAAAAGCCGGAAGAAAGCCATTTTTTATGGGGGATGTCATACTTGCTCGGTCCAGTTCTCATGTACAACCAATGGTTTCAGCTCAACATGTGTTATAAGAAATCAGATCCTCCAGATGCATTTTTTTTGTTTACAATTTACAGTGATTGAAAAAATCATAAGTTGTGTTTCATTTGTGATTAAGTAAGTTATCCTGTTTTCTAAGTTATAAACCAGCAACAACTTGTTGCATAAACGACCTATTTATTACAATGCCGCCTCACATCAACCTTTAAAGAATGCAAAAAAAAAAAACTCTTTGAAATGCCAGAGCTGCACTTTGCACCTTGGGAGTCTTCCTGTTTTTGTGTTAAATTCCATTGTTCCCACATTTTTCTGCTTTGCATCTCAAAGCAGAGAACAGTGAGGTTGATGTGCCGTGTCATTGCTGAAAAGCAACAAAAACACCTCTCTGCCACCACAAAATCAATTTAAGGAAGACAAATTCTAGGTTAGGTGGTAGCTTAATTCTGGAAACAACTTTTCAATGATTGGATTCCATAGAAACCATTAAGTGGATCCATCTACGATACACTAAACGAAAATAGAAATGTAACACTGGATTTTGCCCTCATTTGTCCCAAGATCTGAAGCATTTTCTACATCCATGAAATAACCATTTTTCTCAAATATTGCTCATTAATCTTTCTGAATCTGTCACACTTGTGACATATGGCACACCTCAAAGGTGTGTCACATCAAGAAGCTGATTAGACATCATAATTATAGCACAGGTGTGCCTTAGACTGGCCACAGTAGGGGTCAGTAATAAGGTCATTCTGAAAGGTGCCATTTTTTATTAGGGAGAGGGTGTCTGTGGACTTAGAAAACTGGTCAGTATCGGATGTGACCATCTGTGATGTGTCTCCGTACATACAGAAATAGAAGGTTCACTAATCAGTCGGTGTGTTTACATCGTCTCCATCATGTCTGTGTCTGACATCCGTCCCTCCACAGTGCAAGCTTCACGCAGGAGTTCTATTTCCAGTTTCACACGTCAATGTCTCAGCAACAAGCCAGAGAAATGGGAGACAGGTTCGGGTTTCAAAATAAAATCTTCAGTTGGACTTTCAAAATAAAACTTAAAAAAAATCCGCAAACGCGGATAAAGAGGACAAATTATTTAAAATAAAATGGATTTCACTAAAAAAATGGTCTATTCAATTTGATATTGAATATTTATACATTTGACATTAAAGCAAACCCAATAGTAAACTCAAGAAGGTGCCACGGAAAAAAATTAAATACCCTGCTTAAAATATAAATGTGCAAATCAATTAAAAAATTAAACTAAACTGAATCATACCCAGATGTTGCACGCACTTGAAAAGAAATGCTGGTTATTTCTAGATCTCTTGTCATGCCGGTCTTGCTTTTCCTTTGCTCTCCCTAGTGGCCGATTTGTGCATTTCAGTCATTTCTTTAATGAACTAACACTCGCCACATGCATGAGCTAAAAAAAACGTTTTGTTTTTTATCAAGATCCTTATATATATTTTTTTCTCTTCGTAACTGGACTGTATTAAACCATCTGGGGGCCACATGTTTGACACCCGTGGTGTAAACTAATTTATGGTCATGAGAGTAACTCCCCATGCTGTGAGACACGTCTGTGAAATAATCATGCTGACTAACCAGTATCTTGATGAGGCACACCTGTGACATGGAGTGGATTGTCTCAACTAAAGAGAAGTGCCCACTATAGCGGATTTAGACAGATTAGTGAACAATATTAAAGAGAAATTGTTTTTTTGTGTAATTTTGTGAATGTAGAAAACTAACTAATGGTCGTGAGATGGACTCCCCACACAACGCAACAGAATAGTAAATCTGCTGTAAGGCACACCTATGCAGTAATCTTGCTGATTAATCAGTATCTTGATGAGGCACACCTGTGACATCGAGTGGATTGTCTTAGCAAAGGAGAAATTTGTGAACAATATTTAAGAGAAATTGTTATTTTGGGCATGTAGAAAACTAACTAATAGTCGTGCGATGGATTTGCATGCAACAGAAATGTAAATCTGCCAAAAGGCACACCTGTGCAATAATCATGCTGACTAATCAGTACCTGTGACATGGAGTGGATTGTCTTAGCCTAGAGAAGTGCTCACTATCACGAATTTAAACAGATTTGTGAACAATATTCGAGAGAAATTGTTCTTTTTTTATGTAGAAAGCATTTCAAGTCTTTGAGTTCATCTCATGAAAAATTAGACACAAAATTGTTGCGTTGATACTTTTGTTCAGTGTATTATTGTTAAAATGTAAAGGCTTTTGTGTTTCAGGATTTGATTCTATCTGGAAGCAACCCTTAAATTCAAGCACACCCAACGAGATCAACTGATGCCAGCCAACACTCTCTTTGGCTACAGAATATAAACTACGAGAGGTGCAATAAAGATCAAATAAATCTTGACAGGAGACAGTCCAAAGAACCACAGAGTCAGGAGACGTGCCAGTAGGTCACGACAGGGACAATATTTGTGGGCCATATTTTATTGTCTTGGCAGGGGTTCAAGTTTTTCTCCGGTGTGTCTGGTCACAAGGTAAAGTGCTTGCTGAGAGTGCGAAGAAATACCCACAGAGACAGCAGTCTCCCACTGAAAGCTTTCAAATCTGTTTACAATTCAGGCCTTTTAAAGCCTTTAATTATGCATACAGAGAGTGTGCAGCGGCGGGAAAAGGATGCAGACATTTGTGCCACACCAAACTCTCCCAGCATGACCCCTTCAGGGTGAAAGATCCCTGTTCTGTTTACATCACATGGCCACGGCAAATTATTGTTGTGCCACTGAGCTTTAACAACATCTGACATCTCTTCACCTTTAGGCTTCTCCGCTGAGAAGCTGAAGGAGCTGATCAGCTTCAATGATCTTCATGCGCAAAGGTCAGGCGATGTTTTTGTATCACACAGCCTCTCTGTGGTGAGCTCTCGCTCTGTAGGTGCTCAGTCTTCCTTTCCGAATTGTGAGTCATCAGCTGCCACAGCAGTTACCGAAATTACACCTGATGCCTATCAAAGCTGTCTCTCTTCTTTTTCCACCTGGCTGCATGTGCAACATCAAAAAGCTATCTGATCCTTTCAACACACTCCCTGACATTTTTAGCAGAAGTCCTTGGGAGTTGAACAATTGCTTTGTCTCTCTAAAGTTGTGCAAAGAATAAATGTGCATTAAAACGGGTTGTATAAAGGATTTTTTGGAAGAAAGTTTCCAGGAAAAATTAGATCAGACTATCTCTTGTGACAAAAGATAACATTTCAGCTCAAGAGAGTAAGTCTCTCAGTGAGGATTGTGTCTGTTGGACTTTTTGTGTCTTCCGTTTTGGTCTTTGTTTACCTTTCAAGGGCGTTCCTTTCGAGAGGCTGGACAAGACAGTCATGGAGAGGACAGGGCGAGATTAGAGAGGGTCATTTTAGAGATTAATAAACGCAACACGTTCAAGGTTGTCGCTGATAATATGTGATACACCAAGAGATGGCACATTTTAAAATAGCATCAAGGCCACTGGCCAACAAGGAGAGTGAATAATGACACTCCATTCATTCCACCTTAATCGGCCCAATTCCCTTTTCTCCATGCATTACTACATTTCTTTTGCAGTTTATCCTCCACTGAGACAGAGTCAGAGTGAAGACAGGAAAGACTGCAGACTGGCCGTTAATGGTCTGATGCGATCAATAAGCCACAGCTGAATGTATTACATTTTATCTTATTCTCCGCAGGTGTTCTAGACACTGTTTTTTTTTATTCCCTATGGTTATGTAGACTAATAAACAGGTTTGTAACATCATTAGGATTAAAGGTTGTCCACCAAGTTAGTTCTGGTCCCCGAGGGACAATTTGAGATTAAAGGAATCTTGTGCGGGTTTAATACCAAAAATATTTTCTTGGAGGGGAAAATAAATATTTCAGCATAACAGTGAATACATTTTTGGCCACCAAGTTACCAGCAAATAAATACAAATTGGGACAGGCAGAAATGTACGGAACCCTTAAATGGACATAATACTTTTCTATCTGGTGCTCACTGGTATCTAGTGTGTGCGATAGTATCGGGTGCCCACCACTTACTATCTGGTGCGCACAAGTTACTATCTTGGGCCGTATCTGAATTACTTCCCTACCCCTCTGGCTACTCTCTTTTGTTCCAATTGTAGGGACATTTGAAGCTGCAGTGGTGTTCGCAAGAGTGTTTGCTACTTTGGGCTGGCTATCCCTCTGCTAGCAGTTTGATCTGTGTAGCGCCTGTGGCGCTGAGGAGAAACACATTTTTCAGGTTTATACTGAAACGTATGTATTAAGTGTTTCATTTTACATGACATTTTAAAGTTAGAAACCCAGTGATTTTATGTATTTTCCAAGCGCTAGCAGATACAAACAAACAGGTGATTGCAACTACTGATGATGTCATCAGGCGGTAGTAACATCCCACTTCTTCTGTATCTCTTCACTTGGAGGGTTAAATGTAGGGATAGGAAGAAACCATAGGTGTAGGGAAGCTATTTGGATTTAGCATTGGACTCAAGTTGACCCTATATAAATAATCTATATTGAGTATATGTATAAATAATCAACTATTCCAATCGGACGAATTTCATTTTATTGTTTCAGCATCACGTATGCCAATTTAGCTTCAAACACCAAACCCAACAGTCAGAGTCCTTAGATTACACATCTAAATGACCAATACATTTCAAAATAAAGTGACTGATAAAATATCTCTCTCCACAGGTGCAGTTCTTTTTGTCCACAAGTCAATATTTTGGACATGTTGTGGATTCCACTGACACAAAAAATTCTGTTATTCAGCAAAGAATTCAACAACTGTCTTTGTCAGGGTGCATCCACACAAGCAGGTCTTATTTTTAGGAGTAGCAAAAAAAAAAAAAAANNNATAAAAAAAAAAAAACTGTCCACGGAGCAAAATTGAATAAAAGCGAATCACTAACATTTTTACAGGACAAACCTGATGTAGTGAGAAGGTACAGGCACTTACTACTATGTGATAATCAGAGGATTAGCCGGACTAACCGGTTTACTTCTTCATGCCCCCACACCTTGGTCAGGGAATTCTGCCTCCAAGTGAGCAGCCTTTGAAACGTGATGTATTTCAGCAGTTTGGTTAGCTTCATTCTAGTTTGTTTTTTAAAGTGCGTCATGCGAGAAAGCAAACCAAAACTTGAAAAAGAAAAAAAAAGGCTGCAGGGCAAGAATGAAATCCTTTATAGCAGCAATAAAATAATACTTCAGTTTAATGTTTTCCACACATATTCTAAAAAAGTGAAACATTTTGCACAAGTGCATTGCCATGCTAAATCTAGAGCTGTTTCATCAGCTGCAACAATACAAACCCTAATGCCATCTACCTTAATACAAGTTAATGCATAGACTGGTATTACTGCCATAGACCTGTGAAAACAGTCTATGGGACAGTTAGTATCAGGTCTTTGAGAAGAAAAAAAAAAACACAACCTACATTTTTTTTTCTGTGTTATTTATAATCTAATTCTAAAGGAAGTTTTATTTTGAAAAACAACTAGGTTCTCCCCATCACATTTGACAGTCATGACAAGTCGACGAGGTCACAAATCAAACATCCATCCACTACTTTCTTAAAATGGATAAAGCAACTGCTAAACTGAAACCACCCAGCTAGGAAAGTTAACAAAAAGATAAAATATATTCGGAAAGACTTTTTTTGCAATAAAAGAAGAGCCAGTGAGGAAACTCAAAATATGTGACAGTTGTTCCCACACACCATAACAATGTACAGCCTACTATTCAGCAACCGACTGTCTAATGTTACAAGGATGTTGCTAATAAAGTTGCTCAAATGGTGGATTTACATATATCATTATATTTACAAAATGGATAATTGACGTTTTGTTTCTTTATATACGACATCCATCGTGAGAAAAGTTTAACAAGAACGTATTCTAACCACATCATTTTTGGGTGACCTGGTTTGGCCAACACATTTTTACTCCCGACTCGTCATATATGGACGTATAGTTTAGGCCCTCTACGCGTCACTTTGATGTTTTTGGTGTCCCCAACTTGTCTATTTTGGATGTTACCATTAAAGCCCAACCTTTGGGCCATGAACCATTACCAGTCTAAGGGCCGCCGAGTACGGGGCCACAGAAAAAAAAAAATGTAAACGCTAATCAGGGATCCTCAACCCCCCGTGACGCGGACTGGTAGTGATACCCTAACCTAACCCGGAACCTCTTCCTAACCTAGTGCCCTTACCCAGGACTGGTTTCGCGTCCGATATTGCGTCCCAAGGGATGGGGACCCTGATTTAATAGGAATAGCCAGTTCGTCCAAAACTGATGAGTTGGGGACACCCAAACCGTAAAAAAAGGGACATGTAGTGGACCTGAACCATACATCCAAAAATGACGAGTTGTGAGTGAGAATGTGTAGGGTTTAGCACATGTTGCACACCACATGTTTGAACTGATATTTGACTCACGAAAAAGTGAGCCATATTTACATTATTCCCATCATCCTGAATAATGTAAGGCGATTTAAAGTTAGCCTTCTTGACCCTAACTCGGTACCCTTAACCCCTTCTGCGTACAATACCATGTCCTAAGGGTTGGGGACCCCTGATTTAATGGCAACCGCCAACATGTCAAAAAAAGATGAGTTGGGGACACCCAAAATGTCAAAAAGTTATGTGAAAGAGGCCTGACCCATACATCCATATAAGAAGAGTTGCTGAGTAAGAATGTGTAGGGTTTGGCACTTGCTGCTCACCACTTCTTTGAATTGATATTCAATTCACAAAGAAGTGACTTACTGTGCTAGATGTTTCTTTGGAAACCTGCATCCTTGGAGCCATACATTATTCCCACCATTCTGAATACTGTAAGGCAATTTAAAGTTAGCCTTCTGTTAAGTTAATCAGTGCCTTTAAACTTTCTGATTACATTTAATCATGTCGGTGGGAATCAAGGTCAATCCACTAAGGAAACAATCCACAGGGACGGGAAATCTATGGCCAACACCCAGAACATCTCAGGACCCCCTGATGTTCTTTACCTGCTTTCCGAGAGCTCTTTTGGTGGCACAAGAAACAATCAATCTACGGCCTTCCTGTTATGTAATGGATGATCAATACACAGAACGGCAGTGGGCTGACGCTATATAAGGTGGACATTTCATCCTTGACAATTATAGAGTACAGATTTGTGGTACTAGTACCATAATTTTACAGCATTCTAGACATAAACGGTGGTTATCTTTTTCATCTATTCAGCCCTGGTTTTCAACCGTGTTGTGTCAGAATGGTGTATCCTAAGGATGTTGTTGTGTCCTGCTCTCTTATCACGTCCCGCTGAATTCAGTTTTGCTCTGCTGGTTGAACGAGCCTGGAAGCCTGCGCAGTCACAGCCTTTAATCTCCCTTGTTGAAACCCCAGTCATATTAGCATATTCTCCCCTTCCATCTTTTTGACTTTTATGTTCCCTAGACGTTGTTTTCCTTCTGTGAAAGTGACGGAAATGGTATTTATATAATTCTAGTGATGTTGCCTCATTCTTGAATTCTTCTCGTCTCTTTTTGTTTTGGTCAATTTGTTGGAGGGTTTTTTTTGTTTGTTTGTTTTGGAGCGAATCAGGAAGGAAGAGCAGATTGCGACACGTGTAAGTCACCATCCCCAGCAGGTCGTAAGACGGGGCCACCTTGGGTTAGGATCGGATAAAAGATGTGAAAATTAAAACTGAATGCTTTGCACAGGAAGATGTTGTGTAACGCGGTATAATACAACGGCAGTGCAGCTGTTGTTTTCTTTCCAGCAGCAGCAGTTGTCAGCTGAAATGACAGCGTCTGCCATGAGGGCAGCCGGTTCACCGTCCTGCCCCTTTTTTTCTTTTGTTTTTGTTTAAATGCATTGTTTTCATCCGAACCTTATTTAATGCAAAGAAATAAATCCATCAGTGCTGCAGTTGGGAGTGTAGAAAAACATTCTGAGCTGCATTTGCCAAGCTCAGCAGGGTAGTGTTGGAGATCAAAGTTTGCCAATTTATTTTTTTATTTTTTTCATTCAGAGTCAGTCATGCATTCAAATATTCAGAGCTTCCACACTCAGTCGTACAGACTTAAAGACCCACTCCAATGAAAATTGTGTTTTTGGTGTTTTTTAACATGTTCTTGTGACATTTTTGCGAACATATAAAGAAAATGTCTTTATATGAATTCCTGTGAATCAGGAGCAGATGAAAACCTGTAGCAGTGACGTAGGTGTTGTGAGATAACTCAAATATTGCTCACCATTCTTGTTGCTATGCTAATGCAATACTTGGGGTTGTGAGGATATGATGCTACGCTCACAAATTTAACTGCCATTGCGTGATGGGGAGGCATCAGCATAAATCGTTGGCGTGGTCATGAATGGTTGCAGTCAGGCGGCCACCTGCTGAATTTGCTGAAAATTTTCATTTAGGTGACCGCGCAAGGCATTTTGGGATATGTGGCCATAGACTAAGCTAGCAGGAGAGAGTGTAAATAACGGAATGATGGGGAAAGAAAGTGGGTTCACTCGGGCCAACAGTTCCACCCACAACAACTTTCTGATGAACTACTGCCACTCTGCAGAAACTATGTCCTAGAAACACAGTTCTGACAAGTTTCTTCAAACTAAGATTCAGACTTTTTATGACCTTTTTAAGGCCATGCATATATTTATTTAAATGTATGATATAAACTGTAGCTTCTTGTATTTGTGGCGTGCTTCTTTTTTCAAAGCGGTGGTCGGCATTCAGCGTTTAGGTGCATAAGGATTGGTTTTGCCGCTGTTTATTTCCATTATGGATCAAAATAATTGAATTGAAAAATTACTTTTTCTGCAAGAAATGTGAAACAGAGAAGTTTGTATTGTATAATATTGTCTCAAGTATACAACATTGGGCCTCCCCTCATATCAAGGAATTATACTATTGTAGAGTTCTTCTAGTATTGTATCGTGCAGTTTTTCTCTTTTATTTTATTATTTTTATTTTTCTCTCTATGCTCCTGAATCATGTGTATTTTAAAACCACTTTCTGCTCCTTACAAATAGAATTGCCCCTCAGGGATAAATTAGTCCTTTAAATTGAATTGATAAACAGCTCAAATTTTCAAGACTCAGATATTAAAACTCAAGATTTTTTAAAGGCTTTTTAAGGTATCATTTCCAAATTTATAAATTCAAAGATTTTAAGACTTGTTAAGAATCCGCGGAAACCCTACAGAAAACAATGGAAAAATCATAATCAAAACACTATGGAACGCTTCTAGAATAGATGAAAAAATGATCGGATTGGGACTTTCAAATTCCGCAAAGATCAAACAGACAGAAGAAAACATTGCTGTGAAGCTTCTATTACTTTTTCATGTCACCTCATAGGTGAAGTAACAATTTCAGCAGGTGAGGCCACAGAGTTAGGAGTCAAGGACACTCAATTCATGCGTCTGGTTCCCCCACCATGTTTTTTCCTCCATCACAGAGTCAGCAGGCATCTGACCATGAGAGAATCCCCTCCATGCTCATCCACCCTCTACTTTTGTCTCTAATATGAAGCCCGGATAGTAAGGGCCACCGCCTTTCAAAAAAAAAGCCCTGTGTCTTTTCTATAAACCACATCTATGGCCGTGGAGAAGCTTACACTGTAATCCCGCATGACGGATTGAGTCTGCCGCTGCAGTGTTCTCCCATCTCTTTCCTTCCCTCTCCCTTCTTTTTTTTGCTGAAACTTGTGTGGCGGGCATGTGCTAAAGCATGCAGATACATACATTTGATCAAACAAGGTGTAATATGTGTGCAATATAACCGAGGATACTGCGTGCCTTTAGCTGTGTGCACTTTTGCCTTCGTTTCGTCACCACAACAGCCCCATTAAGGCCTGACGCAACACACGGGTGTCTCACCACCTATGGTAAGCAGACGCTCCAGGTCTGAATGGGTAACCTGGAAAAATTGCAAAGCAGCCCTTCAAACCGACTGCAAGGAAATTTTTCCAGGGCAGTCAAAACGGTGAATAAGTGGGGGGAATGGAAAATAGGTTGCCGCATCTGAAAAAGAACAGAATGTAAAAAAGATCTCGTCGTAACGACGTGCGCGGTATAAGAGAACGAATCCCAATGGGAAGTCTCCGTGAAAGCGAGCGCTGCAGAGGTATACAGATGACCTGGATTTTGCATCCGCGCTCCCATGGCATGGATTACTGCGAGAAATGGCCTCTACAATAAAGAACGTTTATATGCTCATGGATCACTGCTATTAGGACTCCTTTGGGTCTGATTTGCACCTGTCCTTATCTATTTATTGTCGTGCCACTCTTCATTTATTTGCCTTCTTCCTCAATCACTGTGTGCTCTGTTTCTTTTGCCCCTCAGTCTGCAACCTAATCTCGCCCCTAAAGTCACCGTTTCTCCATCTCTATATGTATTAGCCATTCAAAGATGTTTCTGTGGCATTTGCGAGACATTATCGCCAAATCGCTCGCCCCCCCACTCCCTCACTCTATCTCACTAATCTTCCTTAATCTTTCAGCCCAGGCTGAAGTGAGAATTAGTTTCTCACCCCCTCTCATCAATCTCGTGCGCCTCCCCGTCTTCCACTTCCTTCAACCATCGTCTTTGGCCCGGCATCCCAGTCTCCGTCTTCCTCCTGGCTCATCCCCCCCGCCAGCTGCTTCCTTAATCCTCCCTGCTCGGTTTGTCTCCCTTGTTTCTCTCATCTCACCTCGTCTTCTGCTCCACGTCATCGCCAGAGCCGCAGAGGTCATTTCCCCCCCTCCCCGTGCTTCAATCTCTCTATCGTCTTCTCTTTCAATTTCTCACTACTGCGCGTCTCCCCTCTTCAAAAGGCTCAAGGGACTCCTGTGCGGTAACCCATCAGTTGACCCTGAACAATGTCCTTACCTGCACACTGCTCCCTTTGCTGCACAAACTTTTAATATGCACCATCCAGCATGTGTGCGCACACCCTCTGAGAAGTGAAAGCTTTCTTCGGACTCCATCCGTGATGAGTTTTGCTAATTGCGCTAAGATGTTCCTTCTGCCCCGCAGAGTCCAGGAGGCACGCATAATGCAAGCATTAACGGAGACAAGGCGGCACCACAGAGAGGAATTAATAAAGCTAAAAGCCAGAAGTGTAAACAATCCTGTTCATCACATCGGAGTGGAAATCCCCAAAATGAACGTTCTTCGGTAGGAACATCCAACAAATTTATCACGTGCTATCTCTTGTTCTAATTTGCGACGCACAAGTTTCTGTGTCAAAGTCGCATGAGGGAAACAAGGTTCCTTTATGTGAAACGAACACTTGATGTTATTTTCGTCTTCAAGTGCCTGGTGCAACATTTTTACTTAAAAGTGTCGACTGAACTGTGGAGGAATACGGCTCCAGCTGTGATGTATGAGCGTCCCCGAGTGAAGTCATGTGCTGCCTCTAAAGTCCAAATATAGAGATCTTTTGGTTTGGAATTGTAACCTGAAAAATAACCTTCCCTATAGATTGTGTGAAACTGACTTGGAAAATATAGATATTGTTGTTCATTACTTAAAAAAACCTCAGTTTTATTGTGTGGCCAAATTTGGTAGTGGCTGGATGGCTGAGTTGGCTGCGTGCAGGACTGGTGGATGGGTAACCACAACACATTCTCATTCCCATTTTGTCGTCACATTTTGACACATGACTAAGGACCCCTCCAGGTAAAACACTGATGTTTTGGGTGTACCCAACTCATTGTTTTTTTATGTACTAGCTGTTCCAATTAAATCAAGGCTCCCCAATCTCCGGGCCACAAACCAATACTGGTCCAGTACTGGGACATGAACCGCCCAGTACCCTAACCCTAACCTTAAACTGGTACCAGATGCGGATCACTACCAGTACTGGACGCAGACAGGGCTTGGGATAGGGTACCGGTTTAGGGCACCAGTTTAGGGTGCTGACTGAGGTTCGGCCCGAGTCCGGTGCCGCGTACGACAAAACGACAAGTCCCCTGATTTAATTGGAACAGCCAGCACGTTAAAAAACAATGGGTTGGGGACCCAAAACATCAAAAAGTGACACAGAGGAGTCCTTAACCATGTCTCAATATGTGACGACTTGGGAATGAGAATGTGTACGAAACCAGGGTTGGTTTCCAAGGGGGTGTGATGACCTTTCAGTGGATTCCTAGACAAGACCCTTCTTGCCAAGGAATGCCTAACCATCTAACTATAGGCTAAAACAAAAAAATTGTATGTTTAGAGCAAAATTAGACCACATTTGTCTCCCTCAGTTTCTGAAACCTTTATGCAATCATCACGTCTACCAGTTTGGTCACTTACAACAAATTAGATTTGTGAACCAATGGATCCCCCTTTGGCTGTGACAAATGGTAGAGAGAGTACAATTAAAATGTAGGTATCACTATTAATCAAAATACTGTTAAAAAAATAATGTAAAAAAGAAAAGAAAAGAAAATTAAAGTTTTGACAAGTTATAATAAATGCACCTGGATCACAGAAAATACAGTTAAGGAATGATACATTTTGTAGAGAAAAAAAAGTTCCAGATTGTAGTGATATTTTTAAACATCATCATTAAATAAGTAGAGATATTGTTCATAAATTACTGTGCAAAGGTAGATAATAAAACATTAAACCTGAACAGTTTTACTGAAGTTTTCTACATACATTTTTATGTGCAAATTTTCCCATACGGCAGAATTTGCTATCATGCATTCTTCCTGCCTTTTTACGGTTATATACTGGAAAATAAACTACTTTTTTACTAAAGTTATCAAATCTATCAGAATACTGCTAAACTGTCAAGTCTTTAGTGTAATTCAGCTCCGTTTACCATCTCTTTAAATTTTAACAGTGCTGCCAAACTTAATGCCTGTTTTCTGAGAAAATCTATGGCTCCATTTTGAAGACAGAGAGATCTGTCAGCTGTTAAAAAGTCAGGAGGGATGGAGGAAGTGTTCTTAGTGAGCTGGCATGTAGCAGAGAAGCCGCCAGATAAACCAAATTTGAGCCATTTTTCTCTGTTGCTCAGCTGAACAGATCGGCAGTGTTTTATCAGACTGTATTGCGTTTTGTTTTATCAGAGAAGATGTTAAACACTGAAGATGATCATGACAGAAAACAACAAGGAGGGCCTCATTAGATTTTTTTAGCAGTATTTTAAAGACTGGAATCTAAATTTTCACTGGAAAACATCAAAAATAAGAGAGTATGCTGGATTTTTTTCTCCCCATTGTTAGCTGTTCAGTTGACTCGTAGCTTGTCCTTGAGCTACAAACACTGGTGCACGCTAAGCTCTTGATCGCATGGTGTTCACACTGGACAAGCAAGGAGGGGTTATTTTTTTTTTTTTTCTTTTTCTACTGTTTACTAGTACATGTCCGCCACCTACAGTTTGAAGATGCTTTGTGTGAAACGTCAAACTGGTCAAAATTTTGTGAATGTTGTTTCAGGCTTTTTCTCTGTTCTGATAAATGACAGACAAACTGTAAATATTACTTTAGAGTTTAGCACCTCCGCTAACTACAAAAAAGATCTTCCAAATCCAAGTGCCTGATTGGTAAAAGTTCCACCTGGTTTATTCTTCAATGAGTTTTCAATGGCCTCGCATGACGTAAAGCTTGATTACAGTTGTAGAAATTTGCGTCTGATGGCTTATGGGTAATGTAGTTATTTTTTGTAGTTTTTCAGATAATTACAAAATGACCTAGCCTTTACTTTTTTTGTCGTTGCTCTCATTGGTTGGTTCCTGCTCCAGAAAGAATTTTATTGCGTTCCGTCCTGGTCCTATGAATAATGACGGAGATAACTACCATCCCACTAGAATCCTGTGACCCCAAAAAGGTCAGCCTCAACGTGCACCCTGACAACTGTTGTTGAAGCTGCGTGTGAATGCAGGAATTTTGAATGCAGAAGCCCAAAACACACATTTACATAGAGTTTTCATTGGAAGTAACCACTTGAACATGTATTCAATATATACAAATATATACAGTAATTATAGTATCTATAGAAGCAAGAAATTTGAAATTTTCTCTTAAAGTTTTAGAATTTGACAAGGAAATTTAATAAGTTGTTGTTGGATTTCCACATTTGTTAGCTAAAATGCTAAATGTACAATATATGATTTATGGCAATTAGCATGCTAGCTGATGGTTATTCACACATGTTCTGATGTGTGTTGACATTTTTGGGCTTAATATTTGATTACAAGTCAACACAGTTAATAAGGTGCATGTTTTGTCTTTTGTTACGCATGTTTTGACCATTACTTGCAGTTGTCTCATAAAAATGACCAAAAAAGTATTTGGAACATATCAATACTTCCTTAGCGTGGAGGTATCTCACAATAAAAACGTTATAAAAGCTTTGAAGTGTGTGTGTTTTCTCTGTATGTTTACTTACAGGAATGAATGCTTAGCGTTTATATATTCTTATGTACTGGCATTGACATGTTTTTTAGTACAGCTGGCTTTCTAGGCACTGACTTACTTTTTGGAGTGCAGGCTGGCTGTGGCTCCTCCTGGAAGGTTCACCTGCTCACCTGCGGTTCTCCATGGAGTTGTGCGCAGCTGCCTGCACTTAGTTAATTGTCAGTTCTGTAATCAAGGGGCTTCATTCTAAGCCTTTAGCGTTGATGCATTTTGGATGTTTCCCTGATTCCTCTAGTGATATGCACTAGTTTAGTTTCTGTGCTCACTTTTAGACAGGATGTTTTTTTCTGTTTTTTAACTAGTGATTTAACTTTCAGGTTTACTTCTTCCCTCCACCCAGGTCTACATCTTTGTTTTCCTCATAGCATAGGCCTAATTATTACTGTTTAACCCATTTACACCAGAGCTTTAGTTCGAGTGTTTACATCCTTTCAACTAGCATAACTTTTCAAAAGTTTCAAATGTGCAAGCAACATTTTCGATGTTAAAGGGTTAAAAGCAGTTTATTTTATCATTTTATCTATCATTATATTGATAGAAAAGGCATAAATATTACCCTGAATTAGTTGAATGAATGCTCTCCATGATAGAAAGGACTTACCTCAGTTTATGTTGATATGTAGGGTTTTATGGAAATGTTTTTTTCATTTGATTTAGCTGATAAAATATAGCTGGATAGGTCAGCTGGTTAGGTGTGAGACTGGGAAATGAAGGTTAAAAAATAGAGACTTTTTGATATCTACAGTGCCCAATCTTAGAGCTTGTAGAGTAGATGGACCCCTAATCCAAATGAGAAACTATTTTTAAAAAATGTCTTCAAAATTTCTTCCACTATCTCAAACTTTCTTTTCTCAATGGCTTTTTTTTTTTAAGAATTGACCAATAAGAGATTGTTTATACTCAACGCAGCCAACACATAAATGGCTCTGCCATTATAGCATTAGAGTTCACAGTAATTCCAGATAAATGCATCTCTGCCTGCATTCTCTCTGAATCTGATTGTACTCTCACAGTATGTGAGCCAGTGAACAGAAGAATGCACACATTTACATTTTCCCGTCCCTGTGGATGGGGAGGAACAAATAAATACTAGATTTGCAATTCCTGAAGAAATTGCGTCTGATTGCTGAAAGCAATACCGATTTAAAGCATTTTATAGATGTAAGCATTAAAGACCTTCTGTCCTGCGTGCACACCAAGTTTCATTCACGTAGGTCAAATACTCTTGGAGATATCACTAGAAACATC
>NC_050528.1:22711525-22713844 GCF_002922805.2 Oryzias melastigma
TGAGTTTGGGAATTTTGAGTCCAGTGACTCTAAGTTCAGGTTCGAACTCTAAATTTGTTGAACCTGCTTCTTGAAACGGGCCCCAGAGCTTTAGTTCGAGTGTTTACATCCTTTCAACTAGCATAACTTTTCAAATGTTTCAAATGTGCAAGCAACATTTTCGATGTTAAAGGGTTAAAAGCAATTTATTTTATCATTTTGGTATATTATATTGATAGAAAAGGCATAAAAATTACCCTGAATTAGTTGAATGAATGCTCTGCATGATAGAAAGGACTTACCTCAGTTTATGTTGATATGTAGTGTTTTATGGAAATGTTTTTTTCATTTTATAAAATATAGCTGGATAGGTCAGCTGGTTAGGTGAGGGCCTGGGATATGTGGGTTAAAAAATATAGACTTTTTGATATCTACAGTGCCCAATCTTAGAGCTTGTAGAGGAGATGGACCCCTAATACAAATGAGAAAATTTCAAAATTTCTTCCACTATCTCAAACTTTCTTTTCTCAATGGCTTTTTTTTTTTTTTAAGAATTGACCAATAAGAGATTGTTTATACTCAAGGCAGCCAACACATAAATGGCTCTGCCATTATAGCATTAGAGTTCACAGTAATTCCAGATAAATGCATCTCTCCCTGCATTCTCTCTGAATCTGATTGTACTCTCACAGTATGTGAGCCAGTGAACAGAAGAATGCACACATTTACATTTTCCCGTCCCTGTGGATGGGGAGGAACAAATAAATATTAATTCCACTATGCAGATTGGCATAATCATGATGAATGCCTTCCTGTATGGAATTGGCCTTCAGGTTCAGAAAAACAAGAAAGCATTGATTTTTTTAGTGAGAAAACCTGCACAATAAGAAAAAAAGTAAAGCTAATAAAGTTTAGAAATGTGGGTTTGCTGTGCTAGCATGATAATTAGCTAGGCTAGCTTGATAACCAGCTATGCTAGCATGAAGTAGCTAAAAGTTTGGGATTTCTAGGTCTTAAGTTAAAAAAAAATATATAAGAAAATACATAATCAAACTGACTCAAAACTTTGTAAAACTCAAATTTGAGCCATTAATCATTTTCTAAACACTAGCAGCTAACCACCTCAGATATACAATACTTACATTAATCAGGGTTCAAAGACTCACTCACGTCAAATATTTTTTTCTGTTACTACAACTTTAACCGTTTGAGAAAAATCATCATTATTAGACTATTTTTTAGTATTCTTTCAGCATCATCCATCCATCCATTTTCTTGACCGCTTCCTCCCTTTCGGGGTTGCGGGGGTGCCGGAACCTATCCCGGCTACTGAAGGGCGAAGGCGGGGTACACCCTGGACAGGTCGCCAGTCTGTCGCAGGGCCTCAATCACACACCCAGTCACCCTCACATTCACACCTAGGGGCAATTTAGAGTCACCAATCAACCTATGAAGCATGTTTTTGGACGGTGGGAGGAAGCCGGAGTCCCCGGTGAAAACCCACGCATGCACGGGGAGAACATGCAAACTCCACACAGAAAGGTCCCAGCTGGGATTCGAACCGGGGCCTTCTCGCTGTGAGGCAAGAGCGCTAACCACTGCGCCACCGTGCAGCCCTACTTCCAGCATCATAAAATTGAAATTGAAAGTCTTTTTTTTCTCTTTATAGATTTTATCACCGTTTTTAAAGGTGGTGCATTACTTGCTTTGATTAAAAAATTACAAGAATTATTTAATATCCATACGTGTGCCAAAGTAAAAGCATTTAAATAGAAAATCAATTAAGTATTTACTCATCCTTAACCATACTGAATGCCTTTATTCACCCATTTCAATGTTAATAGTTTTTCTGCTGGTATACTTTAGTAAATGCCTCCCGTTTCTTAATGGCTTTTTAAAATTGAGCTAAATAGTCTTTTATGTACTAAAATCAGCTAACAAATAAATGGTTCTATTTAACATAAAGTTATAAAGTTCATGGCAAATCCAGCTAAGATGATAACTAGACAAATTAAAATAGATCATCTTTTTAATCATAGAAATCTTTGTTAACATCTGTTATAAATCTTTTCTTTACAATGCCTTTTAAAATGTTACTGTATTCTTTAGAAAACATAAAGATGGTAAATTGAGAGTTTTATTTTGAGTGTTATACTACATTCATACCATGTATGTGTTGCATGTTCAAGAACACGCTGTATGCTGGTTCTTGAACACTGTGTAATGGTTCTTGAGTGGCCTTCTTGAACGCCTTGTACGCTGATCTTGAAAAAGCTTTTAGCAAACACTGTTCACTCTGGACCGTCTCTACCCAACACTAATGCATGTACCTACAGTTGG
>NC_050528.1:22714408-22736695 GCF_002922805.2 Oryzias melastigma
CTTTATTCACCCATTTCAATGTTAATAGTTTTTCTGCTGGTATACTTTAGTAAATGCCTCCCGTTTCTTAATGGCTTTTTAAAATTGAGCTAAATAGTCTTTTATGTACTAAAATCAGCTAACAAATAAATGGTTCTACTAACATAAAGTTATAAAGTTCATGGCAAATCCAGCTAAGATGATAACTAGACATAATAAAATAGATAATCTTTTTAATCATAGAAATCTTTGTTAACATCTGTTATAAATCTTTTCTTTACAATGCCTTTTAAAATGTTAATGTTTTCTTTAGAAAACATAAAGATGGTAAATTGAGAGTTTTGTTTTGAGTGTTATACTACATTCATACCATGTATGTGTTGCATGTTCAAGAACATGCTGTATGCTGGTTCTTGAACACTGTGTTCTTGAGTGCCCTTCATGAACGCCCGGTACGCTGATCTTGAAAAAGCTTTTAGCAAACACTGTTCACTCTGGACCGTCTCTACCCAACACTAATGCATATAGCTACAGTTGGAAGAGGCTTGATGTGAAATGTGAATCTTGGAAATCTTGTTCCAGTCTTTTTCTTTAACAGCTCTATTCCGATATGTAAAAGGATATGTGTACGAACTACTAGAAAACTATATCTAGTACTCTAAATTTTAAACGCAATTCGGACACCATGCTCTCTACTTTTCTTACGTTTTTTTAAACATCATACACGATGTCACCAAGTTCTCAAAGTGAAAATTGAATCAATACGAACATTTCTTGACATCTAGGTATTAATCCACTGATGATGAAAATGTGGATGCTTTAATAAAAAAACATTTTTTTTGGAAAAAATTGTTCAAATTGCTAAGGATTGTGGTCTATATTTGCTAATGTTTTTTCACAAAGTTTTTCACAAAGACTTCTGGGAAATTTCTAGTGCATTCGGCTTTGGAATTGTAGATTCGGACAGCACTACACAATGTATTTAGTACACAATATAGTGAGTAGTGAATGAATTTAGACAAATGCTTCATGTCGCATAATTCCGGGCGGGCACAAACTGCAGTTATTAATTTCTCCTTCATGATCATTTTTCAAACTGTTGGCACTTCTGTTAATTAAAAAAAAGGACGCCGTCCATTTGTCACTATCAAATTTGAGTTCCTGATTGGTTTAGCTTTCAGTGCACATTCAAAGGCTGCATGTGTCGTGCATAGAGCACAAAAACAGACGAAAGATTTGCGTACTAATTCATGAACACAACATGGAAGCCTGAAATGTGCATTTAAATAGACTTTTCATGGGAAATAGTTGCTTGAACACGTGTCACTGAGGGCAGTGGGATTATAGCATAATACATTGCAAAGTCACTTCCAGAGTATTAGTGACCAAACTATGGAAAAAAAATTTTATTTATACTCTAGAAAATTGGGTAATTTGATCTAAAAAATTCTATATTCAAGCTCTTTGTAATGTTTTGAAAGACATTTTTTAAGCTGAGAAACAATCGCATCAGGTCAACATTGGTTAATGAGCAATTCAAAGCAAACCTTAAAGAAAGCCAGATAACTTGGGAGACTTTAAGAACAGGATAGAAACAACAAAGGACAACATATTAGGGACATAGGAATTTCAAGAGGAAGATTAGTAAGAAAAAAAAGAAACTCACAAATTGAGAGACAACTGCGTTAAAGAAGTAGAGGGTTTTAAGGGCAGATATGTAATCCTCTTCATTTTGTAACTTTCAAGTAGTAAAAAAAAAGCTAAATATGTGAAATGAAACGAGTTTGAGGGAGAGAGAAAGATGAATGAGAGATCAGAATAATACTGAGCCATAACAGCGATGAGTTGATTTGGTAGTAGATGAATTCAGCGCGGAGTTATTGTCTTAATCAGGAGTAGAGAGCGGGCTGCGAGCCCTGTTATTAATACAGTACAGCTGGAGGAGCTGTTTTGTTTCAGATTAGCGTTTGAAGAAGGACCTGTGGATAATATGTGCAGCTGAAACACGGCGAGAGCTGCCTGTTAGTCATTAGCATGCATGCAACAAAGCATGAGAAATCACTTTAATAGCAGAGAATGCTAATGACAGTGATTGGCATAATCACAGCAACACAGGCGAAAGGGTTGAGACAACAGGAGGTCAGCGTTTTCGCTGGTTATTATTCTCCCTCGCTATCCCACCCTCGTGGAATTGACTCCATTAAAAAAAAATAGAGGCACTTTGCCTCAAATTCTGATGCTATTGATGGAACCCATTAATCTTAATGACTAGTAAATGCCGAACTCTTGTTCTGATCTTATTGTCATGACTCAACATCCCATCATCGTAGCAGCTCCTTGGTCTCCTTCTGCAAATAGACCTCTCAACTGTTATTTTGCGTAGGTTTGAAGAGCGTGGATGACTGTTAGCAGCCAATAACAAATGCACTTGGAGGAGCATTCCCAACAGGTATGGTGGGGCTATATCCATGATCAAGGCAATTAACCTGCTCGCGTCTGCTGGGATCTCCAGCTGCAGGAGAGACTGAGTTTAACACTGTAACCTACCAAAGTCTAGCTGGTAAAGGGCATCTGTTCGACAAATCGGCAAAGCTTCCGTATGTAATCACATTTCACACCACGCTAATCACTTCAGCCTTAATTTATCGCTGCTAAGAAAACATCCTCGTGTGCTGTTAAGAGAAAGCAGCTGTGGGGTGGGGGATGCAGAGGCAGAGAAGAGACGCAAAAAGATTGCAGAACACGACTCAAAGATTTTAGACTAAACCTCACAAATTCAATCTCAGAAATCCGATGGAGTGACTGAGCCGGTCCCTCGTATGCCCCCTCTTCTCTCGCTCCTCCCATCTTCGGTATTTGAGAGCGGGGCTCTCAAAGTCCCTAATCCGGTTTGATAACGACATTCTGCGAGGAGAAAAACAGCACCTCTGAGGGCGGGAGAAATGAGAAGTTGATGGAAAGAGAGAATTTCAGGTGTGGCAGCTAAATCAGTCTGTTGGTTGCATCAATTTCTTCTTTAATTAAAAGTTTAAATCCCACTCACTTTAAAGCTTCTACTTTATAATTAAGACTCTGATCCCCTCCCTTCACATCACTAAAAAGGAAACAAAACTTTTTTTTTGCGATTTTCACTTCAAAACGCATTAATTAAAAATCGCCAATGAACAATGGTGTAATATTGAGGCAGACCCCCACTTTGCTCATTAGCTGCTGGTTAATTGAACCTCACGGCAGTGTTTACCGAGGGGATGCTAGAGATGAAACCGTTATCATTTTACCTCGCTTAATTGCAGCCTTTAAACAAGGACGGCCAAAAGGGAATTTGAATGTTTGAGATCACACGAAAAAGAGATTTCACAGGATCCTTTGTGGTTTTGTCTGATGCTTACATACACAGCGGGCATGTGTGGCATGTTCAAGAACGCAAATGAAGGTGAGTTTTTATATGTACTTTAGCTCTGCCGCTCGCTACCCAAAACTAGCACAGGTACCTACAGTTGGAATTTGTGACATCTCTGAAGTTTTTTTTTTTTCCACAACTCTATTTTAATATATGAAAGGCTTGAGTTATGTCTGAATTCCCATCATAACTACTACAAAACTATCTAGTGGCCTGGATTTTAAAAGGAATTTGGACACTATTTTTTTTTTAACTGGAATTATGGCGTCACAAATTTCAGAAAGTGAAAACCTAAAAAATACAAGAATTTACAATAATTATTGATAAATCCAGTGTGTTCTGATGATACAAATTTTGATAGTTTATATTTGCAACAATTATCCAAACGCAAAAGATTTTGTTCCATATTCCCAAATCTAGTGAGCATCGATGCACATTATTTGTTTCTCGCTGAGAATTCTGGGAAATTTCTAAGGCACTCGATTTTGGAATTGTCTAAATTCCTTCACTACTCACAATACATTGCGTTTTCCATCGTCTAGTGCTGTCCGAATCTACAATTCCAAAATCGAGTGCCTTAGAAATTTCCCAAAAGTCCTTGCGAAAAACTAGCGTAGAAATATAGCAAATAAAGACTACAACACATGAACAATTTTTGCAAAAAACAAATACATATTGAAATGTAATTTTTTAATAAACCATTTACATTTTCATCATCAGAACACAGTGGAGTCACAAATGTTCGTGAAATGTTCGTATTGATTTGATTTTTACTTTGTGAAATCGGTGACATCATATCCTGCTTTAAAAAAAAACTAAAGAAAAGTAGTGAGCATGGTATCCAAATTGCTTTTAAAATTCAGGGAACTAGATAGTCCCGCACTATATAGGTTTTAGTATTTTGGGATCAGGGTGGGAATTTGGACATAGTTGTAGATTAGGGCAGCTCTACAAAATGGCAACGCACTATATAGAGTGTAGTGAAGGCATTCGGACATAGCCCTGGTGTCATAAAATTATTATTTTCTCCATGACCGGGGTTTGGACTCGCCTTCGACTGCCACCCAAACCACATTCTGACCCCAATCCAGGCGACATAACGGAATCTTGGCTTGGACTCTTGGAATTCTGGGCGGAGGCTCCGGAGAAGACCCAGGACACACTAGAGAGGCTACGTCTCTTGACTGGCCTGGGGACGTCTCGGGGTCCCCCCAGAAAAACTGGAGGAGGTGACCCGGGAAAGGGAAGTCTGGGTATCTTTGCATAGAATGCTGCCATCACGACCCAGTCTTGGACGAATGGAAGAAGATGGATGGATGGTTGGATGGATGGTTGGACGGATAGTCATTTCTCCTCTATAATGAGTTTTCAAACAGTTGGCCCTTTGTGAATTACAAGAGACTTCATCCAAAGATCCTAAAAACCCGGGTCCCTGATTGGTCAAAGTTCAACTGGTTTAACTTTCAAAATGGACTCAATGGGTGCAAATGTTTTCTTACTTAGAGGCAAAAAATGGATTAAAAAAAAACTTGCTTTAGCTACCCGTAAATGCTAGGGTTTTGAACACCCGAAACGCTTATTTATGTGCGTTATCATAGACTTTTCGTTAAAATCAGTCGCTCGAACGCCCAATTCCGAGCTTAGAGTAATGCAACATAAGAGGGTTTAGAGTCACTTATTAAAGAGGACAAAATACTCAAAATTATGTTCCCAATCAATTTGGTCTGAAGATCGAGTACAGGACCCAAGAAGGTGGAGATGTTGTTACCTCTGATGGCATAAATGTAGTGCAGTCATTCCGCACTAACACCTCAGTGGTGCCCAGACTATATCCATCCATCAAAAGTCCTTTACCCAATATCCATCACAACAGCTCCCAACAGCAAGGGCCAAATGCTTTTATTTTCAGAGAACCATAAATACACTCATAACTTCCCTGAGCGCAATAACTTTCTTTTGGCGCCCTCTCTCAAAACAATTTAAACTTCCATTTCCTCCCGCTTTGGTCTCCTTGCAGCTCCCATCTCAGGTCGGGAGAGACCAATGAAAGGCTGCTCTCAGAGGAGCACGAGTGAGACCTATTTTGGCATCTCTCCGCCACACACAAAGAAGCTGGCTTTAAAGAATTCAGGGCAGCTGCACCTGTCGCTACCCAGAAGCTGTTCTCAGTCAACAACCTCCTCTGCTTCAGAGCAAAGCATCCGTCTCCTTGCTGTTTCTTCTCAGTTTTTCACAACTGACATTTCAACATTATAACGTAATTTGATCATTTTTCCTCGTGGCCTATGTAGTCCTTTACTTGTCTTTTTGCAGTTTTGAGGATTGTTGTCAAATAAATACACCCTAAAGTCATATCTCACACTATACAGGGAAACAAGAGCCAAAAAAACTACAATTTTCTACGAGCGTCATTTACGTCTAATACAACTGTCTCTCCATTGAGAGTATAGAGCACAGACAGGTTAAAAATACTACAAAGAGATTTTTCATGTTTACCTAAATAATCAGGCTGGATTTTATGTTAAATTTCATTTAAGGCTTAATTCACCCAAACACTTTTAATTTAATTTCAGTTGTTGATAAATTTATGTATAAGCAGGACCCGAGTCATGGGAATTACAGCATATACAAAGCAACAGTGATGGGTGTCTGCCAAGCTCTTGTGAAATAGATATGATTATTTTAATGAGCTTTTCTACTAGAATAGTATTTTTTATTTTAGTTACTGAGACAGATAGGCCTCAGGTTGTAAATTTGGTCTTTAATTGTTTCTAATTAAATAGCCTGTATCTCCATTTTTTATGAACTAATCTGACCAAAACTGATGAATAGTCTTTAGGGTGTGTTTGCTGTGCTTCCTGTTTACCAAAATTATTTTAAGTTGTCTGTACATAGCTGTTGGTAAATCTGTCCATTTAGATTACATTATACTTCTCCACTCCATGGACTAGCAAACGATCCAGTGTGTGACCATGCCTTTCCCTGAAAGTGCCTAGGATAGGCTCCAGCAACCGTGTAAACCAAGACTGGATTAAGCAGGTTTAGAAAATGGATGAACTAATAGAGAATCCAATTGTTTCCTGCAAAATCAAACCTCTCCCTCAAGCAAAAAAGTCAAATTCTTCAAATTTGAAAAAAAAGTTAAACAAGCTAAAAAAAAACTATATACTAATACCAACAATTCTCAATATAAATATCCCAGTCACAATAATTCTTTAACTAATATTATAATTATTTAAAAACATTTTCAATATGATTGTTTTTCTCACAACACAGAAACAAGATACATTTTCTTAAAATAAAGTTGTTGTTTTTTTTTTACTTTCCTAAAATTTAGTTTTTCCAATGTACTTTAAATTTATTTGATAAACCGTGCATAGAAACACACTTTTGTTTTTGCTATCTAATGTTAGAAGAGGAAACAGGCGATTATAATTAGCCAAAAACGGCGTGATGTTTCATGGTTGCCAATCGGCGCTGACATTGTTTTACACACAAACACCAAATCAGTGGAGTAAGTTGCAGAAATGGTGAGTCCAGAGCAGCTTGAAGAAAAGTTGGCATTGTCTTAGTTTAAGCACTTCTTCCAGACAATTGTGTGAGTCTGTGAAAGTTTAAATGTATTTAATTAAGTAGTAAGCACATTTCAATATGTTTACATGAGAGTAAAATAAGCATAGATGTTTACCAGACCTGCTGTCTCGGGTTGGAAGTCTGATTTATTTAATTTGGACTACACGGTTATATATACCTTGGGTTATTTTAATGTTTACTTATGTTGTGACAAAATACCTGAATGTACAAGGTGTTCGCTCTTTCATTTGTCTCAGGTTGTTTAAGTTGATATATTTACTTATAAAGTTAAACAGACTTTATAATTTAAAGAGTTTACTTTTGTTACAAAGATGATACTTGAAATGAAGAGTAATCACTTTGCTGTTTGTTGCTTTGCAAAAAATATTGAAGGTTATGAACAAGAACATCTTTTTTTACTCAACCTGCAACAACTAATAAAAAAAAAAACTTTTGGTAAATAGCAACTTTTTAACAATATTACAAATATAGTTATATTATGTGGTAAAAAGTCATCTTTACTGTAAATAGTTATAGAGGTATGTACCTAGTTATAGTGGTAGGGCGCCACATAACAGAGAGGTAGGGCACCCCATGGCGCACAGGTAGGGCGCCCCGTGGCCCAGAGGTAGGGTGCCCTGTGGCGCAGAGGTAGGGCACCATGGGGTGCCATACATTTGCACCACGGGGTGATCTGAGTCCAATTCCTGCCTTGCCCTACCATGTGTCCTGGAGTCCTCGGACAAGACACAGAACCTCACTTTGCCTCTGATGGTTATAGGTTGCAACCCAAATTCAGAAAATAACAGTTAAGCAGCAAAGACTTTTTGAATAATTGAACATTAATAATAATTACAATAATTTAGTAACAAGCATCCTTGTTTATCAGTATTTACTACTTTCTACTTTCTGTAGAAACACTTCACTATAGTGAAAGGCTCAGCTGCTTTTTGGTTGAGTGTCCAAACTGAGATTGGAAAGTCGTGGGTTCATATCACGGCTGAGTCGTACCAGAGACTCTAAAAATGGGGCCTGATGCTTCCCTGCTTAATACTTGTTGGTTTGGGGGGGGGTTAAACCACCAAATGGCTCCTGTGTGCAGCTGTGTCTGCAGCTCACCTCTCCCCCAGCAGATAGGTCAAAAGCGGAGAAAAAAATTGCACACAACTAGAAGTATCGCTTCTAGAATTATATATCATGATTAGATTATTTCATATCACAAAAACGATATATATCACGATATACCACAGCAAAGTATACGTTCAGTTATTCTCTGAAAAAAAAATGACAAAAATTTCATTACTTACTTTTGTCTTACTTTATTTTTTCAAGTAACTTGTAACTGAATAAAACAATAGAAACAATAGAAGAGAAATGGCACGATAGACACTTTTATATCGTCCACACGATATGTATTGTCACATCGCCCTGCACTAACAAGAAGTGTGACAACTAATGGCACAATTTAACAATAATGTGCTAACACTTGATACTACACAGTTTCTGATTTTGTCTGAGAGATTGTTTGTAGCAAATACTTTTGAAAGATAATAATTGTTGGATATCTGCCATGCAGCAGGGCAATGATAAGACAAAAAACATAAACTCAACATTAAAAAACAAATATAGGATGTTTTTGAGTGAAACCTCAACTCAATTCTGTGCCAGAACATTAACTGAGATGTGCAAGAGCAAAAACTTTAATGACCTGAATCAATGTTGCAAAGAATGTTACAGCATTTCACAGATATAGAAAAATGGGAAACTGAAATGGCGAGACATTGCTACTAAAGTTATTGTCCAATTTTTCTTATAAGCAAAATGACATGACAACAAAGCAATGTAGAGGTTGGGTTGTCTGAGGTGGTATACCACCAATCAAGTGACTTTTCATGTCAAACACAAAAACTAAAAAGAAGTTCCACTAGTTGCCGCACATATTGGTGTGTGAAATTTGTTTTCTGCATTTGACCCATGTCCTAGCAAGGAACCAACAGTAGTTTAACCCCTGAATCCTGAGTGTCAAACAGGTAAAGACTTGTCCATGGATTTGAACTCACAATCTTCCACTCTACCACCACTAAGCTGGAAACATGCACTACTCCAAAAACTTGGGGATATAAAATCCTATTATGTCTGAGCATGCACATATGACCTTGAGGCCATCGGAGAGCTTGTAGTGCGCCTAATATAAGTGATGATGTTGTTCTCATCTTTCCAGGCTGGTGTCGATGCCTTGTTAGCATGTTTGTGGTGCGCTTTGACAATTTGATCAGCAGCTTTGGATGTGGTGCTGTTGTGCCGCTTAATCAAGTCTGTCGATGAAAGCCAGGCGAAGACTAACAGCCTTTTTGATGTTGACTCATGCAGAACTCAATGAGCTATGATGGTTGTGCGGTGATGATGACCTGTTCCTGCACAGTTAATGAAATTTGCACTATCCAAGCACACAGATGTGAAAAAAAAGAAATTATAAATAGAGCAATTTTTTTTTCCTCTGTTGAACATTATTCCATCTTAATTACGTAAAACTCTTACATGCTTAGCTTTTTGTTCGCTGAGGTTTTAAGATTTCTGCCTCCAAGCAATAAAGTGGAGATTAACTGAGTTGTGTTTGTGGTGCTTTAAAGAATTCCAGGAAAAATGCTCTTGTTCTACTGATAATCCATAGCCCTCGCTGTGAACTGTGAGTATAAGAGTGAGGTTTGGAGAATCCCAGAGGCGTTGCTATTTAGAAAAACAAACTCCTGCATCAAATCAGTTTGCAGGGCTGCGGTTGAAAGATTCAAGAGGGGAAAAGCCCCCCGTCTCAATCCCAGCAGGAGGTTGTCTGTGTTTTTTTTTATTTCCATGGACGTTGACCAGTGATTTTAAACGGATTGTACGGTGAGTGTGAGTGCATGGTTGGCTACCTGTCTGGAGCGCACCTCAGCTCCTGCCAAAGACATCTGGGATAGGCTCCAGCTTCACCCTGAACAAGATAGAGAACATATTGAAAACGTATGGATGGTTAAGTTTTATAATTTACATCACCCAAATTGTATCAGTGAGTATTTTTCCTGAAACGCTCCTCGGGCCACTCCGCCAGTCCCCTTTTCAGCCTTGGCTTTCCCCGTCTCTGCCATTCATACAGTAAGTTGTCAATTATTCATTCATCTCCCCACTCAATAACAGTGTCCTAATTGTCCACGGCTCTCCAGGACGCCTCGTCATGCTCCTCCCAGAGCACTCTGACTGAATGCCTTTCACACTTTCCACTTCACCTCATGTCCACTTTTTTCTTCTCTCTCTCCACATCTCCTTTTCTCTGTGCACTTACATGCCAGCCATAATTGTAAGCTTCTCTAACATAGCTTGCGTCGTCTTTATTCCTCTCTGCTTTGCTTTTAATCCATTATTTTTTCGTTCTCCCCCCACTACCCACTTCTCAATCACCAAGAAAGCTGTCTGTTCTTTTCAGTTAAAGTCCTAATTTTGATGTTATTATCACCAGTAAAAATCACGGCCCTGTGTGTCACAGGCATGATAAAAATCCTCATGATGGGACGTGAACAAAAAAGAAACAAAAAAAATCCATGTGGGCAGTGGTGCGAGAGTGCATGGAGGCAGTTTGAGATGCAGGGGAGGTGGGGGAGGCGGAGGGGTGGTGGATGCATGGATTGATGGATGGATGGAGAGCCTGAGGAGGAAAGAGTAGGAGAATGGTTTTGGAAGAAAGTGGAGGAGAGTGACATTGGGGGGGGTTGTGTGGCTTAGATTGTGCGTTAGTGGATGCTGGGTGGGAAAGCGTTTGGCTGGTTAGAAGGTGGGTGTGTGAGTAAGTGTGCGTGGGTGACAAAAAGAGACAAAGCTAGCGAGAGTGATGAGATTATAATGTGCATGAGTGCGATACACCGAGTCTGCTTTGCTTTTGTGGGTGGGTTGTGTTTGCGTGTTTGCGAGCGTGTGTGTGAGAAGGGAAGCAGGGGAAGGAGAGATGCTGAGCGTGTACCAGGAGAGTGAAGGCCCCTCGGGGCTGTTGTTGCATTTTGAATCCAAGACACACACTGACATGAATGTAATTGGTGGAAACTAGCTCAGACTGCGGTTCTGTGGAAATGGAGACATAGTAGATCTCTTATTTTCTGTCTCTCGCACTTTGTCGGTTTTTATCTCCTCCGCCCCTCCTCCATCTACTTTCAGGCCCTTTCTACTCTTCCCTCTTGTTGATTGTGCTTTATATATTGCCGAACGCACTCATGTGTGAGTCAAATTCCCTTTGGAACAATTAGGGTACTTCTCAGTGCGTTCCCATTCACGGTCTTGCCTCTGCGGCTTCTTTTTTTCTTTCCTTTCTCCATACCTTTTTCTCCATTTTGGTCCATGACTTTCTAAACATTTACCTTACCATATTTTCTGCACTATAAGGTGCTCCTAAAAGCCTTAATTTTCTGCAAAAAAACAACAGTGCACCTTTTAATTTAGATCGCATTATATATGGATTGATTCATGCTGAATGTTGAAGTGCGTTTCGGGGGGTAAACGGAGCTCAGTCAAAATGTCTGCCTTTTTTTTTTTTTTTTCTAGTTGCAAACAAGTTTGGGTGTCATTGTGAATATGCTGTGTAGTCGTGACAGACTGTTTTTTCTTACCTGTTAGTAACAAGGTTGGTAGATAGCGTATTCAGAGTATTGTTTGTTTTAGTGCTATCAAACAATATTTTTAGGAGTTGCAAATAAGTTTGAGTGTTATTAACCCAATCTGAATTGTTCCCTTCTCCCTACCCCTACATTTAGCTCTCCAAACAGAGTGTTGTGGAAAAATAGTGTCCCCCGAATATAATGTCACTTCCATTCGATGACGTCATCAGCAGTCGCCGGTCAGCTAGCGTTACTGCTGAGCTTTCAGCACTCGAATATGCATATTAACAGTGGTTTTATAACGATCTTGCTTAAACGTGTAAACCATCTCTGCGTTAGAGCGCACCCACTTGAAGAAAAGTGCTTCTCCTCCCCAGCACAGCGGGACACGAAACCCACTCGCGACGGAGGGCTCTGTATCCCTCCGCTGGGAGGGTTGACCCTTAAAAAAACTATTTTGGACACTCCTAGCACTACAAATGGAGGGTTAGAGAGAAGGAAATAATTCGGATTGGGCTATTGGGCTACAGCATGTAGCGGGACTGTGTCTTTAGTACTTGTTACTTGCATAGTCATAGTAACATTGGTTTTGTTGTGTTTTGGTTTGTTTTCTTAAACATTTCTTAAAGTTTGGCTTCATTGTGAATATGCTAACAAGGCTAACGTGTAGCGGAGTCCGACTGTGTTTCTTTGTTATGTGTTATTAACAAGGAACGGAGTTAGCGTAATCATAGTAACATAGTGGTATTTTAAGGAGTTGCAAACAAGTGTGCGTGTTTTTGTGAATACTGACAGCTAACATGTACCAGAGTTTGACTGTGTCTTAACTACTTGTTACTAGCAAAGTTGTGACTTAGCGTAGACACAGTAACATTAGTTTTAATGTATTCGGTTTTGTTTGTTTTTTTTTTGTTTATTTGTTATTGTGAATACGCTAACAAGGCTAACATGTAGCAGAGTCCTATTGTGTTTGTTTATTTCTTGTCACTAACAATCTGTGGAGTTAGCGTAGTCACGTACATTTGTCTTAGTTTAAGCTTACGTTTTTTTAAGGCGCTCCACGTTAAAGGATCAAAGAACAATAAAAACACATCTAAAATGTTAACAGATAATAAAAATACAGATAAATTACATAAAAACACTAGATAAAAAACAAAGCTAAAACAATTCAAACACTTTGTGTTATTTTTAGGAGTTGCAAGCAAGTTCGTGTGTTGTTGTAAAAATGCTAATGCAGCTAACATGTAGCAGAGTTGGACTTTGTCTTTACTACGTGTTACTGACAAGGTTGGGAGTTAGCGTAGTCACAGTAACTTTTGTTTTAGCAGAATTAGTTTGGTGTTTTACAAGGTGCATACAAAGTTGGGAGTTAAGAATATTCTGAACATGCTAATACAGCTAATGCTTCAAATGCAGCTAACCTTTCAAACGTGGCTAACGTGTAGCATTTTACAAGCAAGTTCTAGAGTTACTGTGAATGCATTTAAAAAACTCTGACTGACATTTGGACTCATCTCTGTCTCTTTTGTCTCAATGATTTTTTTTTTTTGTGTGTGTTCCTTATATATGACATAATTAAGAAAATAGACCATTCATTTACAGTGCGCATTCGACTACAGTCCCGAAGACACAGTACTTTTAAAAAGGTACTTTTTTTAAAATCAAAACAGAGTAACATTAATCAGAGAAAAAAAATTGTACAAGTATTAATCAAGTAATTATAGGTTTATAGCTTATAGGTTTCTTTCTGGAAACTACTTTTCCAGCGAGTTTGTTTGACAACAATTGATAAACTGACCAGTAGGATTTAAGGGCTGAGAAGGACAAGCTACACAATTAAGAATGTCTCCTTGAAAAAAAAATCTAAAGTAAAAAAAAGATATACATCTTCTTTGCAAGGTTTTTTCTTCAAAAATTAAAGCTTCTGCTCAACAATCGAGACTTTCAATGCTCACTTGAGTCAGCAGCTGCACACATAAACAATGAGAAGCTTCTGTGCAGAAAACTGTTTTGTTATAAATGACAAAACCCAAGGTATGCTGGGAGTCCTGTTCCAATAGAATTTAATACCAAAGTATATCTTTTTACCTGTTCTCTTACTCAAAGACCTTGAACTTGAAACCGATTTATTGAAGTGCATAGAAGAAGAAGAAGAATTCCGAGTGTTTTTTTTTAACCAGAAAACACATTCGAGTGTGCTGTTCCTGTTTGATTAAAGCACAAAACACGTTTGTATCAAAAACAAAAGCTTGTTGAGGGCTTGAATGATGCTCACTTGAATATGACCACAATCTCACTGAGCTAAGTGGTTTAGTTGTGCAGGGAAGTTTGTTCCACTGCAACACATTGTTGTTTTAGTTGAAGAGGGAAAAACTTTGTTAAACTGAAAAAAATCAGGCCTGTGGATGATGGTCAAAACATTGTGTTTCAACATTCTCATAGAAAAAATACACAGCTAATGCTATTTGAGACTTTTATAAGTTCACAGCGGTTCTGCTTCAATTTCATCCTTACTCCCTAACTACTAAAAAACTATATAGCAAAGGACTATTTAGTGCTGCTCAGTACTTTATTTTTTAAACTGTAAATATGACGTCACCAATTGCCGAAGTAAAATAAATATGAACATTTTATAAATATTCATCTTCATATTTACAATTTCCATTGTAAATGGACCCACTGAACAGTTCTGACCATTACATCTTGAGGGCCCTTATCTGTTGTAGGTACATGGAAAAATTGAACAGGACGGTTGAGGCGAAGTCATTGTTAACACCCACTGATTGGTAGAAAGTAATGACGACATTAGAAACCACCAATGTAGCGCCAAGCTAGCGAATCAGTTTTCCTCTTTATGGCGGTATTCTTCTTAGCTGCCCACAATCTTCTTTCAAACAACATTAAATTCCAGTTATACACATGCCAGGTCTCCTGTACAGAATGTGTTCAATCTCAGATTGCAAAAAGATCTTTGTTTTCATTCTATTTTACCAGTCGTTTTTTAGAATGTAGCGTAAACGAGGGAACACTGTATAAGATGTATGTTTTTCATTGACAGCAAAGTCATTGCAATGACATTCAAGTGAGCATGCAAACCAACCAGAGATTTATACCAACTTTCATTCGATGTTGACCTTTTCCCTGTTTGGCTCCAGCAGTTGCCAGCTGTATATATGTGGACATTGTTGCTGATCTCATGTCCATCTGACAGCCACATTCATTCAGCAATTTTAGAAAAAAAAATGAAATTCAAGGTTGAAATGTTTTCAGAGTGCTGAGAACCAAACTTTATACACGACAACAAAAAAAGAATGATGAAATGTAAATTGTGTGTTCCTCGCCAAGAGTTAGGGATCATCGTGGACAAGTCATAGCTAAGTCTCAGATGCTCACGACTATTCCTGTCCCCACATCCGCACATTTGTGTGGATCTTTCATTAAATAGTGAAATCATCTAAAAAATATGCGAAAGAAGTGTTGGTGCCTTTGTCTGTCGCCTTTCAAAAAAGGAACTCTTCTAGGCACCCAGTTGGGTTCCTCACCATGACTAATAAGACAGCTCCATTGCTCATGCAGAAAGGTGATACTTTCTCAGCCCCCCCTCCCCTCTCTCTCCGCCTGTCATTTGTGATAAATAGCAATAAGGTGAGTGGAACTGAGGCAGTCTCAAAGGCCCCAAATCCTAAATATTTCGAGAACAGCAGCACAGCCACGGCGGCTTCTTTTCTAGCGCTTGGTTGAAAGAGCAGCGGTGCAAGGGTTAATCCCCCGTGCTAAACTGTGCACTGTTGCCTCTGTATTCAATTACCTCTGGTTAATACACCCGTTCAACCTTCTCTGTCAGAGCAAGAGGGAAGCCAATTTGCTCCTAATTCTGTTCAAAGGAGTGTGTCTTTAGAGGAGATCCAGGTATGAAATGCACAACATATTCCTGAGACTGGCGACACACTGGAAAAATGATTTAGTTTCATAAACACGGAAAGCGCGGCGGATTCTTGCTGATTGGTGTCAGGCTGATTGATGAAGTCGCAGAGCGAGTTAATATGTGAGGCAAAAAGGAGGCGTTCTGAAAAGTGCATAAAGTATATGAGAGCTGAAGAAGGTAGGTCTTTTGGATCAGTTTGCTCCTAGTATCATAAGACTGGTATTCTTACACATAAGGAGGCTCATTTGCTTTCCACTAGTAACAACCTCAGACATTAACATCTTAGTTTTCAGTACTGTCTGGTCTGTATTTAACTTTTTGTCCTCAATTCTCCCCGTCCTGTAACGATGTCTGTACCGCAGTTTTTGACCTTCTGCTTTGACCTGATCGTGCACAAGAGTTTATGTTTCTTTTTTTCCAATGAGGATATTGATCTGGACTGATACTGGAGAAGACTTTTCAATTTGCACTAATTAACAAATGGGTGTTGGTTTTGTATTGCACAAAATGTACTGAAACCTTCCAGAGTTCGCTTACAGGAGGAACAAGAACTTCTTTAAGGAGTGGCCATTGAGTGTTTATAGACGTACTGCTGTACTTTGAGTATTTAAAGCCATATTTTTTCAATTTTTGGTCCTGTTGAATGGCCACATAATCATGGACCTTCAAAATATGAACAAAACCGCAGAATGAATGGCTATGCCGAGGATCTCTAGGGCTATTATGTATAAATCTAAGAATCTTTTAAGAGGTGAATACCCCTTTCTTTGAACATTTTAAAATCACAGTTCTTTTAAACGTGAATAATAAAATGCTACATTTAAACTCAAAGAATACAATCTGTGAAAATGCATCAGCACTACAGCTTGCAGGGAAAATACATCCAACCACAAAGGCTAACGAGTTTTGGAATGAGACAATCGGAATTGCCTCCATACCCCTACAACTTCTTCCTTTTCCTATATTTATCCCTACAATTAGAGAAATGTGGAAAATTGTGTCTTTCCACAGATTAAATTACAATAAATATTGATTGACTTGCTTGACAACAATCATTTTCATCAACTCTCCATACCATGTCCCGTGTCATGCTCTATAACTCAGGCTTAAAGCCTCGTGGAGTGTGTGGGAGTATTTTGCTACAGACTATCATGGCTAACTTGGTAAAACAAGCAGTTACATCACTACTAGCAAATTAATTATAAATATATGATAAAGTAAGCGAGAAACACATAAGTTGCAAAACCTAGACTTAAATCACTGTTTTTACTGTATTTGAGACCGCCAAAACCTTCCGGCAGCTCCAGTGATCAACATCCGATACCTGAACCCGGCCTGACTGTAAGCAACATTCAGCCATGATTGGAATTGTTACAGTTGTCCTTGGAGACTAATTTCCTCACCGCATATCCAAACGAGACGAAAACTATAGTACGAGCCGTTTAAAGAGGAGTCTGACGTCCAGATGAGCATGCAACCACAGGCAGTGGAGTGATTGCTGTTACAGCTGTGTAAGACATGAACAACTGGAGAATACTAATGTGTGCATTGATGAACAAGTCACACAGGTCCTTTTTATGAACATATTTAGGATATTTCCCCAGAAAGTATAGTGCAGGAAAATGTGTAAATTGTTTGTTTGGAAATATTACAAAACCTTTTATTAAAGACCCACTCTGGTCATCTTTTGGTCTATTATAAAAGTATTTCCAGTGGTCTTTTAATTATAAATATGCAGTTTTAAGCAAAAATCAGGACAAAAAATTGTCATTCTCTAGGAGTGTGTATTGGCAAGAGCCTGGCAATACAATACATATCCCGATATGTATTGCGATATATCTGAAGATTGTGCCAGAACAATTTTTCACTTTAAGAAAAATTACTTAGAAAAAAACTCTACCTGAATATCAAAATGTCTTTCGTTGTACTAAAATGGTAAAATTGATTTTATTTAACGATCACAACATTAAGTATTTCAACTGTATACTGATACTGGCAGCAATGTGCCATAGAGTTTTTGTTCAGTACCCAGCAAAAGTCAAAACTAAGTAGTACATGTTTCCTAACAACAAAAACCGCGAGGTTGACTGAACATTTAACACAAGCTGATTCTCGCAAAATCTTATTGTTGTTTGGTCGCAGTGTAGAGCTGATCAAAGAGGTCCGTGAGCTATGTGCAGTGTACTAGCAGTCGGGGGTTAAGGTGGCAAAACAGAAGGACGCTCATAAACAATGAATTTAATATCATCTTGTCAGCATTTGAACTGAATTGAATTTTATTCATGTCCCAAATGGATAAATTAATCTGTTATGGCACCACAAAAAGTTGCATTAAAAAAAAGTCTATGAAGTTTAATAAATAAATAAATACATAATTAAAAGTAGTAAGTTAAAAATATAAGGATATAAACACATATATATTAATATAAACCCACATACACCATTCGCAAACACATATATTCCTATACACATAAATATACATATATACGGACATATACTGTATCTTCAATGACTATATATCCATATAAGCTGATTTTATATTTAAATAGCGGCATTTTACAGTCTGAAACGGCGTTGTACAGTCTGAAACAAGTTTACAAGTATTGTCAAACGAAATATCGCGATACATCGCCAAATCAATTTTTCCCTACACCCCCATCGTTCTCTAGGACATGGTTTCTGCAGGGTTCATTAGGAATTCGCCTCCAAGTTGTCCTGTTGGAGCGGAGCAACCCCCGAACCCCAACACCCCCTGCTGAGTGCTCTATGTTTACATTCTCTGTGTTTCTAGTCGTCTACAGGTAAAGTCATCAGAATGGAGCGGAGCAGGGAGTAGGGGTACGGATCACTCGCCACGGTTCAGCACACACGTGTACCGCGGATCCCCTATCTCCCCACCCCCACCACCTGGCGAGCATCACTTACATCTATGTTCAGATCAAACAGCACACTATTCATGGCTCAAATTTACCTCCACCGTCTTTATTTCAACGAAGTCGCTGTCTGATGTTTGTCCAACACTGTGTTTGAAAAACCTGACGTTCTCGAATTGAGTGGATCGAAAGAATAATAATAATTAAAAAAAAAAAAAACGGAATTGAATCGATCCAACTCTTGTGAATCCAATCGAATCGTTTCTGGGAAATTATTATCAATACCCAGCCCTACTCTTTAGGGTTTTATGAATGTGTTTGTAGTAAATCAAATCAAATATGCACTATTGAAGGGTTCTTCTTTCATGAAATGATTCAAAGTAATAAATATTATTATTGCCATTAAAAAAAAGAAATGATAACTTCCGGTCAAATTGCTCTTCCTGATTTCTTCTTGTATTAATAGCGCACACATCCTGCCCAACACAGCACATGTTTGTGGCTCGTCTCTGTGTAAAGCGATATGTCCCAATCAGAGCTGGAGCGAGTCCAAAGTTATAAATACATGGAAGGGAAATGTATCCCAGATACGAAGGGCCACTACAACTCTGCGATTGGTAAAGTTCCGTCAGGAAATTCCGATAAGAGGTAGCAGCTCTATCAACAGATCCTGGTTTTATTGGCCACATTATGATGACATAAGTTGATGTTGTTCATCCGCGGCGGCTCTTTTGCTCGACACTCGGCTTCGCATTCGCACAATCCGGTGAGCTCGCGCCTGAGAGCTGCCCAGCTTAACCGCAGACTTCCACTGCAGGCCACTCAGCAGCTTCAGCCGAGCATTACTCATTCACTTTCCCCCGTTTGCTCTCTTGCCAGCGGGCCTGCGTTCACTCCACATTTCTCAGTTTCAAAAACCATCTTGTTCACATTCAAAGCTCAGTCATACATCAAGCAGCGGCAGTGGCTTATTGGTCTGATTGCGCATTGCGGCTTCCCAGATTGCTAGCGCAGTGCCGTTAATGGGGGAAAGTGTCTTTTATTTAGGGGGCATGATTAAAATATGGTGTGCTGTGTTTTTTGTGATAAGGACTTGTGGAGATGGAGAGATATGAAGGGAGCGCGCTCAGAGGAAGGAGATGAGAGGAGAAGCCCCGAGGCCGGGCATGCTGGGTCACAATCCAGCGCCTGTGGGGGGTCACCAGCAGGAGGCGGAGCATCATCTGGCTCCATGAAAGTGGACTGTGTTTTTATCTCTCTCGACTTGAAAAAAGAAGCAGGAAAAAAGGCCCATGAAAAGCCACTAGTCTTTGACATTCTGAGAGAAAGAGTCGGGGTGCCAATGGCTGGTTTTAGATTTAACACACTTACAGGGGGATTTTTTTCACTGGAGAGGAGCAAATGTTCTGACGCAGTTAACAGGAGGACAGGTTTTTTTTTTTTTAAGAGCTCTGAAATCTTTCCTCCACACCTCTGCTCTATGGAGAGAAAATAGACTCACTCTGACATGTGTGCGCCTAATTCTTTATTTGTGTGTAACTTGGGACTGGTGCACAACTTTTGATTTGTGTGTGTGTGTAATTCCTAATTTGTTTGTAACTTTGGTTTTGTGTCCGCATAATTGTTGATTTGTGCATAACTTCAGATTTGTGTGTGTAATTCTTTATTTGTGTATTATTAGGGCTTGGTGCACAACTTTGGATTTGTATGTGCTTAATTCTTAATTTATGCTTAACTAGTTTTGTGTGTGCGTAATTCTTGATTTGTGCATAACTTTTGTGTGCGGAATTCTTCATAATTCCTCTTGTGTGAAACTTTGGATTGGTTCATGCAATTTTTAATTCTTGATATGTGTGTAACTTTAGATTTGTTACTGCATCATTCTTGATTTGTGCATAACTATAGATTTGTGTACACAAAATTCTTCATTACAACTTTAGATTTGTGCGTAACTTTGGATTTGTGCGTGAAAATGTGTTACTTTTGTTTAAACTTTTAATTTATGTGTGCATAATTCTTGATTTTTGTGTAACTTTGGATTTGTGTGTGCGTAATTTTTGATTTGTGCGTGCAAACTTTTTTGTTTAAGTGTAACTTCGGCTATGCGTGTGCGCAATGTTTAATTTGTGTGTAACTTTTGTCGTTTCACAATCTAAGTTCAAACTAGCTTATAAGAAAACTGATGATCCAGCATTCTGGCAGCATTTAAAGGCATCACTTACACACAAATCCTGGAGATGTGAAAGGAGTCTCACATCAGATTTGTGTTTAAATGTGTTTTTTTTTCCATGTCCATAACAAGCGATTTATGCATAATTTTCAAAGATTTGTGTGTGTGATTAGTATTAAGCTTTAGTAATTTGAAGTGTGCGTGTGTAAATTGTATTTTGTATTTTTTTTAATTCCATAATTTTTGCACTTATCCAAATAGTGTATTGCATGAGTTACAAATCAAGAACAACACATGCACAAATCCAGAGTTATGCACAAATCAAGAATTACACGCGCACAAATCTAAAGATACGCACAAATCTATTTTCTCTCCACAGATTTCCACCTGATAAATATTTATTCCCTTCACACCTGCATGTCCTCATCCCACTTTTGCTGTTCACACTGCTTCACATATAAATGGGAGATTGAACTCCAGAGTCTGAGATATTGTGTCACAGATGGAGAAAATGTGTGTGTGTGTTTTGTCACATCCCCTGCTTCTTGTCCTTGATTCCATGGTTTGGTTTGGTGACAGGCCCTGGGGTTTCTAGAGATGCTGTGGAAACAGGCTTGGCTGTCTGCTTTGGCTCCACTCCCTTTTCGATCCCTCCAGGGAGCTTTTGCTCTAACTTCCTCACGCTACTAATTGCACCTCAAGGTGGGCTTTACCCCTGGATAATTATCCATCCACGCTCTACAGCTCCTGGCGCCCCAAAAGCCGTCCCGGCTGCATAGTGGTTCAGAGCCAAGCTTGCTTTGGGGGAAGAAAGCAGCTGATCTGGGTTGGAGGTCCTCTCCTGGGAGGCTCAGCTGGAGCTGAACTGAAGCCAGGTGGTGTGAACAGGACGCCGGAAACTACAGGGTTGGTCACGATCTTCAGGATGAGAACAGCCTACTTCCCCAGCAGGACCTGCGAAACAGCTGCAACACCTCAGCAGCCTTTGTCAAAATAAAAACGGTTTTTAGTTTCACTGCAACTTTGTTGGGGAGCAGCGAGCTGAGCAAATGAGGAGTAATTATGCGCCACGGAATATGCAATCTAATATTTAGAGGGAATGTTTGTGTCTGCGAGACATTTTACCACCAAAAACGGTTCTTGTCTAATTTTTGATTGTTATACCTCAAAACGTTTTGATGAAAGTTGTTACTTTTTGACAAACTTCAAACACATCTTCTAGTTTTACTAAAGTAAAATTCAACAGAGTTACATCTGTGTTTGCAGGGATGGTCCTAGCTAATCTGGGACCCTGGGCAAAACACTGGACACCCCAACTCCCCTTTCAAACTCCGCCCCCAACCCAAGAACTCAAACCCTGCATCCATGCAAACACATAAGATATATTATTTATGATACTTTATTAACCATATACTCGAGTTAGCAAGAAAACCTTAAATAGCCATGTGGTGGATCAAACATTTACTTGCTATATGGCCAATTTAGTTGCAGTTGGTGCAGGCTAGTGAATATTATTTAAGACTCTGCTCGCATACTTTTATCTTTGGAATGTTTTTTTTTTTCTTTTCTCTTCATTTCTTTCTAAATTAGGCACCTGATGCTTTTTGATCTTTTTTTAATATCTAATACAACCTTGAATGGACTTTTCCGTCTGAGTCAAGATGAGTCAAGTGGTGTGGATTTGTTTTTATTGTGTGAATGCATTCAATGCATTCACACTATTGTTTTTCTGTTTCTCTTTATTGTGT
>NC_050528.1:22736747-22822503 GCF_002922805.2 Oryzias melastigma
TTTTTTTTTTAAACGAAGAACTATTTATTTGTCTACTTACTTAGAACATTGACTGTATATAAGAAGTAGACCAAGCAAGTGTAAAGTCCCCCCTAGAAAATGGTTTACCTCCAGCACCAATGAAATGAAATAAATTGAGTCGCTATTTTTTCGCGATACGGACTTAGTCGTGTTAGAGCCAGACGACGTCAGTAAGCAATGACTGAGTCATCGTTTCTATGGCGACTACCGTTGCCTATCAGGAATGATCTTGTTGGAAGGCCACACCCCTTTCACTGAAAGCGCGCTCGTGAGAATCTATCAAACATTTCAAACATTCATGGTGGGGGCCAGCGGGCCCCATATGCTATTACTGAGGCATCTGAATGACCAGTTTATAACTTGAAAACCTTGTTATAAAAAGTAGAGTTAGCAAAAACGTTAAAAACAATAAAAACAGTTGCCGTGACAAATACAATGAGTAATAGCTGCTTATTTTCCGTTAGAAGTCTATGTGATTTTGGCTTCTTGGAGCCGGTGGGTGATTCCTATTTGCTAGTGTTGGGGGAGGGGTCACTCAGTCCAGTCCTCTTATACTGTCAGTGATTTGGAAACAGTAGCTTGTGTGTTTTGCAGCCTAGAATCACAAGCGCCGAGTCACATTCCGTAATATTAGAGCTTTTTTTTATTACCAGTCACAAGGAAATGAGTCATTTTAGTCTAGAGAAACAGCAATAAAAAAATAAATAAATAAAAAAGTGGCAATATTTTATTTATTTTATTTTTTTTTTTTATTAAAAGTGCCTCTGTACGTCTGGTTCAACAGATGCAACTGAAAAAATAACCACTGGCTGTCAATTTCTAACATGTTACTCAACCCTCATGAGGAGATCAATTGACGGCATCAAATGAATAGCCTTTAGCATGCTGTGTTGAGCTTAACTCCTCTATATTGTACGGTACGTTGACGTCACTCTCCACCAGCCATTAATCTGAGGCTCTGAGACTCAGCCAAAGAGCTATCAACCTTTTTAAGTGTCACTTTCAAAGGGAAATAGATTGCCGTCCTCGGAGGGGAGAGAAGAGAAAGACAGAGAGGCGGAGGGTGAAAGATCTGAGGACAAACGACCCGGGTAAAAAATCGCCCTCATCGGAAGCTCATCACTCACTTCTCAACAGCTCACTTCAGCCCGCCATTAGTGAAGTATGTCTGCGTTTAGATGTGTCTGTTTGATCACATTGGAATCGTATCCAGTTTGGAGGCATGCAGGTTGACTCCCTGTTGAACTGCCAACAGGAGCTCTCCAGCAAAGTCAAGCGAAAATTTATTTGATTTCATTCCAGAAGGTGAGATAAACCAGACGATCCAGCCAAGTACAGTTCATGCCAAGAAACATCTCTGCAATTTTTTTGGATAGGGCCAAAAATATGAAGCAACATTAACCAACAAATCAAGCTTGCTTTAGGGCGATGATTGGAGGCATGGTAAAAGTTGCAACCCTTTAAAGCCTCACTCCTGTCATCTTTTGATCTGTTGTTAAAGCATTCCCAGTGTTCTTTTGAATCTGCTGATATTTGCCAAAATCAAAAACGTGTCATTTTCTAGGACACTTTCTGCAGTAGTTCAGTAGAAATCCACAGTTGAATTGTGGGCAGGACTGTTGGAGCAGAGTAAGCCTGCCAGTACTTCCCATTATCCATCTGTTTACCTGCTCTGTTGCTTGCTCTGACATTAACAAATATGGACTTAAATCATTGCTATCTAATCGTACAGTTTTTCACCACATCCCAGCATAGACTAGGAAAACAAAGATATACATAGATCTAGTCATCTATAAGTGGATGCATCGGAATGGAGCAGAGCAGGAAGCTTCTACGTCACAACTATAGGCTTTTTCCTTTGTCTGCTCCTGATTCACAACCACTTGAATAAAGAAATACTCATAAATGTCCTTTATATATGTCTTCATCATCAGAAAAATACTACAAGAACATGTGAAAAAAACCAAAAACATGATATTTATTGGAGAGGATTTTGACCAAAAGCTTCTTTACATGTCTGCACATGTTAACCAAACAAAACAAATTAAAACACAAATGAAACTATTTTTTTACATCTGATGTTGCAGCAAGACTTGTCTGTGAGTGTTTGCATTTGTGAAGGGCTTATTTTTTTAATTTTTTTTTTTTTTTTTGCAGCAATCCCTTTTGCCTTTTTTTGCTTATTTTGAAAGTTTGAAAGATTTTAATTTCATTTATTGTGTTGACGTTGTTGCAAACCGGCTCCGTCCTAGGATGACCCCTTGAGTCTGTGACTGTGGTGGATGAGAGGAGGATGTTACGGAAACTGGAACCCATCCATCTTCCGCTCATCCGGAACCGGGTCATGGGGTTCTGAGCAAAGATGGCCAGACTTCCCTCTCCCCGGCCACTTCCTCCAGCTCCTCTGGGGGGGCCCTGAGGCGTTCCCAGGCCAGCCTAGAGATATAGTCTCTCCAGTGTGTCCTGGGTCTTCCTCGAGGCCTCCACCCATTGGGACCAGAACACCTTCTCAGGGAGGCGTCCAGGAGGCATCTGGACCAGATTCCCGAGCCACCTCTACTGGCTCCTCTCGATATGGAGGAGCAGCGGCTCTACTCTGAGCTCTCTGTAGGTGACCGAACTTCTTACCCAATCTCTAAAGGAGCATAATGATGTACACCACTGCAATCCGCCTGTCAATCTTCCCTCACTCGTGAACAAGACTTCCTAATATTTAGGCTCCTCCGCCTGGGCCAGGAGCACTCCACCCACAGAGAGAGGGCAAACGAACTTCTCCGGTCAAGAACCATGGCCTCAGACTTAGCGGTGCTGATGATGGAATCCATCATGGACAATCTTCTTCATCATCATCACCATCCTCTGCATGAGACCGTAGATGCACTGAGGAGCTCCTTCAGTCTGAGATTTTAACAAAGCCGCCCTCATGCAAATCTTTCTTCCCCTCAGCAATTAGACTCTATAACACCTCATAGACACTGGACAATAATAAGCGCTATTATTTTTTAGGAGTAATAGTGGTATTTATTATCTAAGTGTTTTTTTTCTAAAGCTATGGTAACGAGGTAATTTCCCCTTTGTGGGATCAATAACATTTTATTGTTTCTAATCTTTTAGTTGACAAACACAATATAAGGGTTACAATTGTTCCAAATGAGTTTTTTCTTTTGTTGATTGAAATTCCTGAGCAGGATTCGTCTCCTTTTGCAGCTTACAGCCTCTTATTCACTCAACACATCAGCTGCTGGAACATCCTGGTGCTTTTTTTGGAGCTGTTACCGTGAAAACTAACAAAAAGTTCTTAAACAGGTGAATAAAGTTTAAGATTGGACTGAACATTAATATTTTTACACATCTTCTGACCTGAATTTTAACTAAGTTGCTTTTCAGTAAAATCAAACGAGAGTCTCTTTGAATATGTAAAACGAAAGAAAAAAAATAGGATTAAAGCCTTGGTTGAAAAAAAAAAAAAGAAGAAAAAAAAAGAAGAGCTTTTAGAAACAAACATGTTTCATCCCCCTCTCCCATGCAGCCTTTTCTTGACTCGTCATCTTACTAAAGTAAAAGCCTCAAGCAACCCCTTGGGCAAAAAAATTACTAAACCAGTGGATATTCAAACGAAATTAAGTGGAAATGTGTATCTGAGAGCAGTGTTTGTTTCTCATTCAGACATCAGGAAGTTCCTCAATGAAATCTCAACGTGCTAAAAGTTCTTCACCAAAGTAAAATTTGTTCTTATTTACCACTCCAATGAATACTGTGTTTTTAACATGTTCTTGTGGGATTTTCTAATTGTCACAGACAGCTGGATTCAAGTGCAGCAGGTTTTAGTGTCACAGACAGGAGAACAGGAGTGAAGCACAGCTAAAAGCTAGAAACTAAGCTAAATCAGATTCAGGCAGGCAGAGGTCAAACACAAGCATGAGGGGATCAGAGAACAACCAAACTAGTCAGGGTCCAGGCGAGGGTCAAAAATGCACATTTTCCAACAAAATTCCAAAGTTTTCTTTGTTTCTGGTGGAGGCCAAACTATATAATGAATCAATCATTTTTTTAAGGCTGTGAAATGTCTCGAAATTTGTTTTCAATATAAAGTAATTTCAAATGTCAACTTTTATTTAGTTATTTTTTGTTTGTTTCCACCCCTGGCATTTTATGTTAGATAATTTTTTTATTTAACTTTTTTAAATACTGTTTGTACAGATGTACAATATATATTATGACGTTTTGCACAGTTTTGTGTACTGAGACTGATATTTACAATAAAGTTTTTTTTTAATATTTATATAAATATTGCTCGCCATTTTTGTTGCCCCGCTAGTGTTAGCTTGGGGTTGTGAGGGGCTGTAAGCTAGTGGGAGAGTGTAAACAGATGGATGATGGGAAGTGAGGAAAGGCTTAGTTTGCATCAACTCAGAGGCAAATTATAGATGAACTCCTGCTGCTCTGCAGAAGTTATGTCCTCGAAAATGTTACAATTTTTTTTGCTTTTTTGTCCAAAAATTGCATAATTATGATTAAAAGACCACTGGGAATGCTCTGAAAATGGATCAAATGATGATCGGAGTGGAACTTTAAGGGATCAAATGTATCATACACGTGACTTTTGTCATTTTTTGTGACTTTTTGTTATTATTTCTAAATATTTAAAGCTAGAAGAATGTTGTGAGAATCAACAACAAATGGACAGTCTTTTTTATTTTTTAAGAGGCTAATAATACTCTGATGAATGAATTTTCAAAAATCACACTGTGTATTTGGCTAAGATAGGATTTGAAGAAATAAAAGGCATCTCGAAGTGGAATTTACTCCAAAGTTGGTGTCTTCGTCGTTCGGCTTTGCCAAAAGACGAAGGCATATAAAACAGGCAAGACTTCTGTTCAGTTCTCAAGAATCTTTAAGACGGAGCTGTGGCAGTGCGGTGGAGAGAAAAGACCCTCTGGCCATGGAAACCAGTAAATGACCTGACAAACATCCAGCCACCCACATAAACACACACACAGTAGTAACACCAATCTCCCCACTTGAGCACCGACTCAAAACAAACTCCTATAGACCACTGCATAAACACAGCTCTGCATCTCTGGAGGTAAGACAGAAATCCAAACACCTGACAAGATAAGTCACAGGAATGCAATGCCTTGAGGCAGAAGAAGAAAAAAAAAAGAAACGGTGGGGGAAAGGATGAGGTGATGGAGCAAGAGGGTAAAGGATGAAGGGAGGAGAAATATTCACGAGGGAGAAAGTGACACCCGACCAGATGAAATGAGAAGTGGAGGTGGTGTGGGAGGAGAGTTGTGAAATATCAGGAGAGGAGAGGAGCAAATGGAGAGGTGGAAGAAAGTGTGGGAGGAGTGGGAAAAGACATGGACGAGGAGTGTAAAAAAAAAATGGCGAGGAAGTCTTTTGGAAGCACTAAGTGAGTCTGAGGACAGGACTCAGGAGAAGAAAGAGGGATGTGTTCTGTATGCAGCCCAGATGAGAGCCAAACAGACAGGGAGATAAACTGTCAGGAGAGGCCGGTGAATCGCTGCGACAGAGAGGGAGCACGCATGCATTCGCTCGTGGTCCTGCATGGCCTGAGCGAAGCTAAAATATCCGGTGAGAGAAGCCGGGAAGAGTGGGAGAGAGGCGAAAGAGGGACCAAATGAATGAAAGAGAGGGTGGCGGTGATTCGTTGATGCTATCTGGGCATGGGTAGATGTGTGTGACACAATCTCAAATTGGAAATCGCTGTTTCAATCTCGCCTCACTCCGTGGCTACCCGCTCCACCGATAACAAGAGCAGCCTAATTCTATTAAAAATATCCCAGGAGTGCAGCGGTGAGGCGAAGACTCCGAGGCAGAGAAGACCGAGGACAAATGCAGGAGAGGAAATAGGGGGAGATGGGACTGAATGGGGCACCAAACAGGAGAAAAAAATGTGAGCCCTAAAGTGCTGGTGCGGGAAGAAAGTTTCCCTCTCTATCTTTTTACCCCATCTGCCCGTCAACACTTCCGATCCCTCCATCTCAGCTCCATCTATCTAACTACCCATCTGTCTATTTATCGCTCTATCCAGCTGCTAGCTCTAATCACCCTCCACGAGTAACGGTTTTCATTAAGATCCCCCTCCACTGCATTACCTGACACTCCACAAAATACTCATTGATCTCTAACTCTTCAAATTCATTTTGTCAGCTTCCTGCGTAAAACCTGCCGTCTAGCTCTTTCATGTCACTCTCCAAACTCCTCGGCCACTTGGAGGGCTTTGAAATTTGTTTGCAGAGATAAGTGGCTAGCTAATCAGCTTTCGGCTGTTTAAACACGATTCCTCTAAAATATTAATAGAAGAGTCGCGGCCAGAAAAGTTATTTCACAGTGGAGATATCTGATGTTTTTGTCCTCAATGTCAAAGAGTGAAAAGAAAAATCACATTGGTATGAAGAAGCTACAGAAGCTCCAGCTACAACAAAAAACTAAAAACTTGACAAAGGAATGCAACAATATGCAGAATACACAAGTAGAGGTGAAGGGAAGAGTGTGGCTGACGACGACCTCTGGAGCTTTTTTAGATTCAAAATCAAACATGTGTTGAAGCAGTTTCTAGGTATCAGGAGTCACAAAATTCAGTGTGTACACAAATCAATTCTCTTCAATACAATGTAAATGAAATAAACTATCATTTTTTATTTCAAAAACATTCTCACGTCTCTATCTGTGTTTTTTGTCTTGCTGTTGTTCACCTTTCGGCACATTCCATCAGGGGTCGCCACAGCGAAGCAGCTTTCATCGATTCGCACAGGTGGTCTGGCAAAGAGTTTTTACACCAGATCCCCTGCCTGACACTGCCCTGTATTTTACCCAGGCTGGGGACCGGCACAGGGAGGCCCAGATTCAAGACCCGGGTCTCTACATAGTTAGGATCTAAGAACCAACACTGGAAGAAGCTCATTGCATATCAGTCCTACACCAAGTGAAGTGAGCCATTCAGCTGTATCCAATCTATTTTTATTGTCTAAAGTAACTAATTATTACGTTTGTATTCACTATCTTAAATTTTTATTGTAAATTGAAACTAGACTCAAATGAGAGGACACTATTTACTAACAAGGTTTGGTGGGGTCATATTTGACTGAAACAGGGACCACAAAGCAAAAAGACTGGGCTGCACGGTGGCAAAGTGGTTAGCGTCTTGCCTCACAGCAAGAAGACCTTCGGTTCAAGTCCCGGCTGTGGGACGTAAAATAGAATCGCCAATGTGGGATCTTCTGTTCTCTGCACTGGGCAAGAACATGCTTCATAGGTTACTCTTCAACTTGTTACTCTAAATTGTCCCTAGGGGTGAATGTGATTGTGGCCTTGGGACAGAATGGCGACCTGTCCAGGGTGTACCCGGCCTTCACCAATGAGCGGCCGGGTTGGGCTCTGGGAGCCCTGTGGCTGCAAAACGGACAAACCAGGTTAAGAGAGAGCCAAAAGACACTAATCCCAAACTGAAAGCCAGTAGATGACGTCAAATATTCTTGCTTGTTTAAATGTAGGGGAGGCTGTGGTGCAGAGATAGAGCGGTCGACCTCTGATTGGAAGATCGCAGGTTCGGTTCTCATCATACCCACCCATGTGTCGAAGTGTCCCTGGGCAAGAAACTGAACTCTACATTGCTCCTGATGCCTATAGGTTGGCCATCAGGAGCAGTGAATGTGTGTGTGAATTGGTGATTGAGACTGTGACAACAGGGAGTTTTGGGGCTTCTAAGAAGGTAGTAAAGGGTTATGCAAATATTCATCATCTTAAATGTTCAATATTTGCTAGAAAAAAGAAGAACAAACTAAGAAACACATTGATCCTGACAGAAATGTTAAACAAACATGGCTGTGTGTACAAAAGCAGAAAAAGCTTCCCTGTTTGAATGTTTTTTCATTGACATAGGTGGACAAAACAAGTTGCTTCTAGATCAGGAGTCTGCAACCTTCAAGACTTAGGGTGTATTCAGACAGGAAAAATATATCTGTCCGTACTGAGTCCACTTAATCTGGTCCGGATCGAGTCTTGAACCTTGTATTCAGACTGTTGTCAACTGGATATTTCTGTTCCAAACTAAAGCTTGTAAACAAAACCATGTGACTAAAGATCTCTTCAGTCATTGGCCAGGAATTACGAGGGCAGGAAAAAGCAATGAGAGAAAGAATAATGGAAGTCCTAAGCTTTGTAATCTCTGTTGGGATAGTTCACCTACTTAAACTTCATATTGCATTGACCAATTTTGAAAGTCTATCTACATCAGCACTTACTTTTACTTCTTTGGTCTGTATGCTGCAAGGCGGTTACTGAGGAGACGGTGGCTAAGAAGGTAGGCTGATGAGTGTTGTTGGGGGAACAGTGTGTGAAGTAATGTGTATCACATTAAAAGTTGCTTTAATGAGCCAGCATTCATCTGATCACCTTTCAATGAGTTGCTGTGCCACATCGTTGCTCCACGTTTGTCCGTGGCTCTCAGTTTATTTCCTGTAATGCCTGGCTATGGTGGCCATTATGGTCCAGTTGTTCCACTCCAAGCATGGAGCCTATTCAGACAGAGGAAACAGTCTGAAAACCACTGAGACCACCTCAAAAGACGGGTCAGAGAGCGGCTCCTGGGTCCTCTTGGGTGTATTCAGACGGAAAATGTGTTCTAGATTATCGGGTTCACATTAAGCAAACCAAATGTGTCCAGTCTGAATATACCCTTAAAAAGCCATTCAGGTCGATTTCTTACTGACCACAAGGTCTTACATTACCTTTCAGAAAAATAAGACACTGATTTCTATTTATGCTATCGTTACTAATATTATGATATAAATAAACTACTAATTATTTTTTGGCAATAAAAAAATGTAAACATAAAGAAAAAATGTATTTTTTTACAATATGAAACAGTTTCACATGACTTCCTTTCAAAATAAAACACCCCGTACAATAAGGATCATCTCAGTGCAGCAATATAGTTGTTGGTACATCTTAGCTAGAAATTTGTAGATCAGAACCAACTAAGAGAATTACCATGTTTCTTTAAACCATAAGTCATACTTAAAATATTATTTTTTTGATGAATTCTGGTAGTGCTCACTAATCTGCAAAGGATTTTCCTGTGGTACGTGGTGCTCCAAAATCTGTCAAAATGTTGTAATAAAGACTTTGGTGAAATACAAAGTCATACTGCTTGATGGATTGTTGAAGCATTATGGGTAACGTAGTCAGGAGCCTGACAGAGGCTATTTGTTTCACCTAATGTGCCTTGTATTCCAAAAACAGAAGTTACTGTTACGTCCCCAATGTCAAATTGGCCCGGTGTCTAGGGGATATCTATCAGAGGGGACAATAACATTAAAGAGTGGACACCAACATAAAAGGAACACAGTTTATTTAAATAAATGGAAACCTGTGTCCTGACATAAAGCAAAGAAATTTGGTGGTTAAGGTTAAAAGAACAAACCAAAATGGAGTTGGAACCTTGGCCAAAAGAAAAAGAAGTCAGGGAGACTGCTGACCCAGCCATGACAACCGTCGGAGTCAGCAGCTCCCTGCTAAGGGCTGCCTAAGAAAACTACCTAATGAACACAAATTAAAGAAAGCCCGCAAATCAGAACTACCAAGGCCCAACCCCAAACTAACATAACAAAACCCAGCAATCTAAGATTGCTGAGGACAAAACAAATGTCAAAAACCAATCACCAAACCAACACCACACAAACCACCACCCAGCCTGCTGCTCTGCTCCCTGCCTGGCTTGGTGTGGCTGCCTCTGGCTTAAATGGACACCAGCCAATCAAGGGAGATTGGCCACACCTGCCAGGTGAGCCAAGGGGAACTGGATGGGAAAGCCAGGCTGCAGCAGCAGGATGTAACATTACCTTTTAAAATTAAGAACATTTTATTATTTTACTACACCCAGAAAGCTACGGAGGACTCCAGAGCCTCAGGTTGCAGACACCTGGTCTAGATAAAGTAAAAAACATGAAGAAAGTGTTTTTTTCTTCCACTCTGTAAACAGAAAACCGTTGGTTTTCTACATCAAATAAAGTATGTTAGAAAATTAGATACAATCCACTAACGCTACAAGAATAAACAGACTGAAAGAGCTTCTGGATAGTTATATTTTGTGTTGAAAACAACATCACTTTAGTTATTTTTCTCCCTCCTAAGTAGCAATTCAATGGTAAAATGGGACAAAAGAGAATAACACCGTGGTGGGTGGAGTGTGCAAAGAGGCTGCTCTAAAATTAAAAAGTAAACAACTATGACTCCAGCAGCCAGGCAATGAAGAGCCAGAATAATGAACTAATCAGACAGTCATTAGTTACTATCTGCTGAAGTCCGAGCCCGCCGCTTTTTCTCCTTCCCGGGCCCTCTGCAGAGACACAGCCAGGCACACAGGGAGCGTTTGCTCACTCAGCTGTGAAAGAGACTATGTGTGCGTGTGTGTGTTTGTGTGTGTGTCGACCAACCCACTGCTTGCATTGCTTTACACTCAATGCAGAAGCCAGTGTGTGCGTGAAGGTTTTTTTCCACTTCCACCCATTTTCAGGTCCTGATCAGTGCCTGTCATAGAAATATACTCAGTGTTAAGCCTTAAATGTGAAAGGAGGGTTATAGATGAGATGGAGTGCTCACAGGCAAAGTCAAGGAAGTAGGAATAATGAGGAGGGAGCGGAAAGAGAAAGAAAAGCCGAGAGATAAAGTACTTGGATTAGTGAAAAGAGAGCCAGACAGAGAGAGATGAAGAGTTTGAGATACAGAGAAGGGCAGTTGTGTAATCTTGGGCTCTGAGATGAGCTGCCTACCACTGTGGTCAGAAGAGGAGCTCAAAACTGAGATTATAAAGAGCGAAAAGGATTCCGAAGACTATCGTATTATGACTGCACTGACATAAACTAAGCTGTTATAGCAGGAAAACAGGGGATAATTAATGTTTGTGAATCTGTATAAAAGCAGATTATTTACATACACTTTAATTAAGGACAGGCTCAACAAACTTTGCTATTCCAGTCAGAATGCACTTTAAATAAAAATCAAGAAACTAGCTGCACATAACTATGATGAATTTAAAATATTTTTTTTTTATTTTTTTTCAAAGTTGGGTGTTCATTAAACAATAAGCCTTTGAGGTCTGCCCAATAATGGATTCCTTGAGCCAGAGCTTTTAAAACGCAATCAATAGCCTAATAACATAGTAGAATGAGGAACACAGCTGGATAAGGCCACATGTGTGAGTTCACATATGAGGAGAAAAGAACCACCTCTGACAACTAATTCCTTTTAAAGTATTTTACCCTGCAATACGGCGAGACTCATCCCATCTTTCATACCTGCGGAGTGGACAGCTCACCGCTGTTGCAGGCCAACCTGTCACTCAGCTCCCTCCACAATCAGCCTCTTATTTTGCACTTCATCGACTCAGACTTCAGCTGACAATAGTGGTAATGGTTTAATGCTAACTTCAACCCAGGTCTGAGAGAAGGATCATTTGCTGAAGTGTCAAACCCACTTAAGCCGCAAAACAGAAGAGGATGTCCAAGAGTTCAGACACAATGGCTCCTTTCCCTGGAGGAGATCAAACCAAGCTGGATATAGAAAACTACAAAGGTTTAATTAATTTTTGAAAGAGGTTTGAAATTTTCTTTGGGTAAGATCTCATGATAAATCATAGAGTTAACCAAAGTAAAAGGTGCATCAAACGAAACAAAAGAGTCAGATAAGTCCGTCACTCAGATTTTATTAACTGTGTTCCCAGTAATTCTTGAACTTGTTTGTGATTTGTTACACGTTAGCTGCATTAATACCTGCAACTCACAGCAACACATAAAAAACAGACTGATACTGTTAAAACAAACGTTACTGTGACCACGCTTACTCACAATTTTGTTTGTAACACATTCAAAAAAACAACAGTCAACTGTCGCTACACATTAGCTATGCTAGCGTATTTACGATAACACACAACCTTGTTCGAAACACGTAAAAAAATCCAGACTGATACCACTAGAACAAACGTTACTGTGACTACGCTAACTCGCAACCTTGTTTGTAACACGTAAAAAAAAAACAGTCCAACATCGCTACACATTAGCTACAATGACACACAATCTTATTTGAAATACGTAAAAAAAAGGAAAAAAAAAAACGACTGATACCGGTAGAATAAATATGACTTTGCTAACTCCCAACCTTGTTAGTAAAACGTAAAAAGAATAACACAGACAATCAAACACAGCTACATGTTAGCTGTGTTAGCATATTTCAAATAACACCCAACCTTTTTGAGAACATTTAAAAAAGATATACTGATACATCTAAAACAAATGTTTCTGTGGCTACACTAACTGACAAACCTGCAACCAACACGCAAAAAAACACAGCTCAACACCGCTACAAATTAGATAATTTACAATAACACTCAACTTTGTAACATGTAAAACCAAATGACAGACATTTTAACTGTCCACTATTATCTCTAAAAGACCTTTGACCTAAGTAAACACAACCAGAATAAATCCATTTGGTGCTATTTTCATTAAAAAAGAATAAATTAGGACTTTCGAGGGAGCTGAAAATTTTTTACTTTTGTTTTTTATTTGTACTTTGCCTTTTGTATGTCAATCCAATCTTGAAAAACTACAGACAGGTCAAGAGGAGTGACACCACCACTATACACCAGGGGTTGTACAGTAACTCTAAAGGTTGCTTGACTAGAGAAGAAAGTAGAGTTAAATTACCAGTGCATGTAATCACTTTACTTCAAGAGTACTTTTCTGATCTGTGCCACACCAGTTTTACCCCCTCCATTAGATACACCCCGCCTTTTATTTTGTATTCAATGGCTCATTTTGGATTGCAACCAATGACTGTTACAAAAAGCCACTAAAATATATTCCCATGTTAAACAAGTGTTCAATATGTTTACTTTTTTATTTGAATTTAAAGAGAGCATACAAAAGAGAACTTTGTATTCTTTGCTTATCCTGTTTGAAAATCAGAAGCTATGTCAGCCACAGCAGGGCACAAATACTGAATCACAGCTCTACGCTCTGCTTCAATTAACTCATAATCAGCACAATCAAGGAAAGAGCTGGAGCTGAATGAGAAGTGCAGGGATTGACTGACACATCAGCATTTCATAAGTCAAAATTTCATTATGTCACTCTCCACCATCAGCATGGTTTTCACATGAGGGCAAATCAAATCTTGATGACTCACGGCACGTCACACAGTCTGCTCATTTAACTATTGAAAAGGTCAAAAAGAGTTTAGCTAAAAACTAAAGACCAGAGACTTTTGAGTCTGACATAAACGTAGGTGTGTAATTATATCAGCTAGAGGGTCAGGCCAACACTTTTCTGTGTACAAGAAACGCAAAAAGGACAGAAAAAATATTTCACTAAAGGAAATACATGCAGTATTCTTTTTCATGGCTTTATCAAAAGAACATAGATAAAAGATGCCACCCAAAATCCCTAAAGCGACTTTCACACTGCCCTCGGCAACACGCGTTCAAAGCAGCCGCCTCCATTGAAAAGTGGGGGCTTTCGCATTGCAAACTCTCGTGTTCATGGATAGCTATGCAAATTTCTATGACCATTTTAGGTGTCTATGTACAACACGTTGCTATTGAATGTGCTTTGAAGTTTAACCAATCAGGGACTCTGATTTAGTAGTGACGTATTTTTTGACTTAATTAATTCACAGAAGTGCCATTCGTTTAAAAATTGATCATAGAGGAGAAAATAATAATTGTGTTTTTTGTCCCACTGGAATTATATGACACCAAGACTTTTTTACATCGTGATAGAGCAAGATTTGCCAAAATGTGTACCAATTTGACATTTTGTACCAAATTTCTTCCAACTGTAGGTGAACATGAGCTAGTAAACACCAGATAATGAAGAAGAAGAAGCCCCTCCCTGTTTGTCCAATGTGAACACCATGAGCTTAAACGAAAGGCTGCATTTAGTGCTTTCTTGAACCCATGTCACACACCCTATGCGTCTGTCGCTTCTAGACAAGGGTGATGAAATAATAAAAGTGCCTATGTGAATTTATTTTTAATTACACATGAATTGCAACCTTAAACACTGTTAAACCAATATGTTTCCCCTTTATATCGTCATATTTCAAAAGTGCAGTCATGGTGACACACAAGCAGGCCAGTGGATGTGGGTATGTGCACAGAATCCCTGATATTAATGGTGAGGAGGACCATCTTTATTAGAAACACATTTCAGTGCCGGAGCACCTTCAGGGTTGCAGACTTGCTGAAGGCGGGATTTTTTTTTTAAACCACTGCTATGACACTGTTGCTCTCAGTAAATGATGGAGTACTCTGAGTAAAAGTCACCATACTTTTCATTTTTAAAAGCTTTTTTATTGCCCCTCTGTTAAAACTGCATGTTTTAATAGTTACATATAAATATTATTTCTGTTCAAATTAGGAGTCTGTATCATTTTTGTTAATAAAAATATTTTGATTTGAAACTAAACATGTTCAAGTTCTCTTTTTTTTAACCAAATATGTCACAAATATGTCTAGTCTTTAATAATGTGAGGTCAAATGTCCTTCCATGGACAAACTGTCTGTCTAGTTTCCTGCTTTTTTCTGTTGCTGAATCTTTATTATTTTTTGCTGCACAATTTCACAGTTTTTATTAATTCTCAAGCACTTACAATATTAAGAGTTTCAGCTTTAAGTGGAGAAGAGAGGTCTTCCTTTTTTGTGCCAAGTGACATTTGAAGCACCATCTTCATGGAAAGCCTCTTATGAAGCACAATCTTCACTCTTTTGAGTGTTTTTCATTTTCTGGACTCAGTTGGTTTCTGAGTAGTAAACTCCTTCTGTTACCACCTGTATGACTCAGAAATCAACAAACCTTCTTCTGACCTGGAACAAACATGCAAGTTTGGCATTGGTGCTTTTATTTGGACAAATAGCAAGTTCTCGGTTTGCTGCTTCTCAGGGTGCTAACCTTGAAATGAAATGACGTCACGGTATAGATTTTCTCTCAGCACGGCGAGCCTCGACTGAATTCTTGTATTTGCTTGCTTCTTGTGTTATGTTTTTGTCGGTTCAGCACAGTTGTGACATCTTGAGTGCAGAGGGGTTTCTGGCTTCATTAATTTCCCATGTTAGCATAAACAGATTTGCCAAGTGTTATGTTTTTCCTGCCACAAATCAAAGCACTCTACTGAGAAAGTGACGCTGCTGTGACAATCACCGAGCAGAACTCTCTTCGGGACTCAGCCGAACACCAACATGGAGGAGTTGGAGGAGATCTCCGGGGAGAGTTCCGCTCAAGTTGACTTCAGTCCATGTGCTTATTTAAGCTCAACTGTTTGACCAATCCTGCCAACAAGGCAGTAATCTATTGTAAAGCTATGTTCACACCGGGCATTTGACGTTCAAGAAGGTGCTTTTATCATACACTGTTCACACTGGACTGTTGCTACTAGCACAGTTACTCATAGTTGGAAGGGGCTTGTCAAAGCCGTAAAAATCTCACAAATCTGGCTCCAGCCTGTTTTTCACAGTTGTATTCAACTATTTGAAAGACTTGGGGTCATATAATTGCAGCTGGACACAAACCATAATTATTAATTTCTCTTTCATGATCAATTTTCGAGGAGGGCAGTACTTCCAACCATGCAGGGACCCCACCCAGGTGCCATGGTCCAGAGCTAAGCCCCGACCCACCCAAGACCAAAAGCATTCTCACTCCCAACTCATCATATACTGACATTTGATTGAGAACCCCTCCGCGCCACTTTTTGATGTCACAGGTGTCCCCATCTGGCCGTGACTGGAGAGATGTTCCGCGAACCAGGACTGGTCTAGTACCGGGATGCGGAGCACACCGGTACTCTAACCCAGTACTCGTACCTTATTCTTGTACTGTTTCACGTCTGGTACCAGTTTGGGTTCGATACCACATCTGAAAAATGACAAATTGGGGACCCAAAGCATCAAAAAGTGACAAGAAGGGGTCCTTAACCAAATGTCATGTGATGAGGTGGTGGTGAAAAAGTGACATGAACCTCAAAATCTCAATTGTTTTTCATTACAGTGAATGTTTTTTGTAAGATGAAGAAAAGTTTTAAACAAGAGTGAGAGTATCGATATCTGCAGGCCTGTATGGATCCGATACCAACTTGAGATCGATACCATCGATGAAACAATATCAATCGTATCAATATCGTAATATTGATACTATCGATATAGGTGTGAACATAGCCTAGTGCACTTCTGTAACCTTCACACATCAAATCTTTTGGTGATTTTGTTTCATGGGCTAAAAGTCGAGCGGAAACACAAAACAGGCTGAAAACGTTCCAGAAAGGTTCAGAGGAACAAAGGAGACTTCTTTCTGATAAGTAGCCAACCAACAGAAGTTAGGATGACAGTGTTTGTTGATCTAAATGGTCATCTCCTCAACTGTGCCCCCATCGCTGTGATGCAGAGACAGAAGACGGATCAATACGTCCAATCAATGGCCTCAAAGATTTAGCCTAAGCTCCTCTCCGTTCTCTGTAGGCTGTCACTCACGCGTGGCCGCCCAGATGAATTTTAATCTAACGGGAGACAGACGCTCACTGAAGAGCACACGTCTCCGTACGCTCCATGCTGCAGGACCCTAACAAGACGTTTGTTCTTCAGGGACAGGAGCTCTCCACAGATTCGGGCGCTGTGACGGAGGTGGCTCTGTGGAGAAGATGTGGATCAGAGCAGATTGCGAGGCTGCATTCAGGAAATCATCAAACAGCAGTTGGTTAAGGGCCTCTCTTGTTCCAAAACAGTAAAGGGACCCTAATGATGTGACATCAGGCTGAGTCGATGAATGAGACTTTTGGCCCTGGTTATAGATAGTCCCATTTTGTTCGACACGGGACGCCTTTCTTCCACTGGCAGCGAGCTGAATGGGGGCTCGGCGTTTGAAAGGAAGCCGAGAGATTTGCTGGCGGATTAATCCTTTCATTAGGGAAAGTGAGACGCTAATTGCGGCAACAGCTGCATCTCTGGTGTTTACACGACTGACGGTTAAAGCGTCGTCCTTTTAGACAGAAAAAAGCAATTATCAATAAATGCAGGGCAATCTTTCTATGATGAATTGAGCTCAAATTAGGCTTTCTTCTTTTCTCCGCCGCGTGTTCGGGGGAGCAAACATCCGTGTTGGTTGGCGACACGTGCTTGTGAGTTGAACTATCACCCAACAAAAACTGAGCACTTCACTTTTTTTTGTCACGAAGAGCTCCAAGGGAGAACGTTGAAAGGTAAGTTGAGGTTTTCAGATGATGAAGACAAAGAGGAGCGAGGCAGGGGAGAAGGGTGGGAAAGGGGCTTGAGGAGAGGAGGAAGAGGGTGTGTTGATACACAGCTGAACAAAAACTTCAGGGAAGACGAGCTTGTCAGAAAAGTTAAAGTCCAAAGAAAATCAGGAAAACAAAACATAGACCCACAACAACGAAGACACTCAACGAGACGAATATAAGGGGAAATCGGGACAAGGCTGCATTGGAGAAAAGGAGCGGGACGGAAAGGAAGTGGTAACAGGATAACCGAAAACAAGCAGTTGGGAGCCTGACAGCAAGCGGGGATGGATTGAGGACAAATAAAGCAAGGAAAAACAGCAGCAGTGAGTAATAACAGGAACTAAGAGCTAAGGAAGGCTGGGTAACATCCACCGTTAGAGCCGATCAATTTTCTCGTCCCCTCAATAATAGATGCGATGAGGATGGCGGGCTGTAATCTCTCAGGCTTGACCAGCACAAATGCAATCCCCGTTGGGAGGCCACAAAAAACACCTACGCTGGTGCATAGAAATCAGAAGTCAGATTTCTAAAGTGCAAATACCCAACACAACTGCTTTAAGTACATGAACTGAAGGAACAAAAGAAAAAGAAATAAATATTTGATTGTTTTCATGGTCACAAAGTACAAAAGCAAGACATGATCACACACTTTACTTACTTTATTTCACTGTTACTGTTTGGTACTAACCAATCTCTTGGGGGTGTGTATCTTTCCACTCACATGATTCAACATGCATCTCAATATACAGTCTACAAATCGATATATAAAAGATTTAGCTGACTTTGAGGTAAAACGTTACTATCCAATTCTTGTTTCTAGATGGGTACAATCTATTACATTCATAACTATAAACACTCATGTCTTTTAACAGCAAAAGCTTTTTTTTCTAACTGGCATTTTCTATTTTAGGGTGTATTCAGACTGGAAAAATGATTTCTCACAGATTAATTCAGTTTAATTTGTTCAAGATCGAGTCCTAAACCTTGCGTTTGGTCTTTACTCAGACTGGGGTCTACCAGAGATTTCTGTTCAGAAATAAAGCTTTTAAACATAACCACATGACTAAAGATCTCTTCAGTCATTGGCCAACAGTGATGGGGGCGGGTCAAAACCAAAAGAGAAAGATTCTATATTACACTTTGCAAACACGTCAAAATTGTTCACTTAGTCATTACTTTTTATTTCATTGGTCAATTTTGAATGTTTTTATGGTTCAACACTTTTATGGTTCAACACACTGCTGTAAGGCGGTTAATGAGGTACGCTAAGAAGTGTTTATAGATTGTTGGGAAAACAATGTGAGAAGCTACATGTATCACGTTAAACGTTGTTTTTATAAGCCTGCATTCATCTAACCAGATTTTAATAAGTTGCTCCTGCATCGCTCCTCAATGTTTGTCTGCTAATGACTGGCTACGGTGGCTGTTTTGGTCCAGTTATTTCGCTGTTCAGCCGCTTTGTTTTCAGACCTGGACCAGAGTCCACTTTAAGCGGATCAAATGTGTCCAGTCTGAATACACTCTTAAGCCACAGAATAACAACAGCTTTTAATAAAGCAGTTTCAATAAAAACCTGATATTCTGGGTCTTTTAGACTGTTTGTTCATCATGGTTAAAAAGTTAGTCTCATTAACTTATTCAGGGTATTGTTTACAGTTGTTTGCAGCTGTGAAAAAAGAAACAAAAGGTTTTCATAAGTTTAGTCAATACAACACTGTGGTTCAGCCAACTGTAATTGACCCCACTTGGTAGAAGCAAGCTTGTGTATGGAGCTCTTTTTGTTTGTATCACATGTAGACAAAAAGGCAAAGATAGTAGAGACACAATAGGAAGAGAATCTAACAGCGTTTGCCAGAAATAGATTATGTAGTTCTCGATCAATTTTAGAACTTTTTACCCGTATGAACTTGTTTGCATCTGCGGTTTTCAACTGATACTGCTACATCGATTTTCCAATATGTATTTGTACCTGATACAGTGGGGCAACAAAAGTATTTTGCCAGCCACCAACTGTACAAATCCCCCCACTAAAAAGGCTTACCTCAACTATGAGAGACAAAATGAGGAAAGAAAATATGCAGAAAATCACATTTATTTGTCAATTATAGTGGGAAATAAGTATTTGGTCACCTACAAACAAGCAAGATTTCCTTTAACTTTTTCTGTAAGAAGATCCTCTGTCCTCCACTCGTTACCTTTATTAATGGCACCTGTTGGAACTCGTTATCTATATAAAAGACACCTGTCCACAACCTCAAGCAGTCACACTCCAAACTCCGCTATGGCCAAGACCAGAGAGCTGTCTAAGGACACCAGAAACACCAGGCTGGGAAGACTGAATCTACAATAGATAAGCAACTTGGTGTGAAGAAATCAACTGTGGGAGAAATTATTTGGAAATGGAAGACATACAAAGCCACTGATAATCTCCCTCCATCTGGGGTTCCCTGCAAGATCTGACCTCGTGGGGTCAAAAATGATAACACGAACGGTGGGTAAAAAAGATTATGCTCCATGTTTGGTTTACGAACCAAATTTGTCCAGTCTGAATATACCCTCAGTTTATTTTTGGTGTCAAGTTGGACTTTTGTACGTAAGGGGTTCTAACTGCATAACGTGATCATGAATTATTGTTGAAACCTCACATCATCCAATGTTTTTTTTCGCAAAATTAGAAATATTGGATTTAGAGATGAAGAAGACCATGAATTATTTCACCCTAGAATCATCTTGTAGACTCCATTCAATTGGGTATGAAATGCTAACTCTCCCACCTTTGCTTTGCTTTCACTCAAAAAGCTTTCAGAAGTAAAGCAAAAACTGAAGAGGGTTGAACCATCAAGAAAACTGATGGAGTTTCTTGTTTTGAAGTGATGAGAAATGTTTTTTTTTTCTTTCAACTTTTTTCTTCAGTTATATCATCCCTTTACTTCACTTGCGTTCACCCTGAAATAAGCCAAGAGCCTTGCTCTCAGGGGTGTTAGGGTTTGCATGTTTGGTTTGCACCTGAGCTCAGGTGAGTTTTCACACTAGCCTAAGAACGAAAGCTATCCAAATAAGCCAACTCTAGTGCAAACCTTATGCGAAAGCACTCTTTATCATCAATAAATAGCTTTAATAAAATGTATTTCTTGTTAGTCTTTCCAACCACACGACGCAAACCTTTTCAATAAAAAATATTTTTATTTAACATATTTTTCATGTATAGCAAGATTTCTGATCAATTCTTAATCAACAAATTATTTCACTATTTTTAATACAATTTTACTTATTCTATGTTCATTACCTCCTATATCAAAACAGGCTGAATACCCACCATGTGATAGTTCAAAGATGAGACTAGTATGAAATTATACTAAAAATATTCCTTCTGATTATGTTCTATCACTTTAAATCTCTTATATATCTTTCCTGTTTGGCTTCATAAACCTAAACTCTTTATAACAGATTTTTTGAGTTCGCAATAAAACATGTTCTGGGCTGTCTTTCAAAGAATCAACAACTGTCACCTGTATTGTGGGTGAGGTAGACTCCTTTTAACCTTCTTTTAGTCTTTCTGAAGCACACAAGTCTCAGACTTGTTTTTTTCTTTGGTCTCTGTTTTCTACTTTTTCTAAACTAGGTGGCCTATATTTAAATTTGTATGCACTAAATAGACACAAGAAGGGGGGTTGTCCTCCAATGGTACTTCATGAGTATTCATATTACCAAAACAAAAACTATTAAATCTATTCATCCATCCATCTTTTTCTGCTCATCTGGGACCGGGTCGCGGGGGCAGCAGTCTAAGCAAAGATGCCCAGACTTCTCTCTTTCTGACCTCTTCCTTCAGCTCGTCTGGGGGGACTCGGAGGCGTTTCCAGGCCAGTCAAGAGACGTAGTCTCCCCAGCTTGTCCTGGGTCTTCCCCGGGGCCTCCGCCCAGTGGGAGATGCCCGTAACACCTCTCCAAGGAGGCATCCAGGAGGCATTCAGATCAGCTGGCATAGCCATCTCAGGAGCTGCGGTTGTACTTCAAGCTCTCTCTGGGTGACCAAGTCTCTCACTATATCTCTAAGGGAGCGCCCAGTTACCCTATGGAGAAACATCACTGCAGCCGCTTGCATCTGGGACCTTGTTCTTTCAGTCATGACCCAAAGCTCACGACCACAGGTGAGTACTGGGACAAAGACTGACTGGCAAATTGAGAGCTTTGCTTCTTTCTTGTTCAGCTTTCTTTTTACCCTAACAACTCTGATCTTCTCTTACTCATGAACAAAAACCCAAGATACTTAAACTCCTCCACCTGTGGGCAGTCCACCCACCCAGGGAGGGGACGCTACCTGTCTTAGGTCAAGAGCCATGGCCTTAGACTTAGCGGTACTGACCATAATCCCAGCTGCATCACGCTCGTCCGGAAATCCATGCCGGATACTGGATCCTGGCTACATGAAGCCAACAGGACAACATCATCTGCAAAGAGGTGACCCCCTTCAACCTCTGGCTGCACCTTGAAATTCTGTCTAAGACTATGAACAGAACTGGTGACAAAGGGCAGCCTTACCAGAATCCAACATGTACCTATTAAATGTAATTATTCATTTACAATATCACCCCTTATAGAAATTGTAAGTTCTTTGCACACAACCCTTTTGGGTATTTTGTGTAGAAGTTGCAACGAAAGTAACTTGAAAAAGTCATGTATATTACTTTGATGCACCAATAATAAGCAATCTGTTGCGTATCACAGTTTGGGAGTAAACTTGCACATCCCTGTTGACAAGTCACTGCGGTCCTGCATTGCACAACAAGAGTAAAAGCATCTCAGATTGGTGCCTCAGTTTGCTAATGGCCTCCAATTGTCTGGAGCTAAAGTTAAGTAACACACAGGCAATTTCTGCACGGCACCAACACATATATAAACACAGACACACACACTGCTGCAGGTTAGTTAAAGCCATCTTTCACATCAGGCAGACACAAGATTGCAGGCATGTGGAAGGAGCCTCTGCACGAAAGAGCGTGATAGAAAGCGGCATTAATTCATCCCTTTTCTGTCAAGACTTCCTCATGTCACTTTACCCAGATGTGTCACACCAGAGCGCCCACACAGCTCCCAACATATTTGCCTCATCTCCAGCTGAACCCTGCTTACACCAAGAGGAGATGCACTTCACACTTTTGCATTGAGATATATTTGTTTTTTTGCACCTATGGATCAGAGGAATTTTTGATCAAATGCCTCCTTTTTTACATTCGGTACCAAAATATCGATATTGCGACATATCGTGACATTTAGTCCTGCGATTGATTCTCGATGGGTTCTCACCACGTATCAATGTTTTATTTTCATTTGAAGAGGGTGAGAAACATTAAAGTCGTGATCCTTTGGAGTTAAATAGGGGGTGCGCATTGCAAGACTGGTTTTTGCAAACACCAATGGGCCCAGCAGCAACTTGACTTATTACATTTTTATTCTGTTTTTTTTTTTAACAATTTTGCACTAAGTAGTAGCACTGCTGTTCATGTTTACTATTGTTAACACTGAATTTTACAGATAATTCAAACTCAATTGGTGTCAATGCTTGTCAAAGAGATAGTATTACTGATTTTATCATTGTTGTGCATAAGTGTCTATTATTTGTTGCACAAAATAAGACTTAAGTTGTTTATTATGATTGTGTTCAAGCTATAATAATACATTTTCCTTAAAAAATGTGTTCTTCTATATATTGTAAGTTATTAGAGATGATTTTCCAAATGATCACAGTATCATGGTATTATAGATATTGTGAGCCATGTCTCGCCAACAAACTCTCACTCCCAAACTGTCACATATTGATGTTTGGTTATGGCCCACGTCGTGTCACTCTTTGACGTTCTGGGTGTTCCCAAGTCGTCATTTATTTACATACTGACTGTTCCCATTAAATCACGGGTCCCCAACCTCCAGACCACCAACCAGAACCGGTCCAGTATAAGACGCATAGCACACAGGTACCCTAACCTGACACTGGACCAAATGCAGTACAGGACCCAAACCAGTACCAGGTTAAAGTTAGTGTACCGGTACCGGTACTGGACGCGGATGTGCACTGGTCCTCAGGACGTGTTCAATCCTGGTACTGCATCCAGTACCACATCTGGTACTGGGTTAGGGTACTGGTACTTGACGCAGATGCGCAATGGTCTTTGGGACGTGTTCAGTACCAGTACCAGTACCAGTACCTTAACCCAGTACTGGGTTAAGGTACTGGTACTGAACACGTCCCAAAGACCATTGCGCATCTGCGTCAAGTACCAGTACCCTAACCCAGTACTTGATGTAGTACCGGATGCGCCCTGGTCCTCAGGTGCGTACAGTATCGGGTTATGGTTAGAGTACCAGTAATGGACTTGGATGTGCACTGCTCCTCGATACCCATTCAGTACCGGTACCCTAACCTTAACCCGATGTGCACTACTCCTCAGGACACATTCAGTACTGGTACCCTCACCTTAACCCGATAAGTACTGGTCCATGGGGCGTGTTCAGTACCCTAACCCAGTACCGCTACCCTAACCTTAACCTGGTACTGGACGCGTCCCGAGGACCAGTGCGCATCCGGTACCGTGTCCTGAGGACTGCGGACCCTTGATTTTCCGAACAGCCAGCACATCAAAAAACGACAAGTTGTGGACATCCAAATTGTTCAAAAGTGACGCGGAGGCGTTTCTTTACCAAACGTCAATATGTGACGACCTGAAGATGAGAATGTGTTGGTACCGCGTATTACATTGTATCATGAAATACCCAGTGAGTCCAAGCCCATAATTCGGCGTGCTCTGTGTAGCCACAGAGTGGTGTGGATGCATTCAAGAGACGGTTGTTAATGCAGAACAGAATACATTAGTGCGTGTGTGTTTGTTTTTTTTTGTTTTTTTTTTGCACTGATGAATGGCTGGAAACACTGTAGCACATTAAGCACAGTCAAGAGTTAGAAGAGCAAAGCTAATGCACTAAGTCAACGTTTGGGGGGAGTCGCTCGTATCAGGCAGAGAATAATGAATAATTAGAGACCTTTCAGGGCCTAATCAAGAACAAAATATTAAAAGCTGAAAGGCATTAAAATGAAAAAAGTGATAAAATCTGTGAGTCAGTTTGTGGTAAAAGTTGTACATCAGCAGTGATGATGGATGGCGAACACTTAAGCACACTGCCACACCAGGAAGCACATAACATGCACAAACTGGCAACTGCTAAGTAAAGACTAGATGACAGCATGCTGTTCTAATGTGTGGATAAAGCTATGATTTATTTATTCTGGGAAGCTGTTGAGCAGGTACAGGAACAATCTGTGCCTGCGGTGTTGTACCTGAATTTATGTTTATTGACAGCTTTTTGAATTATGTGTCATTGGTGGTTTTGAAGTGACAGGAGCCACAGGAAGGCTGACTTATATTGAAAAATGTTTGCTCGCTGCAGGTCCTGTGGGGATAAAACTAATGCACGTTTCCGTTTGGATGCTTTTTTAACTGCATCAGTGAATCTGTCAGTGTTTACTAAGTATCAATTCAGCAGATGTGACATTTGGCATTAACAGTTATGTGCAGTTGTTTTGTACTAGACTTTCTCTGCTGCAAGCTCTCAAAGGTATTTGAGAGGGGTCTGAGAGGGCTCCTGTGTGTCTCTGTTTAGAACCACAGAGAAATATCAGACAGGGACACATTTGTGCTTAAAATGAATGGAAATTCTTCTCAGGTGTTTTCTAAAATAGCTGGAAATATGCATTAAAAAAATCATGCAGTTTGCATTTATAGGGCGTGGTTTTCAGTGGAGTGGAGTAAACTTCAGTTATTGTGGCCGTCCCACTTCAAGCTTCATTTTAGCATAATCCAGCGCGTTACATCAGAGATTATCCATCCATTGTACATATGTCTATAATCTCTGTTCCAAAGATCTGAATGTTAAAGCAGTTTCTTTTTGTCCTTTTTTTCTTACCTCCTTACATATTTCTGTGTGGCATTAGAAGATATGTCAGATTGTTCCGTTAAACGACAACCAGCCTTTTTATAATAAAAAAACAAAGATGAATGATGAGGTTTCGGAAACTTTCCATTAGAGGCAAAAACAATATTGAGATGATTTCCTGTGGCTTTAATGTTTTGGTTATTTGATATTGGCTCTAAAACCTTTATTTGATTGATATTCTCATTCATCGGTTGTTTGCACAAACTCAACTGATCAACAGCCAGGAAACAAAAGTTAAAGAGCTGTGTAAACACACTGCTACCTCTGCTAATTACAAATCTAGGAAAAATGTCATTTCCAAACATTTCCAGTACATTGTCCTATATAAAAAAGCAGATTTACAAAAAAAGGAAATCAAACCTTCCAATTTTCCACCGAATCCCCTTTCAAGTAATATGTGGTTATGGGCCAACAAAAAAACTCTAAAATATATCAAAGAGGATACCATCTAAAAACCTGGAGGTTAATAGGACAATGATCTGAAATACAACAGAAAAGGAGGAGGGAAAAGGCTATAATATATTATCAAATAATGTTTTTTTTCTTTTTAGTTTTTAAAAAATAGACAATTTTAAGAGTACCAAGCCTTTAAAATGTCACTTGAATTCTTGAGAGTGAAAAGTATACTTGAGTAAAAATGTAAACATAATATTAAAAGTTATGACAGACACAAACATTATGGTAAAAAAAGTATTTGAATTAAAAAAATATATATTATTTTTCAGTTGACAGCTTACTGGCGTATTCTTGAGCTCTACCACCCCGCTGCTTTCAAGCTCTCCCTGCTGCTGATTACCTGATCAGTAGTCCAACAGAGCATAGAAAACTCCTGAGTCAGCAGAAAATAGAGCAGGGAGTACAGGAGAATAAGAAAACTGTGGGCCAGGGCTGGGTGGCTCTCTAGAGCTACCTACCACTGATATTTTAGGTAAATGATTGGAGCGCATACATCATACATTTATTTAAAGAAAATCATCATTTTCGTGTTTTTAACATGAGCGAACAAAAGCCACAGTCTTGATATTACTAAATTTCCTAAATTGCAAGAAAAATGTAACGTTTTAAGAAAAAAACGTTATAATTTGTTAGTGAAATTATTAAATATTTGCTTTCAAAATCTTTTTTTTATTCTTATTTTTGCACACTGTTTTCACATGGGTTGTCTCTCATCTCACCTTCTCTCAATCTTTGATTTTTTTTTTTTTTTTTCATAGGTTTCAGTTTAGCATTATAAATGTGCCACACCAAGCAGCCAATCACAGACAAGAGGGTTCATGGTGATTGGTCGAGATCAGGGGTCTTCAACCTGCAGCTCCAGAGTCACATGTGGCTCTTTTATCTCTCCTTTTGGCTCCCTGGCCAAACATAAAAAAAGTCATGGAGACTGCTGATCCAGCCATGTCGACCGTCGGAGTCAGCAGCTCCGTGTTAAGGGCTGCCTAACCAAAACTACCTAAAGAAAACAAATAAACAAAGTCCACAAATTAAGACTACCAAGATCCAACCCGAAACTAAATAAAATAAATAATAAATAAATAAACTAAATAATAAAACCCAGCAGAGTAAGACTGCTGAGGACAAAGAGGGGAAAAATAACAAAAAATAAATAAATGAAAGAAAAATAAAATAGCAATTCTTTAAAGTAAGGATTAATAAATTAGCATTTATTTAATTTAGATTAGTTAACATAAATTGATGTCTGAGGTGCACATAGACAGAAAACTTTGTAGGTTTTTACATCCCTGTTGACCTGAAGACGTCTTGTTTGCTCAACGCTTCCTCCAGAATGAACAGATTTTATATGCAAAACAAAACTTTGGTAAAAAGTTTATTCCTTTATAAGCACATTATCTTGTGCTGCACAACATTGGTGACTGGCTGCCCAGAGCTGAACTGAGATGATCCTGTTTGGCACAGAGCGTCTTTAATTTTGAAAATATGTAAAAAATAAATCACATTTTGAGAGATGTTAGGTTCTTTTTTAGATTTTTGCTTGTGTTCACACAAAAAATAGACAAAATTCCTGGTTATAATTTAAAAAAAGAAGGTCATGAATGCAAACCCAACTATCTTAAAGACTAAACTAAGACGCTCTGCAAACACAAATTATTTTTTGAAAGCAAAAAAAAAAAAGTTTTAAAAATTATTATTTTTTATTCTTTAACTTTTTAACACCTGAGACGTTGCCTGTGATGCTTAAACAAAATCTTTAGCATACTGTACCTTTTCAACCGTTAACACGATCAACGTAATTCCAGTCTGTGGGAATTTCGTTGATCGTGTTAACAGTTGAAAAGCTACAGTGAATCAAAGAACATAATCACTGCAGCTCCAGTGTTAAAGGGTTAAATTTCACATTTCGTTTTAAATTTAGAACGTTTTGACCTCAAAACTGTGACTTTTGTTTGAAATATGGTGGCATAAAAATGACTTCAGTGTGAATGCAGTATCAGAGTCCAGATGGTATTTTTGATGCAAATGTTTCCTATTTAACATTTTCAAGAAGTTTAAGAGTGTGTCCTCATTTTCCACACGATTAAATCATTGCTTTTATGATTTGGTTCTTATATTTCAAGCAAAATGACTTAGTAAAGTCTAGCAGTTTGTATAAAAATAGCTGGGTACGGATACAATATGCTGGGGAGAAATGAATATGATAATCAAAAAGTATCAAGGCGTTTCTAGGTCGGGACCAAGAAAAGGGAAATTGCTTCCCAGAAGTTCTAGCGAGTGTGATTCCCAAGTGAGCAGCTCACAAATGGGAAGAAAAAAAAAGACAAATTTTCAGTCCACTTGAAAAAAGACAAATGACAAGACGGCGAAGAACAAAGGACCTTTCAGCCCAACACCTTGCTCAACACATGGTGGAACACATTCTCCATGTGAAGCGTGCTCTGTCAAGTCCTGAGCGCGGATCCACTTCTGCAGCTGTGAAATCCCGGCCATGTAGGCCAAGCCTAAACAAATGTGAAGTCAATGCAATAATAAAGCAGTTTTTGTGTTTGAGTGTGACCACGATAATTAGTCTCAAGACGGTGTGTTAGTGGAGAGAAGGCTCATAAAATATACAGGCTCTTTGGCATGCGCTCAAGAACAAATCTGTATTCTAGCGGCGTGGGCTGTTACACTAATGTTCTACACAGTTCAAATCTGGCAGAGGCACAGTCAGAAAACTTTATTTTGAGGAAAGATGCTGACGGTTCCAGGCGAGAAAGATTACTGAGTCAGCGCACGCACATGGATGCAAACCCTCCTTCACACAAGCCACACACTCCACTCTGAGAAAAAAAAAAAGTCCTTTTTGTTGACTCAATTGCCCATTTGCTTGAGAGACCGCCTGCATCACAATTCAAGGTTCCTGACAAAATTGGGGTCGGCTCTGAACAGCACAGCCGCCCGAGGTCGGGGAGATGATAATGATGTTTATGAAGTCTAAATCCACAAAATAAGATTCCCTCTTTATCTCCCCAAGTGCCTACCTGTCGAGCATGCTTCTCTTGCCAAATGGTAAAGGTCTGCTTCACAATCTCAGCAGGAAGATGCATGACATTGTGTGGAAAAGCAGACGAGGGAAGCAGCAAAAGGCGCACGTAAAACCCACGCACCCATGCAGCGATTTCTAAGATTAATTGTTCCAATTTCAGACCCCCAGCTGGGGATGAAGTGACATGTTGACAGCACTAATCACCTCCTTCTCAACCTCTCCTGTTCGCTCGTGAAGGTGAAAATCTTCAGCAGATGAGACTTTCCGAAACACTCTCCCACAAGGTAAATAAAAAAAAAGGGGGCATAGCAAAGATTTTTGCCTCCCATTGGGAGGCCCAAATGCTTTTAATGGGCTATTTGGTTCAAGATGTGAGCCGCTTGCTCAAATTGTCACACAGTGTGGATTCACAGCTTCATCTCAAACCATTCTTTCCTCTGCTATGACAACCCCTTCTGAAAGAAAGACAGCACATGTTGGCCAACTCTTGAGGGGGCAAAACAGAGACACTTGGCAATTGAACACTCCACAGTGTTTTTTATTCTGTGGCAAATATAAAATGTTTTGGATTTAAAAAAAACAGCTTGGAAACTTGAATGCCTTTTGTATTTTCCCCATTGATTTTTTTCAAAAACTGTCAGTGCGTCTTATGATCCGGAGCACCTTATACGTGGGTTTATTCTGGTTGTGTTTACTGATGTCGAAGCGATTTTAAGAGGTACACAATGCTGGGTCAAAATGTCAAGCATTTTCCACTGGTCTGTCTGTGTCTTTGCATTGACACAAACAAATAAAACGTTAATCAATCAATTGGAATGTTTACACTGCTTTTGTCCTGTCTGTGTCTGCCTTATGCAGGAGTTCTATTACTCGTGCATTGACATGTCAATTATGCAGATGGAAAAACTGGAAACAGGTTTAAAAATAAAAACTTCTGTTGTACAAAAATTTACAAAATGTTGAAGTTACTGCCTGTTAACAACATCATCGCCCAAGTTTAATTTTGAAAATACAAAAACACAAAACATACATTCTCACTCAGTGTGAAGGAGAGGACAGGGGGCCTGATAGTTTTGGGTGTTATTGACAAGGTGGTGGCAGAACAAACCACTCCTGTGGAAGCCAGGGGGATGGGGGGCTGACTGTAGATACAACGAAAACAATTGTAAACTTGAGGGTTGTGAGATAAACTCGCAACGCAAGGGAGACGCACTGCAGAAGGAGCAGTGTAATCCAGCGTCAGTCTGTTTTGTTACAAGTTGCAAACAAGGTTGGTTGCTGTCATAAGTATGCTAATGTGGCTAACATGTAGGGGGCGTTGCTAACAACCTTGGGTGTTATTGTGAACACTGTAACATAGCTAACATGTAGCATGTCAGACTGATTTTTTTAGACATTATCAACAAAGTTGAGTGTTATTGCAAATACGGTAATGCAGCTAGCATTGGAGGGTATTTTATGCGTTACTAAAAACTTTGACTTTTATTGTGAATTTGGTAACGAGGCAAACATGTGGCATGTTGGACTGTAGAGATTTTTTTAATGGGGTACTAACAAGGTTGAGTGTTATAGTTAATACAGTAATGCGGCTAACATGTAGCACGTAGAACAGTTTTTTTTATTTTTATGCATTACTAACAAGGTTGACTGTTATTGCGAATATAGTAACATGACTAATATGTTGTGGTGTCTGACAGTTTTTTTGTTACTCATTACTAATAAAGTTAAGTGTTATTGTGAATAACATGTTAGGAGACTGTGTGTTATTTATTTATTTATTTATTTTTTACGCTTTGCTAAAAGGGTTCATAGTTGTAATAGTAACACGGCTAACATGTTAACATAGCTAACATGTAGCAATGTTGGACTGGGTTTTTTTTTTTTTTGTGTGTGTGTGTTATAGGAACAAGTGTTCGGATCCCACCCTCCATAAGAGGGTAGGGTCAATGCACACTCCATACAGCCCCCCCAGGAGCAGGATCCCAGGATCACCCCATCCCAGAAAGGTAAGTGAAATTAATTGAAATTGTTTTTAAATTGAAACAGTGGGAGGCCCATTATAAAATAATTATTATTTTTCACACAGGGGGAGTGGTTAATTTTAGGGCCCACCCCCCTGGGGTTAAGTTTAGGGGTTCTGGACCAGGTTAAGGTTAGGTTTAGGGTTATGCTTAGTAACGTTTGTTTTACTGATATCAGTCTGTTTTTTTACATACAAATACTGTAATTCGGCTAACATGTAGCGGTGTTAGACTGTTTTTTACATGTTACAAACAACATACAGAGTTAGCATACCCGCAATAACGTTTGTTTTAGCAATATCAGTCTTTTATTTTATGCAGCAAGGTTGGGAGTTGTAGGTCTTGCTAATTCGCTAACATGTAGCGTGTCAAAAAACAGTTCTAGAATTATTGTGAAAGCAGTTAATAAAGTCTGACTTGCTTATCTGTGACTTTTTTCTTGCCTAATGTGTCTTATACTTCGGTGCACCTGACATAAGTTAAAATAAAAAACAGACCATTCATTGATGGTGTACAGTTTGGAAAATGTAGACTATAATCCCAATCAAAGGAAAAAAGACGAAAACAAGGCTGGATTGCTGTTGAAGGCAATTTGGTTGTTATTCGATGTGGATAACAAAGGTATAGGCATAAACATAAGCTGATATACCAGCTGAATTATGTAAAATGCTTCAGAAAAGCAGCCGTGTGAATCAGAACATGACTGACCCATCTGAGATAACACACGAGTCTTCTCCCACCCTCTAAGCCCTGACTCCAAACCAAGGCGCAATTACAATTAAACTGTGAGCTCAGCGCTCCTCCAGGCCAAGGTATCGATGATTCATTTTGTGTTTTATCAAAGAAACAGGAGTGCCATTAAAAAGAGATCAGTCAGCCACCAGGCATGAGGAATCTGCCTCTAATTGGTCATTCATCAAAAGACCTTCTCGAGCTCATCGCAGCCGTGGAACATCCTGCATGACAACTGCACTGCATTAAATAGGCTGCAGATGATGCTCGGCGCCTCCCGCCCCTTTCTGATTTTAAAGAGGCTGGATAATGCGCACACACAAGTGGACGCACGTGCCGCTGAAAGATCTGTTACACAGTTGGAGAAGGCTGACAGCTCTAATATGAAACATGATAGAGTGCATCCCTTTTTAAACATAAATCATGCTGTTTATCAATGTAATTTGACACCAAGATAAGCATGAACAAACAGTTTCTTTTCCTCTGTATTTTTAGCTTCAAAAACCCTCCCTGAGGTGCTGGCATTTCATCTGCTCAATATCATCAGTCAACCTTTAAAAAAAAAAAGGATGCTTTCAACCATTTCAATCCGCAGCAGGTCCACCATGTTTCTACAGAGACAGTTTCCAAAAGACGTCAGTTGTCTGTCGCTTGTCTTTGTTCGACTTAGCAGCCATCAGGACACACACACACACAGGCGAAGCTTTTCCAGCCACTGTCGCTCCCCTCTCCCCACGTGCGGGGAATTCTCCCTTTCATCCGACTGCTGATGCAGTCTAACGAGACAGTTTTCGGTCACGTCCCAGAATTATGCATGCCAGGCTCTGTCTCATTTCATACACACAATCACACTAAGGATGCAAACAGCTGCACTTCAGCTGACAATTCATCCATCTCTGAATATCTTGTTTTATGGTTTGAGCGTTTTGGAGCTTTTGTCCCCATGTCTGAGCTGCTCCATCAGCTGGGTTCATCGCCGAGCAGCTGCCCGGGGGCCGCGGAACATCCGCGCGAGCGCCATCTGTGTGGTTACCGAGCCACTTCATGGCTAAAACATGCTTAAAAAGAGCCACATCTGTATCTAAGCATGCACACACACACACCTACATGTGTTGTGCCTCCTTCAGGCACGAGCATGCCGAGAAAGGATTAAAGTCTGCTGGTGTTTGATGTGTGGATAATGATTTCGGCAAGGCTACGGCAACACCTTCCCCACATCTGAGCTCAGAAGACGCCTGACGCTGTTATGTAGTCCTGGGCATGAAAATCCAGAAATTGAGGGCATTGTGGGGTGGGAAAAATGTAGCTCTGATGTCTTGGATGTGCAGATTGTTCCTAAACTCTAGCCTGTCTGTGACATTACTTTCCCTACATCAAAAAGGAAAAAGCCATTCAGGCTTGTTTGCAAAAAAAAAAAAACAGAATGCACCCAACGTGAATGGAAGAGTGTGTGTGTTTGTAGGCACACGTGTGTGTTGCCACACAGGCTGGACTGCAGCTATCAGTTCATCAGTGTCATACAATAATTTCAGAATGTAATGTGCCTCCAGGAACAGACATACTGTACTCACAGAGCATGCTAAGTCCATTCAGTGTCCTGGAGGAGCAGCTATTTAACACAGGAATAAGCCAATTATCTTTGTGCATAAGGCAAATTTACAATAGGATTTAATAAACTCCTCCAAGACTCCCTGTGTCAAAGGGACCGACTCACGCGGCTTTCGTTTCCTTCTTTCCAAAGCCACGGACGCAGCTGACACACCTGCACCTGTGCAGATGCACATTATTACCAGCCCAAATAAACACGAGTGACCTCAGGCGTGAGCCAGAATTGCTTCTCAGGCTCCGCAAAGATGAGCGAGATGACAGAGGGCGCCGGTGAAATACGAGCCACCTTCTGTGCGAGCAGAATCATTAGTTCGGGAAAATAGTTCATTTTCTGAGTGTGATGAATTTTTATTCCGAAGCGCCGGTTACAGTCATTGGCACCTTTTATTGCAAATCTTGTTAAAGTCTTTTCTAAATTGTGTTGAACCATGGTAGAAATTATTCCAGTAGCTACACTCAGCGCCTTTAATTTAGTATTGAGCTCACGACTTGAGAAATAAGGACGCGTAAATGGAAATCCAATGAAAGTGTGTAAAATTAAAAACCACTATTCCATCACGTATTTTAAAATTAATCACATCTATATGAGGTTTAAATAGAGAAAATCTCATTTAGCTTTCAATATTATGATTTCACATTCCATCTGCTCAAATTGTAGCCTTCTTCAGTTCAGCGCAGCTGAGTGAGATTTGACCCCGATCATTATTCTTCCACATTGATGTAACACAAGCTGGGCCGATCTGCTGACTGATATGCCCGTTCTTTCATCTCTTTCTCATCGACACACCTTTACCCCTCCCCCCATCATGGCTTACGATTGATGGGACTAACCAAAGAGGTCAATCGGATGATTCCCACTGGGACTCTTATTTAGCAAGTGTTCCCGTCAGGAAAAAATAGCGCTTTGATCATCAATTTGCCACTTAATCTGCTCAAAACACCTGCATCTGTTACGTTGTATTCCATCAAGAGTATCTGGATGTTTTCACATGAAGTCAAAGGGGTGACTTAAACCACGCCGTCCTGCTTCAAGACAAAATCAACGATTTATTGACTGGAGACTGAAAAACTGAAGTGTAAGAACAAAGCACTTTTGAAGTAAGATGCAATCTAATGTGCTCAGCTATTGATTATTCTTTAGGTGGACAAACAAACAAATAGCTATGCAATAAAAGGATGACGATAAAGCTTTGAGAAATTACTCAAAAACGTAATAAGAGTATGTTCTCTTTTCAAATGTCATACATAAATCTTTGCAATTTTTGATATGAATGTACCATAAACACTAAATTTGATCCATAGGAGGCTTCACATAGCAACATGTCCTGAAAAATCATGAATGCTCTTTCTCTTAATTAAAAGACACTATGGTTGAAATATTTACATGAGGGATAAAATAGTCTTTGTTCATCTGAGTAATCAATATTCTACTGAGAAGAGAGACAGGGAGTTGGTTGCATCTTGCAAGGTCTTTTGATAGCATCTAGAAGAGGTGTAAAATTGGCCTTAAACAACTGATGAAACATGGAAGTGATCTGAATACCAAGATATACAACTCCTGACAGTGACCAGCAGAAAGGAAATTATACTAGTTTGCTTGTTCTACTCCTGAGGCGACTCTACTGAGTTAGAAAAATGTATTTGTAACCTGAAAAAGTTCCAAATAGCAGAATTAATTCAATGATTCTGGGAATAGAAGATGGAGGTTCTGCCATATACAAAAGGACATCATCAGCGTACAACAAGATTTTGTGCCAAGTCCGCCATCAGAGAACCCCTTTGTAATCGAGTCCTGCCTGATGCACTCAGCCAAAGGTTTAATCGTCAATTCAAATGATGCCGGACGAGTCCTGGGCCACATGGTAAAATTATTTATCACAATATAAATTATTTTTATATCACAATAATGATATATATCATGATATACCAAAATAAAGTATATTTTCAGTTATTCTTGGATCAAAATTGACAAAAATGTCATTATTTACTTCTCTTTGACTTCATTTTTTAAAGTAACATAACTGAATTGTCATAAATGAGAACCATTTTTTTTAAAAAGTGCACTACAGTTTCACGTCTCTTAGTAGGGAAACACATTTTTACACATAAGTACAGCTATAAAGATAAACAAATAAAGACAATAGAATAGAAATGGGACGATATACACTTTTATATCACACAGCACTATGAACCACCGGAATGTAGAGAGCAACCCTGTTGTGTCGGGCAACATAGTGAAAAACTGTCAGACTTGCACCCATTTGTGATCATTATGCCAATTTTAGGCCAAAAAAACTGTCATTTTCTAGGACAGTTTCTGCAGAGCAGCAATAGTTCATAAGAAATTCCTCTCTAAGTTGTGGGACTGTTGGCGGAGCAACCCATCCCCCACTTCCCATCCCCCATCGGTTAACAAGTTCTCCCACTAGCTTACAACCCCTCACAACCCCAACATAAGTGGTGTAACAAAAAGGGCAATCAATATCAGAGTTATCCAGCCGTACAGTTTTGAGACAGATGTCAGTTCAAGAAAAAACAGATGCACCAGAATGGAGAGAAGCAGGGAACTTGTGGCCCATCCAGCAAATTTTCTACGTCACAATTAGGACCTTTTTCAAACTGCATTTTTTGTCTGCTCCTGAATCACTTGTTAAATAAATACACACAAATGCAATTCTAAGCTTAATTGTCATCATATATGTCCTCCATTATCAGAAATATGCCACAAGAACATTCTAAAAACACCAAAAACATGATTTTCATCGGAATGGCTCATTAAAAGAAGATGTTTGCCTAACTAGAATTTTAGAAAATGGTCACACCTCTGCCAACGGATGATCATCTTTCATCTTTTGGCAGATAAACTATCTTCCAGCAACTTCACTGTCTTTCCGTCATCCATTTTTAACCCTCCTCAGATATTACCCTCTTTTATCCTCTTTCTTCTTTCTTTTCCATCCCATCCTCCTGCCAATAAACACTTTCATTTACCCATTCATTCTTTAACCCTCATTAATACCCTTATTTTCCATTCTTTCCTTCTTTTTTCCTATCATTCCAGACACCCATCTATTATTTACCCATGCTCCTCTCTCATCCATCCATCGCTTTCTTTCAGTATGCTTGCCACATTTATTCATCCTTTGGCCATCGTTCATTTATCTCACATCTATCACTTCTTTCTAACCATTTTATGTTATCCATTTATTCATGGCTTCAGCCATTCATCTATCCATCTTTTACCCATACTCCATCAACATCCATTTATCTATACCTTCTTTCTATGCCATCCTTTTTATCCATTTACTAGCCTTCTTTTCTTGATCTGGGGTCTGTGGATTCCAATCCACTGTGAAAAACCTAGATATTCTGGTCAATTTCAGGGAAACTCTGGCACAGAGATGGAGCGGCTAACTTTTGATTGAAGGATACCAAGTTTGATTCCCACTCTGCCCAAGTGTATCAAAGTGTCTTGGGGAAGATACTTGCTCTGAGTGGCCTGGCAAGCGCAAGGACAACAAAGGCAGATCTGCTTTCTTCTATGTATGAATGGGTGAATGTGACTTTTAAATGCTTTTACTGAAGTCTTTAAAGAGCCTTTAAAACCATCTAAATGCTTCTCCTTATAACAAAAAAGCTCATATCAAGCCAATACCGTTCACTTGTGCCACAGAACCTTACATGTCACAGATATCAAGACTTGGTTTGTGAGTAACAGAAATAACAATTCTGAATAATAAGCCAAAACAATTGATGATCTGGATACTCTAAAAGGTTTGTATATTGAATAAGATCAACAAACTTGTGAACATGCCCTATAATGCCTTTGTCACTTGCATTTGTACGGGGATTGTCCCCGTGAGTTGATACAGGTTGTTCGGACTAGTGAAGGGTCATAGGGAGGAGGTGACACATCTTAAAGGGAGCGCAGGTTACTTGTGGTTCCCTTGATGCTTGTGCCACCAACTTAAGGGATGTTGTGAAAATAGAACATATACAATAGTTCTGCGTGTGGTAAATGTATCATGATGCTGTCATAGGTGTCCTTACACCGTACTCTAGTCACTAGTGTGGTTCACATACTGGCTCCTTACAGATCATGCCCAGTGCTGTATGCACGGTTGTACAGGTGAAACATAAGTGTCCCGTAGGACACCTGTAGGGTGCTAGCAAAAACTACACTTGGATAATTTAATTTCCTCATTTCTAACAGTTAAGACATAAAGCCGTAAGGGTGCAATTATTTATTGAACAGCACTAACGGGCCATTTGCACTGGATATATATACCTGAACGTTAAGAAAATTGAGAATCCTGAAACAACTCAAAACAAGGCAGTTTACTACTAAAGATGTATTCATGGATTTGGATCGAGAGCATAGAATCTTTATTTTTATGAAGGGGGTAGTGACGGAGGTCGTGTAAGTTGAGGATGTGTTTGTAATCCCAGCAGAAAGTAGGAAGTTGTTTAACTTGTACCTCCAAGAGGCCATTTGTGTAGTCCAAACAACAACAAGCAGCAGAAATGTGAAGGAAGTTGCAGAACGTGAAGAGAAAAAAGGGGCATTCACAGGAGCTTAGTTAAGGATGGAAACTTTGTTGGCAACAAGAAGACTCACGAGAACTTAATCACAGACAGAAGTAACAGAGAACAAGGCAGAGACGTAGAACAAAGAACTTGACAGAACATGAAGATGCTAGAACGAGTAAGCAGACAAATACGAAGTAGCAACGAAAGAAAGAATGAGAGGACTACAAATGCAGTGGAACTCAGGTGAGATGAATGAGCTTGATTATAGCTGACGAGGAATTGCAGGTGCACATGATAGTGCATTTTTTGGGGAGTGAAAAATTAAAAATCTGTGCAACGCATCTGCGTCTCCCCTACTTCACTCTTACCCTTACCTGTTGTTTAAGTGTTCACTCAGCCTGTTGCACTTAGAATCCCCTTAGAAGAAAGTTTGCATGAACATTTTCAACTGACCGGTCAGTGAGCCCGTACTGGGGCGGCCGTGGTGCAGCGGTAGGGCGGTCGACTCCTGATCAGAAGTGAGCGGGTTCGACCCCGCCTTGCCCGCCCATGTGTCGAAGTGTCCTTGGGCAAGACACTGAACCCCGAATTGCCTCTGGTGGGAGGTTGGCGCCAGTGTTCGGCAGCGGAGCCACCACCAGTGTGTGAATGTGTGTGTGAATGGGTGAATGGGTCTGTGACTGTGAAGCGCTTTGGGCCCTTAAAGGAGGGTAGAAAGCGCTATACAAGTATACGCCATTTACCATTTACCATTTACCATTTACCATTTACCATTTACTGTGGCCATTATAGATTTGTAAATTTGCATACTGGGCTAAATCAGCCCAGAGCCTTCTCTGTCACTTCCTGATACGTCTACCACCATATTGCAAACAGTTGCAACCCTTCAACAGCAGTTAGTCCTTGTTGGTCCGAGTCCCGTTTTTAGAGGAACAACTTTGGCCAATCATGAGTTTGCTTGTTCAGACTTGTTCGAAGTTCACATCCCACCCACTAAAAGTGAACACAGGAGAAGCTATCAACCAAACGTTCAAGGTGGGGCCAGTGAGCAGTTATGCCCGTAATGCCCATCTACGATGGCGGTTTTGGTTCAGTTGTTCCGCTCCAAGCACGGAGCCTATTCAAACTGAGGAAACTCAGAGCGAACTGGAGCTCAGTCCGATCAAAAAGGAACTAAGACCACCTCAAAAGACAGGTCAGAGAGCTGCTCCTGGTCCTGGATCAGTCTGCTTGGGCGTGTTCAGGCTAAATATTTGTTCCTGATTATCGGGTAAATTAACTCCGGTTCACTTTAAGCTAATCTGTTGTTTTCCACTATCCAATACCAATGGATGTGTGAAGAAGAGGTAACAGTTCTATCCACACATGTTGAGGACATTTTTTAGTGTGATGGAAAAGGTAACATCCATCTGAAGCTCTGCTAGATATTAATATTTACTAGCGCATTAAAATAAACACATGAATAAGACAAATGACTTCCACAATGCAAAATATTCACATTTTTTTGAGGGAACAGTGATTTACCAACATTATAATGAAAATAAAAATGCAAAGGTAGATTTATTACAATACTTGAGTTGTTGCTTTTTCCTGATTTGCGCCTGAGCTTTTTCAATAAAACGGCTTTCTACTTTGGATACTTGTTTAATGCCTGTGCATCTGTGCGAGACTGCTGGCATTTTTCCCATGACATTTTAGAAGTAATGTAAGACAATGCTCAGAATCATTACTCAATCCCTGGCTTACGTTCAACTTTCCATCAGAAATAGCAATGCCTCTTTCAGAGATGGAAAGCCTACGCACATACGCACGCGTGCAACAAACTGTCACACACCGTGGATCTTCTCGTTGTGTCATGTCTGACTCTTCTTGCCCCTGTATTTCTCATTTTTGTGCACAGTGGGGTATAAATGTTAATACAGTGAATGCGCACACAGACACACAAATGGCATCCCACTCAGCCTCAGGCAGCCTCCTGTCTTTCTGTCTTATAATGTCTCCTGTGAAGCGAGCTGCCGCACTGTTTCCACTGGAGTTTTCCTTTATTTCAGCCATCCACTATCAAGCTGGGGCTTGGCTCTGCCACTTTGGCTTATAGATTCAGTCCACCCAGCAGCAAGACAGACGCCCTGCTGGCAGCAGAAACAGAGTGTGTCTCCGCACTTTCGGCTCTTGTTAACAGCGAAAAATTGGGGAATATCAAAATGCTGTGTGGCTGTGCACGAGCTTCCTTTTCTTTTTTTTCCTCCTTGTTTGAAGGTGATGGTTTTGAAGTTGTACAAGTGCAAGTCTTCCAGTGAATATGTGTACCAGTCCTGCCACACACATGCACTCGAGTAAACGCCATTGTTGGGCTGTGAACAATCGGACCGTGACAGTCTGCAGCTCCATCCCACAGGCTTCTGCGGAGGAAAAAAAAAACACCACTGCACCGCCAGACAGTGAATTCCTCCAAATGACCTCCCCCACCAACCCCTCCCACCAAGGAGAGGACGGTTCTCATCTCTACGCACTGAGGCTGGGGTCAGTAATTACAGCTGGAGATTGTGTCTGGGGGTTGCTGCATACATTTGAGAATGAAGTCCAAAAATATCGAGCGTGACGGATGTTCAAGCTAACTTCCCGAGAGTTGCATCCTGCAGAACTGCTGACAAATTTTCAAAAAAAAAAAAATCTGCATCAGCAGTCATGTGTCTTCCCATGCTTTGATGTACTATCGCCATGAAAGGGCATTAGGGAAGGTGCGCCGCCCTTCGTATCTATCTGGATTAGAAAAGGAGCCTCACGTGTGGGTGACAAATGGCTCGTCAGTCACTCCCCTTGAGTAGGTAATTGGAGATGATATAGTTGAGATGCTGCACTGAGCAAAGTCAGTGCAGAGTCACGGGCCTTATTACTCCATCTTCAAAAGGACTGACACCAGCAGCGCAAAATTCTGGTTTCCTACAGCTCATTGCATTTTCCCTAAAAGAAAGACGCACAGAGGCGATGTTTGATCCTGGATGCTTCCCTTTTCAAGGCAGACAGGGAATTCTGCCGCTGCAGTATCTCCGTGTATGAAGGCTGTGGGGAATGATCAGACGTTAGGCACTAAACAGTTGTTTTTTTTATTTTTTATCCTCCTCAAAGATTCCTAGGAGGCCTCAAACGTATGCATGTCAACTGCCACTAAAGAGAAACGCCCCCATGGGTGCTCATCTTGGAGGTTCTGCCATTCCCATAATGCAAGAAGAGAGCCAAAGGGAGATAAGGGGATCACAGATCATTTATGGGTCCCTGGAGTTACATATGAGGCTACGTTTTTCCCTTAACAAAATGGATTGGTCTGTTAGGAACATCCGTAACATCTTTAAGGGCATATAATTGACAGAATTTGATTGAGTCATTAAAAGAAGAGAGACACTGTAGTCCCTGGAAGAGTATCAGCAAGAAACCTGTCATCCTGCCAAAGCATTACAAGCCACCTCAGGCAGGAGAGTCAACATGGTGGGAGAAGATTGGCAGCTGAAAACGGCTCAAGAAAAAATATCATTTGAGAGCTGCTAATCTAGTTTTCCCTAACCATCTTTAACCACGTCGTTCATCATCTGCAAAGCATGACCCAAGCGTTTTAGACAACAGGTCTTTTCTTTGAAGACCCATACTGATTGAAATAGTGTTTCTAACATGTTCTCATGGCATATTTATGATGGTATACGACTAAAATTAAGCTTTAATTTGCAGTTCTGAGTTTATCTTTCCTTAAAACAGTGTAAGTTAGTAGCAGGCGAAAGAAAAAAAAACGCAGTTTGGAGAAAAAGTTGTTATTGTGATGTTTCTCGTCATTTTTGATGCACCGGTTATGTTAGGTTAGGGGTGTGAGGGGCTGTAAGCTAGCAGGAAAGCAGGTAAACAGATGGATGATGGGAAGTAACCAACTCAAATACAAATTTCTAATGAACTCTTGCCACTCTGCAGAAACTATGTCCTAGAAAACAATACAATTTTTTTTTAATTTTGGCTAAAATGGCCAGATCATAATCAAAGGACCACTAACAATGCTTTTAAAATAGATCAAAAGATGATCAGAGTAAGTATTTTAACAGTAAATCACTCATTTTCATGCATAAAATAGCCTTTTGCAAAGAAGCAAAAAAAAAATGAGCTTAAAAGATTCAAATTGCTCTAAGCAGAGTTTTACATTAACCAGAACAGGAGATAATTTGCTTTATTCCCTCCTCAAATAAGTATAAAGTCTAACGTTTTGTATGTTGATTTGAATTCAAATAAATAAAAGCAGATAACAGGACAAAAGTCCCCAAAAAGCTCAACCCTGTTTGAAGGGAAGTAGAAAGATTTGTTTTGTTTGTTTTGTGGTCTATGTCACTGAAAACGACAGTCAATCTAGCCATCCTTTCTAGAGGCTTTTAACCAAAGTAGATTGAAGGTAATTTCTGGGGGTAAGTGCCTTGCCCAAGGACACAGCGACTGTTAGACCTGAGATTTGGGTGGGTGATCTGGAATGACATGAACATCTCATGAACTCCTTTAGGCTCTAACAGAGGAAATGATTTCAGTCGGTATGATAACAAATGAGACGACGGTGGGAGGGCCTATAGGAAGTGACATCTCAGGTGATCCAGGGGGAGTTCAACAAGTTTAATGTCTTTATTTGACCAAATGCTGGAAAATACACACACCTGTCAGTATTTTTGAGGATATTAGTCAAGCAGACAACAAGACATCAGTTGCATGTACACACAGCAATTGTTGCTATTTATGCTGAAGACTTTGGAGTAACTTTTTTCATGCATGAGTGATTATATTAGTAGATGTAAAGCATGTGTGATCTTTATCCACTCTGATCATCTTTTGATCTATTGTAGGAGTGTTCCCAGTGTTATGATTATGCAGTTTTTAGCCAAAAAATAAAGAAAAAAACGAACGTTGTCTTGTGGGTGGGACTGTTGGAGGGAAGTAGCTCTGCCTCCATTTCCCATCATCACTGTCCGGTGCAAAAAAAATGGAGAGCAATATCTGAGCTATCCAGTCTTAAAGCTCGAGAAAAAACAAAGACGAACGTGGATCTATTTGTCTACAAGTGGATGCATCAAGATGGAGCACAGAAGGAAGCTTGTGGCTTACTGTTCTAGACCTACGATCTTTTTCATCAAGGTTTTTTAAAGTATGACCTTCAAATTTGAGCTCTATGCTCCAACCTTGCCACCCTAGTAAAAATGGTTTTGACAGGCCTCTGGAAAGGAGGAATACGAGACAGAGATGGTATTTTTTTATATATATATCTATCACCTGCCAACTGATTTTACATCATGTCAGTATTTCAGAGTAAACAAAGTCCACAAGGGAAAAGTTTGAAAGTCTCTTCTGTGCAAGGCTGGATATAGGGATGGGCAGATGCCATAACTGCCCAACCAAGAGTGATATCCCGCGAAAAACTGCTACTAACTACAGAAATAAAAAAAAAGGATGAAATTCTTTCTTTTTACCCTCTTAAATATCTGAAGAATAAAAAATGTATTCTTCCCACTGCTCCTTTCTGTCATGGGGATGTGTGTACTTACTGTATGTTTGTGTATTGATTATGTTAATGTAACTCTTCATGAAATGAACAAGTACATGCTAGTGTGAATGTTTTTTGCTGAAAGTGTTTGTTGAAGATGATGAAGCTTTTTGCTGAAAATGCAAAATCTTAAATTTGCTAAATGACGTGAAATGTAATTAAAGAACTACGAAAGAGAACCGAAGTTGACCTAAATTTCTGACTTTTTTAAGTCAAATTCCTTAAATTTTGCAAAAATATTTAGTGTGATGCTAAAATATTAGCTAAACCCAAAATTTTCTCAGTAAACTAAATTAGTAAAACCGTTAGCCTGTAGCTAAAATATAAGCTGAACTCTAGATTAGCCTAAAACCCCCCAGTAGATAACAAATTAGCCAAAAACGTTAGGATGTTTGTAAAATATCAGCTAAACTTTAATTTTTTTTTTATTACTATAAAAGATGAAAACATAGCCCATGAATATATTTAAATGCTTGTTGGTAATCTACTTATAATTTTGAAATTTGAAGACTTTCTCATTCATTTCCAGCATGTTTTGCTCAATATTTCAAAAACTATAAAGTTAATGAATACAAAAAATGAAAGCAGTAATGTCCTGAATGAGCTGATTGTTTAGATACCAGGATTACTGAAGTCGCTGGAATTGTGACTGAGTTATGTGCCGAAAAACAAACATAAAGGACAAGGAGAATCACAAAAAATGTAAGGAAAGACAGACATAAAATAAGAAAAAAGATAAATCAATAGGGCACAAACCCGTGTCCTGCTTGTGCCTGTCCCAAGCCTGGTTAGTGTCAGGAAGAAAACTCAACACAAAATGCACACGACATAGCCAATGGATCATGTGGATAGATAAACTGATATGATAGTAGTATGTTTTTCTATGCACTTGGAGGTATATGGCACCCCATACTTCTCCAGTAACCCTTTTTCATCATTTTCCTTCCATTTCCAAGCGATTTTCCTCCTCCTGTTTTCCTCATCTCCATCCCACAGCCCCTCCTACCCCATAAAGTCAGCCCCCACCCCAACTCCACCTCCCCTCCTTCTAAGGATGCCAACAAAGTCACAGATCAAACCAAGCAATATAACAAGAGGAAATAGGGTTGTTTCTGCCCATAAAAGAACTTTGACAGCTACTACAGGAGAGGAGGGAAGAATGATTAAATACACAAAATCGTCTGGCTTTATGGTGCAGTTGTTCAGTGATATTTAACTCATGAGAGTTTTATGGCACCTATACCAGTGACCAGAGCTGTAAAAAGTGTGTGTTCAAGAATGTGGACATGGTTGAGATTTGACCTCAGATGACTAAATGAAATCCTACTAACAACATCAAGAATAGCATATAAATATATATATTAATATATATATAGACACATCATCCCTACTTGTCTTGCTCTTACAAAAATGTAGTACACAGCAGGCTGTAATAATCGATATAACCCGAGTAGACAGGTCATAAATCTAAGCAAATGTACTCCTCAGAAGGACGTTAGGAATCCACACACACACATATTGATACACATTTGTGCTGAGCAGCTTCTGCACACGCACACACACATAAAAAGAAAGCGCATCACCCTGGTAATGAAGCCAAATACTTATTACAGGGTCGCGTAATGAATGCGCGCAATTAAGCCCGGGTTTTTGAAGCCGACCGAGCTCATTAGGGACGCGCCGGAGCGCAGACACATTTTCCACATACGGGCTGCGCGGAGGTAAAAATGTTTTGCCCCAGGGTGTCACAGCGCTCCGTTATGTGCCAGTCTGCTGCGCTGCAGCAGCGCGCGCGTCTGCTGGGAATAAGTACAGGGGAAAAAAATCCATCCATCCATCCGCTGCGCCCGGTGCGTGAGCGCCCACAAAAGTGAAATACTCTCACCTTGTGGCAGGAGGCGAACAACAAACGAAGAGTGGATCGATAGGGAAATAAATCTGTGTCGGCTACCCAATAGTTATGATGGAGGGTAAATTCCCTCACATGATGTTGAAGGAAGGAAGGAAGGAAGGCGCGCGGTTCGTGCGCGCCAGCGGATAGGTTTCTCCCCGTGCAGGACTCCTACTAAAAATCTGATTTTTGCGCCCAAACAGAACGAATACTCCACGATTGTTGCGTAAATGATAAATATGGATGGATTTTACGCACTCATTTATGGAGGGTTATACTTTCGTTCATTTACATCAAGAATAAACAGCGTGATCCCCTCTTAAGCAGCGATGGAAACCAATCAAACCTCACTCAAATATTTAAAAGAAAGAAAGAAAACCTGAAGATTTACAATGTAAAACAAGTAAGAAAGACGCGCGATTGTAGAAATTACCTGCAAGTGTTGGATCTGGATGTGGTCGCTTCAAGTTTGCGCTCGGTCGCTGATGCTGCCCGTCTCAAAACTGAGTCCAAGGAGGACCAACGCTGTTATGAGCTGCCTCCCTGTCTCTCCTCTCCTCTCACTCTCTCCTCTCCTCAAGATTACCGTGACTCCTCAAAATCTCTCCCCCTCAAACGCCCACCCCAACTCTAATTTCCCCGCTTTTTTGTGTGTGTGTGAGCTCTCCATCACCGCTCCATCTCGGAAGTGATTAAGGGCTGGGTGCTCTCCAGTGTGTCCGTCACTCATAATCACAGCCACCGTGACCAACGTGATCATCATCAAAGACCATCAGGAACACCGCGTCACCATATGTGCCACAAGCAAGCTGGAGGTTCAAAAACACGTGTTTCAATAATGACATTATCAAAAAAATGAGTTTGATCTCAGCTGATATTGGCTGATAGATTATGTAAACAATGAAATATATTTAGAAATGTCTGGGACATTTTCTGCTTGAGGACAGGTAACTTACTAGACAAGACTTCTGACCTCCTTCTGAGGTCACGTCCATGTCCCCTCTAGTCCTGCGTTTGGAAACACTGTTCCTTTGAAATACTCATCTCTGTCAGTTTTTCAATATCCTGGTAAAGTGAAGGAGATTCTCACCTGAGATTTGGCAGGTTATGGTCCCATCTAACACCCTTTTTATGAAGTGAAGCTGCATCAACTCATCCCTATAAAAAAAACAACAAAACATAAAATTCATTGATAGTTTTCTTGGGATCGGCTGCAATCCTCCAAACTAAATAGTGTTGACACCAACAAGTTTGACTTTAAACGGCTGGATAGCTCAGTTGGTTAAGTGATTGTTTATTACCGGTAATAGGGATTTAAAGGATATTAGATACTAATAATTGATCCGGCAGAGGGAATAACAGCAGTATCGGTTAGGGATGTAAAAAATAGAAATGTATTGAAAATTTGTCAAGTACCTGCAGTATTGTTTGAAAACCACAAGATTATTTTAAGATATAAAATCAAACAAGACATAAATAAATCAATTTCTCGCAAATTACAGTGAATGCATTACAGCATTCACACTATAGTGCTTGATTCTCCTCTCTGTACATTTTTTGGCACAAACTCAATCAAACTTTCAGTTATTTCAGCAATCTTGGCATCAAAACATTCAACTCGTTCAGGACATTGCTGCTTGTACTTTTGCTCTTTTATAACTTTATAGTTTATGAAATGTGCTCCATGGGAAATTAATAAGAAACTGCTTAAATCCTCCAAAAACTTTGTGCACTTTGAAACTTGTGAACTTCTGCATACTTTCAGCTAGAGACACCATTCAAACTTTAAAGTGTTCTACAACTAATTAGTTAATTTAGTATTTAGCTTTTATTTTAACAACATGCCAGCTATTTTTGGCTAATTTAGGAAATTTTACGTTTTTTTTTTTTAGATAAATTTGGAGTTAAGCTGACGTTTTAGTAGGCTATCGTGCTAGCTGTTTTTTTTTTCTAATTTCAATCTTTCCATTTTTTTTCTCTTTTTTGTGCTAATTTTGGAGATAGCTAACGTTTTATCATTATGGCAGCAGTTTTTGGCCAATTTAGACATGTTTGTTCATGAAGGAGAATTTAATAATTATGGGTTTATGCCCAGTTGAAATTAAATGATACAAAGTTCTGCATTTACCGGAATAGAGTTGTGACAGAAAAAGCCTGGAGCAAGATTTGCACAACAAACCTTTTCCAATTGTGAGTTCATTTGCTTGCAGGGGGTAGCGAAAGTCCAGTATGAACACCGTACGCTAAAAGCAAGTTAATAAACCCATATTCAGCACTTTCTCGAACACGCATCACATACCCAGTGTGTTCATAGTAGGGGTGTGAAAAATAAATTAATTGATGAATCAATTATTATTTCCAGATTGATCTGTCTGAGGCAAATTGTTAGACAAATTGAGTTGACTTATAGCATGTAAACGTTTTAAAATTAGATAAATTGATAATAGATCTTGTAAAATAACATTTGGATTAAGACACTGTAGACATTGTGTTGTCATAGTGAAGAACACACACCTGATGACACCAAAAAAGGATCAAACCATCATTTCACTCCAACGTGTGGAAAAACAGAATTTTCCAAAGACATGTGACCATAGAGGGGGGTATAGTGTTCTAAAAATGTTCAGTTTGTATTATTTTTGTGTGCTAAAACACTAGTGAGTTTAACTTTTTTTTTGTTTCTAATTTGAATGGATTTTATCATTAATTATTTTTACTTGTTTGTTTGTACATTTGTTTAATTTATACTTGATTATCTTGCAAGAAATACAAAGGAATCTGGAAAATGTGAATTCTTGGCTAAAGATTTCTTGAATCCATTTAGGTCAGGGAATCGGATATTTCAATACAAACTAATATCGACTATCAACTGGATCTGCAACCATTAATTATAATCTGAATCAGATTGTTGTTAAAACAAATCATTACGCCCTTTGTAAATAGCTTAAGACACAAACATTTTGTTTTTTCTATTTCTGAAGTGATTCATTGACTGCCTACTGAAGGCAATAATCTCACCCCTGACATCCTTGGAATGTTCTCTGGTTTTGCTCGAGACTGGAAGGAACACCTCAGACTTAAATATCTTAAAATAAAAAAAATATTAATTATCCTTTTTAAAGAAACTTAAAATTATTGACAAATAATTTTATTTTAGTTGAATAAACACACAAAATCTTTAGGAGACTCGATAATGCTTTTCAAGCCTTTTGGCCCTGCAGTTATCTAAGAAGCTTAAAAACTGTTTTATAAGCATTAGTGAATGTTTGACCTTGCCCTTCGTTTGGCCTGAGGCAATATATTGTTCTCTGCTCTTAGCACATGGATGAGATCGCCTGTAAACACTGAACAATCCTAGTCCATCTTTCCAGCTTTTTAAAAAAAATAAATATTTGATGACGCAAATAAATGCTTTTTCATTTTATGTTTGTGATAACGTCCTTTCCTCAATACTAGAATGCTTTTCTGCTTCTTATGTCTCGTTTGGATGATGTTAGAATACAATGGGATTAAAAAAAAAAAAAAAAATTTTATTGATCTTATAAAGGGGAAATTATGTTCCAAAATAAATAAACACCTATTTATGTCCAAAAGGATGATTACCCTAAAAGTTTTTGGAATTTCAAATAAACATTATTTTACATTACTTAAAAGCAAACCAAGAATGAATAAACAAGCATTAAACACAGTACCCCTCGTACACCGGAACACCTTATATTTACAGTATATGGACATTTTCTGGATGCGTGATGTGAAAATGGATATTTTCTGGACTGATGTGGAAGCGATTTTGAGAGGCACCAAAATGTCGTCTGTTTTTCTTTTCACGAGTTGCAAACAAGGTTTTGATGCTTTGTGAAAATGCAAACTCACCTAACGTGTAACTGAACAGAATTCCCTTCCTAACCCCTAACTAATAAAAAACTATATAGTGCGAGATAATCTAGTGCCCTGGATTTTAAAAGGAATTTTGACTCCATGCTCACCACTTTTTTTCTCTCTTTTTTAAACCGTGAATATGACGTCACCAATTTCACAAAGTGAAAACCTAATTACTACAAGCATTTTACGACAGCTCTTTATTAACCCACCGTGTTCTGATGTTGAAAACGTGGATAATTTATTGAAAAAATACAATTAAATACATTTATTTTTACAACAATTGTTCAAAAGCAATGCATTGTGGTCTATATTTCTCAATCTTGACCATAGATTCACTGTTTTTTCGCAGAGAATTCTGGGAAATTGCTATGGCATTCTGTTGAGGAGTTTTAGATTCAGGTTGTCCAAATTCCTTCTCTACTCACTACATAGTTCACTTTATAGTGCCTTTGCCATTTTGTAGTGCTGTCCGAATCTACAATTCCAAAACCGAATGCCCTAGAAACTACCCAGAAGTCATTGCAAAAAACTAGCATTAATTATGCTGACTAGATCGGCGAATATTCTCCAGACCACAATGCATTACGGTTGAACAATTTTTGCAAATAGAAAACATATTGAAATGTAATCCTTTTAGTAAACCATCCACATTTTCCTCATCAGAACACAGTGGAGTCACAAATAGGGGTTGTGAGATGTACATATTGATTAGACTTTCACTTCGTGAAATTGTTGACGTCATATTTGGGGAAAAAAAATGAAAGAAAATTAGTGAGCATGGTGTCCGCAATTCTTTTAAAATCCAGGGCACTATAGTCCCGCACAATATCGTTTTATAGTCGTTAGCAATTGGGGTGGGGATTTGGACATAGCCTCAGACAGCGCTACAAGGAATTCTGACGTAGTCTGTGTGTGTTATCTACATGTTAAAAACAAGGTAGGGGGTTGGTTTAGTCATAGCAGCCTAACATTTTCTTTAGCTTTATTAGTCTTTTTTTAGGTACCAAACAATGCTGGGAGCTAGCATAGTCACAGTAACATTTTGTTTTAGCTTTGCCAGTCTGTTTTATTGCATGTTACAAACAAGGTTGGGAGTTTGAGGTATCGTGAATATGCTAACGTGCTAAGGCTTCTAACGTGGCTAACATGCAGTGTGTTTTACAAACAAGTTCTAGAGTTAGCGTGAAGCTGTTAATAAATTCTAACTGAGTACGGACTTATCTCCGACTCTTGTGTCTCGCTTAATGCGCCTTATATTTGACCATAAATTGATGTATATCTTATTCTCTGGGCCGCTCTGTAGTACAGAAAACACAGTTGATTGTGATTGCAATTAAGTTTTAGTTTTTAAAATCCATTTGAAAGAAACGCGTATGTTTTTACAGGAATGGACAAGAACGTTTCAAAACTCAAAATATTTTTTTGAAAGCACAAAACATTTTGTTCTCAAAATGATTTTACAAATTGATTTCTGAAGGCATATTTCAAACCTCTACATAGTTTGGCTTTGCCATGTTTAATTTGATAGAAATTGACAAATTTAAAAAAAAAAAAGGATTAAAAATCCAAATGGGAAGTCCACTGAGAAAACTCCCTAAAATAAAAGGGAGGAGTGAAGCAGCTGCATTTGTCAGGTACATGGTACCTGCACATTTGATGTGGCCGTTTCCTCATAAACCTGTGCTGCAGTGTCTTACAGAGTGTATCAGTGTCGGCTGCTCAGAAAACACTGACCTGTTCCTGTTCTTGTGGGACCTTTGAAGCCGTGTTGTCGTTGCATTATGGCAACATTAAAGCTGGCTTGTGGGATTTTTCCCTCTAAAGCTTTGTTCAGATCAGATTTAGTTCTCAAATCAGGTATTTAGGACAGACCGCCAATCGGATCAGATTAGATTTGCTTGTCATCAGCGGCCTCCCTGCTTGTGTTGCTGTGGTAACATTTCGGGGATCAGTAGCCAATTGTGTAGCTAATATGTTGATGTCCTAAGGTGAGCGTGGAAAGTGAGACTGGGGTTGCAATATCACAATATTATCTGGTTTGGATTCAGTTTAAAAATGAGATTCATATTTATTTTTTCTGTCCTGTCTTCTTTATTGACAAAAAAAATTGATTGGAGCATGCTTTTGTTTGCACGAACACAGCAAGGTGTACACAGCTATTTCTTGATTGATCGCACACATTTGTTTTGAATCCAGGACATAGAAAAATACACACATCCTTAGATTGTTTACAGAACAAGAAAAAAGACACACAATTCATCATAAAAGAAACCCCAAAAGCTCTATTTTAGTGTCATTTTAGGTCAACCCTACATTTTTTCCCACCATCATCCTTAACAAGATCAGATTCCAAGCTAATGATAGCATTGTTACATTCATTATTCGGACTATCCGTATCCCTGTCACAGTCTTATTCCAAAAGGCCATTACTTCTTTCTTATCACTTCAGAACAAATTATACCGTGTCATATTCACACATACACACACCCCAGTCCGTGCATCCACTTACATTTCATTAAGCCGATCCACCTTCCTCTGTCATTACATGTGCATGAAGTCCCATATCTTCACTCTACAGTACTTGTAGATTGACTCCAGAAGCTCTTTGAAGAACGGAGAAGGGGAGATGTATGTGGGACCATTAGAAAAGTAATGGAGAGGGGCTGCTCATTCCCTGTTATAGAATCCAGTATAACAAGAGCGGCTCGACGACAGCATCAAATGACTGATTTATCCACAGGAGAGGGACCGTGTCTTTGCATGTTTCAGGAGGAGGGAGCGACTGCGAAGGAGTCGTGTGCCTTATTTGCTCTTCTAATATTGAACTACCCGGCGAGCGAGTACAATATTGAATTAAAAATGCATTTGCGTGCGCTTCTCCGAGTTTTGAGTGCATCCCTTTCGTTTTTTTTCATTGTTCTTCTTCCCCCGGCTGAGGCTGAGGTGCCTGGATTTTCTGCGGCACAGATAGTGAGCTCTGACATGCATGTGTTTGGCAGGCAAACCCAGTTGGCCAGCCTGCAGAACAGGGATAGAATTATTCCCCTCGAACAAAACAAATGAGCACATCTTTCATCACAGAAATCTAAAGCATTTTTAAGTAGATTGTGGCTTTAAATAAAAAAAAAATCCTTTTATTTTTAAATTATTTTACAACCATTTTTCTTAGGACAATATTTTATTTCAAAATAAAAGTATTTCTACACATTTGACCTGAAACCATAGAAACAAACATGATCCTGATCTTTATCCTGCTTATCAACCATACTGTCTTATTCATAAAATAACTAGATATCAAATTTCTTTTGTCTCCACAATCTCTAACCCTAACCCCTAGTGTCTTGCTTTTCTTCGATATAAATAAACTTTTAAACATAGACTAAAAATAGTCAACATACAGCAGTTCTTCCCTTGTATCTTATTTTGCAGCCATGAAAGGAAGTCTGACTGACCCCATCGTACATATTAATAGTCATTACGATATCTGTAATGAAGGGAGACATAAATTACTTTTAAAGAAACTTGATTTCACAACTTAATCTGCTTGTCATGTTTATGATAAGAGCATACATATTTTTAATTACATGTTTTTGTTGAGGAACTCTAAATCTTTGGTGCAGCGCGGTGGACCTCTGACCAGAGGGTTTGTTTCCTGTACCTATACCTACATGTCAAAGTGTTGGGCTCTGACACAGAAATCCCCATTGCTCCTGATGGTGTGTAGATGAATGGGAAGAAATGCAAATAGATAACAAATTAACCAAAAATGATCAACTGATTCCACCAGGTTTATAACCTTTGCCTTCTACTCATCAGGATTTTTAAAATATCATTATCATCCATCCTTAGATCGCTGTGGTTGATTCTGTTTCCAATGGTTGGGGCATGACTGTCATCTGCATTCAAAAACATATTAATAATTTGGGTTTATTTCATTGTAGTCAGAAAAAAACAAAATGCAAAACTAGAAACAGAAGATAATCAAGAACGAGCCCTGTTGGACTCCTAATTATGGCTGTGGATCATTGCTTATGTGGCGATTCACGAATGAAGCTCAACGCTTCACGAATCAAACTACGATTCTTCCTTTTTAAGAACTTGTTTGTTGCTATGTGTGGATCTTTTTATTAAATGTATGTAAATTGAAGTTATTTGTATTAAATCACCATCATTTATACCTTTATTTAAAACATGAGATCAGAATCAATAAAACTGAAAAAAAAACAAGGATTTAGATAGAAAGAAGTGGTGTTTACCATTATAAGCTTTTTTTGTCAACCTTCTGGTTCAACAGTAACATAAAAAAACACAAAAAGCTAAAGCTCTGGTGTTAAAGCTAATTCATTTTTCAGAAGTTATGCCAGTAAACGGAACTTAGTTTTTGAACGGAAAAAAAGCTCTTGCTAGTTTTACTTTGAAAACCAGAAGCTTCACTGACACGAAGATTTATTTCGTTCTGGTGACAGAAGCATTGCACTTTTGGCTTTTTTTTGTTAAAATCCAACATTATTCTGCCTTTCAGAGCAATAGATACATCCTCCCTAGATAATATTTTATCACTATATTTATAAAGATTGCAAATCAGCAATTTAGGACTTTGTCAATATTTGTACTCGGATTTTTGTGTATTGACTATAGCTTACATTGAAAAAATGATGGGATGTTACCTCAACATTGTTCAACAGTTTTTATATGGAGTGATTAATCTATCACTTTAAAAAAAAGTTATCACATTAAGACATATAATGGAGCTTATTCTGATTTTTTTTATTGAACTTTATGTCAAAGATTTCTGTAACTGGTCCCGAGTTAAGAGGATAAAATGTCATCATATACAGCTCAAACACAGAGGATGACATTTTATTTAGTGACTTTTTTTTTTAGAAATAATGGAAATCTTCATTATATACGAGATCAATTCAAAACCCCTGGACCTGATCATTTTCCACTTTAATTCATATTGAAATTCAATAGCTTTAGTCATATTTTGCACGGTGTAAAAGAACACCAAAATGGATCATACTGGTGCATGAAGCACTGACTCATTTCTGGTACATTTAGTGCCAAGTTTTCTACACACCAGCATCGCTGGATCATTGAACATTGAACCAAGCTCATTTCAAAAGGAAAGATCCATATGGGTTCTATCAAGTAGTTCAACATTAGATGTTATTTTAGAGCTAATACTTATTTTAAAAATTGACCAGCTTTTTGTTCTATTTTTAAAATAATAGGACTTTTAGGTCCAAAAGGCCCAAATTGTTACATCTGTTGTCGTAAAAATGGATATAAGAGTGCCCAATAGCCTGCTCTGAAATACTTGACACATTTCTTTTGTACTGAGTATACATTTGAGTGACTGCAAAGGAAAACCCCTTTTCACAGGGAGAAACGTCCAGCAGAAGAGGAGCGACCATCTGCCATGGTGGTTTTGGCTCGGAGAGGCCAAGAAAAATGCATATTTTCATTTTCTCAAAGCCAAAAGGAAAGAACGATTAATGACAGCTCCTCGTATTTTCTATGACAGTCTCATGGCTTTACAGGAAATGTAGAAATCTTTTAGCCATTTCCTTTTTTTTTATGTTGTTTGTGTTGCACTAACACATTCTCGTTCCCAAGCTGTCACATTTTGATGCATGGCTAAGGACGCCTCCACGTCAAAAATTGAGGTTTTGGGTGTCCCCAACTCATTGTTTTTTGATGTGCTGGTTGTTCCAATTAAATCAGGGCTTCCCAACCTCTGGGCCACAAATAGGTACCAGAAGCGGATTGGTACCAGTTCTGGAGCCGGTTCCGGTTCCAGACACTGACTGGACTATGGTTTGGGTACCAAGTCCAGACCCATCAAAGGTTAAGGACCCCTCCATGTCAAAAAATGATGCTTTGGGTGTCCCCAACTCACTGTTTTTTTACGCGCTGGTTGTTGGGTCCCCAACCCTCAGGACGTGGTACTGGACGAGGCAACCTACACAGAACCGGTACTGGGTTAGATTTAGGATACCGGGTTAGGGTACTGGTCTGGTCCACGTCCCGAGGGCTTGGGACCACTGATTAGCCTGTGCTTTTTTTTCTTTTAAACCAAGGCTCCCCAATCTCTGGGCTGCAAACCAGTACCTGGACGTGGACTGCACCAGTATCTTAGCCGAAACCTTAACCCAGTATTGGATGCGAATCAGTACTGGACACGGATCAGTATCGGTACCGGACATGGATTAGAACCGGTATCGCTGTATCCGCGTCAGGTACTGATTCCAAATGCGAACTGAACTGGGCAAGGGTTTGGGTACCAGGTTAGGGTACCGGTACCGACCGCATCCCAAGGTTGGATCTGTGTCTGACAAAATGTCCGGACCCCTGATTTAATAGGAACAGCCTGCATGTAAAAAAAACGACAAGCTAGGGATACCCAAAATGTCAAAAAGTAACGTGGGTGGAGGGGTCCTTATCCAAACGTTAATATGTGACGACTTGGGGATGAGAATGAGAAGGTTGCACAGATGAACACAGTATGCCATAACTGATACTTTTTATGTATATTGAGTATACAGAAGGTTTGTGATCAAAAATAGGCTCAGATTTTTTTGCTTTTCTGTGACCTTTTTTCAATTAGATACCTATTTGCAATTAAGTGTGGAAAAAGTGAAATCTAAGCTTCCTGGTGCATGTTTTCTCTGAGCATAAATGTGGTTACAAGTCAAAGATTTTGAAAGGCTGAAGAATAGACTGTATTTTACAGCCTATAAAGGACATCCTGTTTGGCAGCCAAAACCAGAGCTGCCAGCACGACTGCAGTTTGTGCCAAAAAGGTGCTAAATCCATCCATCCTCCCATTTTTCTAAACCTGCTTTATTCTCATACGGGGTCAGGGGGATGCTGGAGCCTACCCAGCTAGCGAAGAGCCAAGGCGGGGTACACTCCGGACTGTTTGCCAGTTCATCCCAGGGCAACACACAGACAAGCAACCACACACACTCACATTCACACCTAAGGGACACTTTAGAGTCACCAATTAACCTATGAAGCATGTTCTTGGACGGTGGGAGGAAGACAGAGTGCCTGGAGAAAACCCACAGATGCATGGGGAGAGTGCTAACCTCTACGCCACCGTGCAGCCTTGGTGTTGAAGCCTCTGTGGAAAATTTAAAGGAGACTAGCTTTAGTAATAGGTCGCCAAAAAGGATGAAGGTCCACATACCTGGAAAACACAAAAGTATGAAGGAATGAAAACACAACCCATACATATTGCTTCCCAATCTTTCTATTATTTTCCTGCAATGTCAAACAACTACTTAATATTTCCCTTGCGTCACCGTCCCTGTTTTAATGTCTAGAACTGGAAGACCCTGTCCTTGTTTTGCTTTGACGGAGCACACATCCCAGAGTTCTTTCTTCATTAACTTGCATAAACCTGAACTAAATAAAACGCAATTTTATTTGTGCAATAGTCATCCTCGGCAGCCAATTTCATCACAAGACACTGAGAATGCAGTTAGAACTAAATCTGGAGAGTTACTGCTTTCCTTTTGCATATTTGCTGGTGTGTTAACCAAATTAAAATGAAGCTTTCACAGATTTGCAGGCAGTAGTAATTAAAATGTTCTCTAGATTTCAAATTGATTCAAAGAATCTGGTGATTCTTTGTATTGAGGAAAAGGAGCGCCACTCACCTTTGGTAGCTACACTATTGGTTCCCATTGTTAGTTACATCCTAAACTAAAAGTTTCATGTGAGGAAAATTAGAATATGAAAATAAAAGCATAATTGCAAAATAGATTGCACTTTTTGAGATTACAACAAAAGCAAGAAATTAAATTTTTAAAAATAATTAGCTGCCCTCCATAGGGAAATTAAAGAGTAGCAATTAAAAAAGTCAATGTTTGATGATAAGAAGATTTCATTATTACAAACCCTGTTTAAAGTCACTGTATTAAGTTACTGCCTCATACAGATCTGTTGCTGTTAACCTAGAAAAGGAGCTGAAATCCTTAATCTCTTTTAAGCATTTTTTCTGCAAATTTGTAAGAGGATCTGGCTTCAGACAACAAGATGGCTCCTAGACATCATTGGCTGTAACAGGAAGTCCTCAACCAGAACAGGAAGTTCACCCTCCCTCAGACACATTTTACTTTTTTTCCATTTTAAACTTTAAACCTTTTTGTTCTTTTTTGTTCTTAACATGTCCTTGTAGCATTTTTCTCAAAAAATTATATATGTGTATGAATGACTCCTTCACCCCAGGGCTGCTATGAAAAAGAGATTTTCAATCTCATTAGGACTTCCCTGGTTAAATAAAGATACGAAAAAATAAATAAAAATAGAGGACCTACAAAAAATAATCTATGATTACGATTGCATTCAATAGAATTTCCCATAGGACGGCTAATGCTAACGCTCGGTTGACCAAAAGTATACATTGCTGACTAAATTAACATCTTTATTTACTTACAGGCATTAATTTTACAAATTCTTTTAAGGAAATAATTTTTGAAGTAATTATTTATGGTCTAAAACTTCGTTTTTTCCCCTCATACTGTTGTCTTCTTCTTCTTCTTCTTCTTCCAATAAGTTCCGGCAGGCTGTACACTGATGTGTGTAATGCTGCCCCCCACAGGTTTTCAGTAAAATTTAACTAAATCCTAAAATATAAACCAGTCTGACGGAGAAAATGCAGGAGTGCTTTTCTAACCAACAAATCAGTAACGCACAACGGCAACACAGATTGAAATGAAAAAGTGGAAATGTTAAAATCACTGAGTCTGTTATAAAAACACCTCCTTTCCACCCTATATTTACTGCAATTGAAAATGACATGAGAAATAGATTCCCGTTCCCCACATTCACAAAGGCCACTGTCATGTTTGTTAATATTAAATAAGTATTAAGCCAGTCCACAGTGTCCCAGTCGTATTCTGCTGATGACTACCTCTTCTTTACGGCAAGAGTATGGAGCTGGTCGGCTGACTTTCACTGACTTCTGACAGGAGTATAGCAGTCGTCCCCGCTGCTCCTTGTCCCATTTTTCCTGCCACTGTCTATCTAGATGTTTTTTGCAAATACTAAAGCATTCCTGTTTACCTAAAGGAACTATTACATCAGGATTATCTTTAGCAAGTGACCCCTTGGCCAGAGCATCCGCAGTCTCATTGCCAGTGATCCCAACATGTGCCGGAACCCAGATGAACTGAACTGTACATCCCAAACTCTCTACCTTGTGAAGACACTGCAAAAGAGAATAAATCAAATCAGGGCGAGTTTCCGAATCCCTGTGTCGAATGGCCATCAAGGCAGCTGATGAGTCAGAGCATATGAGTATACGTGGATGAATATTATCTGTTACCCAGTCCAAAGCCCATAATATTGCTAAAAGCTCAACAGTGAACACAGATAGACAGTTTGTCACTCTGATGCACAAACTGACCTGCAACCCATCAACAAAAACCCCAAACCCAGTTTTTTGTGACCCACTCTCCTTTGACCCATCAGTAAATATTTTAACTGCCTCCCTGTTTTCACGAAGATACAATCTTAATTGTTGACACGCAATCCCTTTATCCATTCCTAGTAGATCCATATTTACATCCGGTTCTGGCAGGCACCACGGAGGCATTGGAGGCCACACCAGTCCAACCAGAGAATCACTCTGTAACCGCATAGATTCTAAAACTTGTGCTACATGTGTCATAAAATGAACTTTCTTATGGATGCCCTCAAACTCCCAACAGTCAGCAAGAAGACTTTTTGCAGCCAAATCGCCACTGTACCCTGCCACCCTAACCCAGTAGTGCACCCCCAGTTTCAACCTTCGCAGCTGCAAAGGTAACTCCTCCATCTTAACCAACAGAGCTGGAATCGACGTTGTTCTAAATGCCCCACAGCAAATTCTCAAGGCTTTTGCTTGAATTCTGTCCAATTTAAAAAGAAGGGTCTTAGCAGCAGCTCCAACTGTTGTCTTCTTCATGAATTAATTGTCCTTCTATAGCGCGATCGCCACCCAGTGGCCAAACTGAATCGTCCTCCAGGAGAAACAGCACTAACAATTATCTGAACATTTTTGCTAGAACTTCTCCTTTAGAGAATCTATGAAACGCTGTATGACATTAACAATTTCATTATTTTACTAATACATTTTACAATATGTGATTGTATCAGAGTAAAATAAATATATTCGAATTAATTTAAAGATTTTTAATGTATTTCTAAACAAATGTATATAAATTTATTAACTAAAAATTGAATTGAAGAATCGAAAGAATCAGAAAAAATCTGAATCAAATCGATTCAGGGTCTTGTGAATCGAATCGAATCGTTTCTGGAAATTCTACCCAGCCATAGTTTTAAAAAGCAGCTTTTCTTCACAGAACAAGTTGAATCGCATTGATTGCAATAAGCGTTAAAAAGTTATGGAAGTCGAAGGAATGTAGGGTTAACAATTTTAAAATCTGAACACTTTTGTTAGTATAAATTCTGAAAGGAATAAAACAATTACATTTTTTGCCCCATTTTAAGACCATCTTGCACAGTAAACCATTTATTCGTATTGAAAAGTTTTTTTAGAAGGTGCTACAACTTCGAATGATGTCTGGGTCTTTCTTGTCTCCTTTAAACTTGTGGCAAAATCATGCATTCAGTAACATATGTACCTTTTCTATTCCTGATACGTCCTGTTTTTAATTTAGGCTTTGCAGAAGAAGAAAAAAAGATGTAGCTACATTTTAACCAGGAAGACTGTTTTATGGACTAAAGTGTATTTCTTTGTCTCTGTGGAGATGGTGCAGAAAGGCTCAGGATGCAACCACAGTTTCTATGACACAACACAGCATAGCTGAAGAAAAGGCGTTTAGGAGATGATATTTAGAGGTCATGTGAAAAGGGGTGTCACGCTAAAAACCAAAGCTATGTTTACACCACCCTTGGCAACACATGTTTTAGTGAGCAATTTTAATGAAAAGCCAATATAAACACACATGAATGCATGTTCCGTGTAAAAACTCTCGCGTTCATGCATAGCTACGCACATTTTAAGACAGTTTATAGGCTCTACATACAAAACACGTGGCCATTGAACAGGCGCCGAAAGTTAACCAGGTTGAACTTTGACTTATCAGGGACGTACGAAGGGCATTCATTTTAATTCATGGAAGTCCCAACTGTTTAAAAATTGATCATGAAGGAGAAATGAATGATTGCTGTTTGTGCTGGTATTCTGTGACGCCCCAAGTCTTTCATATATCTGTACGACTAGGTGGGGGGACACGTGCTATAAAACAATAGAAAAAGAAGAAGAAGCCCCTCCCTGCTTGTCCAGTGTGAACACCACTCAGCAATGGATGTTCAGCAGATTCTTCAGTCCGCGTCACGACTAAAAAGTAAAGGATCGTAGACCAAATGCTGACGTTCAAACATGTTCGATTTCCTCAGTGTTCTGGACGATCATTTTTTTCTGTCTCAGACTGCATGTACGACATGTTTTACTGACGGTATGTTTATGTTCTGAAGGCCATGTCATGAGCAGAAGAACGAGGATGGGGAGGGGCCCTTCTCCCTCACAGGAGCTACAGAGCTTTGATCCCAGTATATCTTCCGGCCATCTGTGCGTATATAAAATCCCCGGGGATGAGGAGACCAGAACACCCCGGCGTGTGCAGAGCATATACAGAAAACCAGCGATGGTGCCTTGAGAGTGACAGGGGAGTCGGATGCGTCTGATGGACAAGCCGGGGAGCAGGCGCGCACAACATGGACTCACTGCGAAAAGAACACGTGGCTTTACTTTCACAGACGCACACTAGGACAGGCAGGCGGAGTGACAGATAGCATGAGGATAACAGACTGCCGGACAGATGCATCATGGTATTCCAGATTTACGGTGAGAGACCGGCCAGGTATAGTGCCTAATAGCACAACACTCAGACAGACGCGGACAGCTGCCGCAAGGTAGAGTCTGAGTCGAGCAGAGACAGACAGATGCCCTTCTCTCAGCTGGAAGGAGGCTTCAGCAAGGAGCACACAAACACAGGGAGGCGCCGCGCACACACAGCCCTCAGCTCGTCCTCCTCCTCTCTCCACCTGTCTGCTCCTTGCTGTCAGAAAGCCAGACAGGTGGTGATGTTTGTTCCCTCAGGCTCTGTCACCACCCTCCTCCATACCCCCCCAACCCCTCTTGTTTCCATCCTTCCCTTCCCTTTTCTGAGTGGCATTTAAAAGCCGCTGCCCCTCAATAAAAAACCGCAGACTGAAAGCACCGAATGAAAAGCATATCTGCTTGTGGCTGGAGCCCAGGTATGAATGAGACAGGGGCTCTGTGCCAGGTAATGATTGTTCGGATGCTAATGACGAGGAATGAATGAACCTTTATTTACTTTTTCTCTTTCTTCCTCTTTTTTTTGTTCTCTGTTGCTCATTTAACCGGTCAAGATCTTTTTAGGACGTCATTTCAATCCCTGAATGGCTGCTGGCAATCAGCAAAGGAAAGATAGGGAGAGAAAAGAAAGGAGGCGTTGTGGTTCTGGTACATAAAATCTCAAGATCATAAAGGCTCGTGAGAAAATATTCATAGAAAAAAAAAAAGTAACATTTAACCATCCACGTGAAGTGGGGCTCCAGTTTCCAGTTGGTAGCGCGACGACGCCAAGAGTTTTCATGCCAAAAAACATTGTGCACATATGCATAAATATAGGTTTAGTAGAGCTGACATAATCTCCCGCCGCCAACGTTTGCCGTACGAGCAAGTGACAACAATAAGTACGGAGCATTCAGTAGGTCAGCCCCAGGGTGAAGACTCACTGATATAACATTCCTCTTTATTTTTCTATGTGCCACTACACACAAATGCTTCAGTTTTATGCAAATGCTCCTCAAAATTCCCATGGTGACTCGTATTTTGCTAAAGAAAGAAGAAACGAGTGCAAACAAGCAGTGTGGTGGTTTGTCAGAACACTTAATCTAAACTAGTCTTGCCCTCTTTTTTTTTAACCTCCCTGGCCACTGGAACTGCTTGGCATTGCTTGTACTGTATGTAAAAAGGAGCTTTAAACCAAATGTTAATGCTATCGGTAGCTGTGTATTGGCAAGAGTCTGGCGATATGAAGCATATCGTGATATTCGTGGCACGATACGATATGTATCGCAATATATCCCAAGACAGTACCAGATACAATAATTTTCTTTTTTTTAAATTGTGACTTAAAAAAAAATATCGGAATATTACAAAACATCTAAATCCAAGTTTTTATATCAGTAGCAACTCAGTACTCATCCTTAGTTAAACTGAGTGTACCCCAGCCAGTAAAGCCAAAAAGTGGGAATAACAAGTGGGCCCCAACTGGGTTTGCCCACAGTTTTAGCGGTGGTCCCATCTGTGTATGCCCACAATGGCTTAAATGGACACTCAGTGGGTAGGCTTCCAATCCTATCCAGCCCCCTGAAGGACAGCGGAGCTCGCTACAGCAGAACTCGCTAGCTCGATACATTGGAGGCTGCTAGCTTGATACCGAAGAGCTCGCTAGCATGCTACAGAGGAGCTTTCTAGCTCAATACAGCGGAACTTGCTAGCTCAATATAGCAGAGCTCGCTAGCTCGCTGCAGAGAGGCTTGCTAGCATGCTACAGCGGCACTCACTAGCTCAATACAGAAGAGCTCACTGGCATACCACAGCAGAACTCGATAGCATGCTGCAGTGAAGCTCGCTAGTATGCTACAGTGGAGATGGCTAGCTTGCTACAAAAGCGTTCACTAGTACGCTATACTGTCCACTGTGTGGCTAGCTAGTGTAGTGAGCTAACCTACTGAGTCCCTACTTAAGTCAATGTGGGCAAACGCAGGTGGGCCACCACGGAAACTGCGGACAAACCCAATCGGGGCCCGCATTTTCTGCCCACTTTTAAACCATATCGGGTCCCCTTGGCCTTGCTGGCTGGGACATGTCTCATTTCATTGTGTAATGACAACATCTGCAAGGCTTAGAGTTCAATTCGAGTTCATATCCATCACAAGATGGTCCTCCAGAGATCTTGTTTTATTCTGTTGTGGTGTAGAGCTTCTCAATGAGGCCCAGCGTGTTGTGCTGCCAATTAGCAGTCTGGGGTTGTAGTGGAAAACACTAGATGCTGAACTATGTTTTTACTTATTATTAACTAATTAAATATTGTCTTGATAGTATTTTTAATTGATACAAGTATCGCCAAATGAACTATCACGATATTTCACTGAATCAAATTTTTTTTACACCCCTAGTGTACACAGAGTTGCCAAAAGTGCTCTCAATTTGTACATTTTTAGTTTTAAAGATGACACATTTGGTTTGGGAGTATCCACCTTTAAAACCCAGACCAGCAGCAAGTGTTCTGTGGTATAGGAAACACTGCTACTAAACTGGCTGATGTACTGACAGTCAAGGTTTCTTTTTTTACACTGTTCCACACTCTGGGGGCCTTTTTTTGTAGAGAGTGGTGGCTGTAAAGTGACAGGTGCTATATCATATGAGACAGGAAGGGACAGAATATGCTGCAGCAATGTACAGACTGACAGTTGGGTTTCTTTACAACACATGGAAGTTGTTGTGCAGCATGTATTTCTGAACTAGTACATTTGCATAATACAAGCTTTTAAAACGGGACTTAATTGATATTTAGTGACTGCGAAAACAATACATAAAACATTTAAATTGTTGCGATGTCATCATTTTAATTATTATTTTTCACTTTACATTATGCAATAATGTGTTTTTCACTGTCTTGTTGTATATCGTATAACATGATTTAAAGGTTAAAACCAAAGTTTGATACATCTCTGAATTCCTGTATCCCTTTACCGCCTTCATAAAGTGAGCCACATTCACTGACGCACATATCTTCAAGGGATTTTCTTAAATCTCTAAAGTAGACTGCTTCCCCTCCAGCACAGCCTTTGTTCCAGTAAGTGCAACCAAACTCCCATTCATACATTTTCTAAACCCTGTTTGTTTCTCTTTGGGGTCACGAGGTTGCTGGAGCCGCCCCAGCTACCAAAGGGCAAAAGTGGGGCACACCTTGATAAGCTCATTCCATCACAGATTAATATAGAAACAAACAACTACAGAGTCATAGTCAAACACAAGGAACAATCATTGACTGTATATGAGAATTGGACCCCTCTCGCATTCCAAACATGAAGTACCTGCCAGCTTCAAGAAGCCAAAATCCCATAGATTTCTATTGAAAAGAAATAGCTATTACTCCATTGTTCTGTCTGTCAGGAGAACCATTCTTGAACTAATACCTTCTTTTTAACATTGTATTTCAATACACAAGTAGTCATTTGAAAAAAAATAAAATAACAAAAGATGAGTTTGCCTTTCCATGAAGTTTGGAAAAATAGTAAAACTTTTTCCGCCAGAAGTGTTTCAGGAAATTTCATGGAGGCAGTCATTTTGAATTGGAAAGGAAAAGCCCTCCTACTGCCTCTAGTGGAATGATGATGAACTACAAGACAAAAAACATGGACCAAGGTATTTGCAATGGGTTTTTAAGATGAGTTTGAGTCATGTTAATGACATTGGGGTCTCAGAAACACATAATAATTGATCATAGAAGTCAAACCATAAAAACTTTGCTTTTTTTTTTCTTATTTTAAGGCCAGACCAGGAAACCAAATAATAAAAACTAAGAAAAAATGTATATGCTTGGCAAAAAAAAAGATATTATTTGCACCAATATGTAAGGAATAATGCTCAACGTCTGAGGGTTCAGGCTTCCACGTCATGTGTTAATTTCTGATAATGCACACTTTGTTGAGCATTATCCCACTTATACCATGGTCACTTACAAAAGAAATCAAAATGTGATCAATATTTTTGTACTTTACTGTTGTTATTTTTTGGTTTATATCTTTTTTATTACAAAAAGTGGACTAGTTGATATGTGGAATAATGCATCGGTAACATGACAACACGCCACTGAGCCTCAACTGCAGAAGCAAGGAAAGCGATACATATGCTGATCATCAGGATAGATTAAATAAAGCTTCAGTTCAGAGAGAACGCTCACCTTTTACCACTTGTTTTTGTCCAGATGATGAAGCAAAAGTTAGTTTTGATATAGAGCAATGGGGTTATGTGACCAGAACTTCTTTTTTAGGTGTGCGTCATCACTATGGATTCTCACTTTTGAATCTACACTCAGAATTGAGTGTTCAACCGGGCCGTGATATAATTATCTTTAATTTTGAACATAATGTTGCATTATATGTGGTTTGGGGAAAACAAAAGGGACAGAGGTTGGAGGACAAGTTATATTTGGATTGTTGATGCAGGAAATCTCAGAAATATCAAACAAGATGTTTAAAGAGATAGAACTAAATCATGTGACAAATTTACTATGAAACAGCATTTGAATGCAGCGCATAGCAATCATTGCTAAAGCACTTTTTAGTGAGACTTTCTTCAATCATAAAGAATGGATACACGTGGTAAAACAGACTTGTTTTTTTAACAAAAACTCAAATTCCACAAAACAATATAATTTAACTTTTTACAATTTCCTTTCCTGAGAGCATTATTATATTTTTAAAAAGCAGTCGTGAGGCATCAGATGTTTTTCTCTTTTGAACAACATCTGAATCAAAGGTGTCTGAGGAAAGCCAAGCACACTCCTAGGTTGTCTGCCTTTTTTCTAAGAAGTGTTGAATTTCCCCCTTTCATGTGTCTGCAGGCACACGGTGGGGTTTATTCTGTGAATCTGACACTAAAAACACTGACAGATTTAATAAAACCAAATAACATTAAAAAAAAAAATACTGCGCTTGATTTGTTAATACGTCAAAACTGTCCAAAAGTTGTTCAAACATATTTGCATTCATTCGTTTAATTATATAACATGAAAGGATCATTTATTTGCAGCTTTTTTTCAAGTCGAGAAATGCGGAAAATGAAAGAGTCTGTGTTATCCCGACTTCCACACTAAACATAAAGTAATTCTGACAGCAGCCTAAATGTACTTAGTTACCCCTCAGAGGAGCATTGAGCTGTGAAGTTCTTTCATATTTTAAGATGGACCAATTTGCAATGAATTCTAGATAAGGCCCGATTTTATTATTTATTTATCCATTTCTTTTTAATTCCAAACATGAGACTATTCGGCTTTGTTCACTTCAGCAGAAAATCTGCGCCCAGCCGAAGGAATGAACAATCGCGAGCTCCGTATAGAAGTGTGACAATGCACCAACAAAAAAAAAAGAGAATGGCTTTGGTGAAGGAAATAAAAGGAGATGGAAAAGGATAAATTAAAATGACAGATGAAAAATAGAAAAAAAAAGTTACATCTGGAAAGAGATAAATGAAAGAAGACAAAATGATTAATCCTTTAAAGATTCATCTGTACCTATTTCAAAGGTCACCTTCAACAGATAACCTGTCCATCATGATAAAAAAAAATCTAAGCTTTAAATCGAGTTTAGATCTTTCATGCAATGTCACCAGCTCAGCTCAGTTCAGGGAAGAATTATTCTCCATCTTTATCTCCACCCAACTTCAAATAATGCTGACTTCTCTGTAACTAAGAAAGTTTCATCAACTTTGACTGCCACTTAAATTTACAGTTCAATTCCAGTTCTTGAGTCAGTCTGATGTGTATTCATCATTTTAATGTCATGAATCTCAAAAAGAAATAAAGGTATTAATTTCAATGTCTTTGAAGTCACATGAAGAAAGCAAATGCAAGGGTTAAAGAGAGGCTGCTTAAAAAAATGTAAAAAATCTTCTAAGTCTTGGAGACCGTAGATGATGTGAGCCGTCTTTGGCTGCTGCACATTTATCGTCTCTACAGAAAACTAACTCAAAGACTCTTGACGCCAGCAGTGTCAGAAAGTGCTTCTCAACAGTCTTTGGATGACTTCAGCCGCAGCTCATATCCCAGTGGCTTTTCAGTATATACATTATGAAGCTCAAGGGGTGGGGGGATGGGAGTCAGCTCTGTCAAATGAAGAATTTTTGTCTCTGCATATGAAAAGAAACTCATTTTCATCCAGAAACTGTTGAAATAAAACTGTGAAAGAGAAAAAACTTTTTATGTAAAAATAAAGGGTTGTTTGCTGTGTTTTGAATTCAAATAGGTTTCCATCAAAGCTGCTATGATAAATAGTGTAGCATCTCAAAGAAGAGAAGAGTCCACCTGCAAAATCAAGAGCAGTAAATAAAAAAGCAGTTGATTTGAATTAAAAAGTGCCTTTTGTTTCTGCTTTTCAGACATGATTTCATTGAACGCTCAGGAAACTGCACTCCTAGTGCAGGAGTGGCACATGGGAAATCAGGGCATCGGGGACCTGTGTTTGGCTGAAGGACCTGTCTTTAGCACAATGAGCTGAACCCATTGTGGGTCCTCAGGAAAGACCCTTCATCACAAAACTACCTTTGTAGCCACACGAGCCTCATTTCCACTGAGAGGTTTGGTCTGGTTTAGAATGGTCCAGACAATTACTGGGCATGCGGAGTGTAGACTGATTGTGTAGTTTTTGTAATCATAGGAGTGCAACAACAACAAAAGATAAGCTACTATCAATACAAATGGAGGTAGCAAGCAGCTCTTTCTTCTGCTAAGTATTTTGTATATGTGGAACTTGCTTTTGTCATAATGACTTATGGGGGCCAAAAAATTATATGGTTAGGTCTGGTGAAATACTGGAAATGCTCAACTGGACTGTACCATAACGAGAGCTGGGTTTATAAAATCGATTAATTGATTTGAATCGATCTAAGCTTATAAAAGTATAAATCGATCTAAAACATAAAGCTAAAGTCTGCTAGCTTAATGCTAACATTTAATGGAGTTTCCCATAGGACGGCTTATCCTAACACCTGGTTGACCTAAACATACATTGCTGATTAAATGAACATCTTTATAAACTCACAGACATGAATTTTCCAAACTCTTTTAAGGAAACATTTTTAAAATAATTATTTGTTGTCTAAAACACGATTTTTTGCTCATTCTTTGCTTAGTCTTCTTGAAAAAAAAGTGTACTGCTGTAGCGTGAGCTCCACCTAGTGGCCAAACTGAAACATCCTCCAGGAGAAGCAGAACTTTTTGTTGGAGCTTCTCCTTTTAAGAAACTCTGTAACTATGTATGCTATTTACAATATCATTATTACATTTTACTGTATGTTAACTGTGTCAGATTAACATACATACATTCAAAACATATAGTAGATTATTAATGTATCTCTAAGAAATATGTCTAAATGTAAAAGCTGTGAAAACTCAAAAATTAAATTGAATTGAGCGGATCAAAAGAAAAAAAAATCAGAATGAAATCAATCCAGGCTCTGGTGAATCGAATCGATTCTGGAAATTATTATCGGTATCCAGCCCTAACTGTAACGCTCAGTGGAAATGAGGCCAAGAAGTCCTGGATCTGGGTCTCCCTGTGCCAGTCCCTAGTCCGGATAAAATAACAGGGTTGTGTCTTAAAACAGGATCCGGCATAAAACTCTACCAAACTGAATGTGCGGATGAGTGACAGCAGATTAGAGGGTGTGCCAAAAGGTAAATAATGTTCAGGAAACCGTACTAATCTGTGGAAAAGAACCACAAGATGCAAAAAATGACCAAAATGCACCAAAAAACGCTAGATAAAAAATCATTTAGAAGCTCAGCATTGTCTCTACTATGTTTTAAAGATGGTGCAAACTTCATGAGAAAGAGTGAATTTTTAATGCTGTGGACACATTTTTGACTAAATTAAAATAATCAGATTCTTTGTTTAGGGCAAAGAGGGTCAGGGCCAAGCATTCCTTGAATACTCATAATAGCATTATATGCAAATGAACTACTAATAAAATCGTTTGCAATGTGATACTTTTAAGCCAACACAACAGAAATACATTTTAGTACATTTTTACCAAATTTATTGTGAATTTCTTATTTGAAAACCGGAAATAAAATGAAGAAAAAGTTTGTCTGGAAAGAAAAAAATTAGTTAACATTAAATCTGGGTTCATATTGCATATTATTCACAGTGAACTTTGAAGTTTACATAATGTGAACCACAAATAGTTATCTAAATCAGGGTACAACGCACTGTGGTTATTTGGTCAATCACAATCAAGAAATCATAGTTCTTAGAAAGTATAATCCGAACAGTTTTCCCATGCATGACATCAACAGCTGCCGCTTTGAAGAGGTCTAAATATGGTTTAATTTTGTGACAGTAAGATTTTGTAAACTGTATTTTTTGGGATCAACAAAAATTTGTCACCTAAACCGAATTATGAAGGTATTAGCGAAACACTGCAAACCCTAGCTGATATCCTATAAATGTCATGGTCTAAACGTATATAAAAAAGAGCTTTGGGAATGTTTACCAAGGGTTATCTTCATGTAAAAGCAAACACAGCTTGCATTTTTATGTGTGAAGTGAAGAAGAAAAAAGAAGAAAACAGACCCTCTCAGTGCACACAAGTATATTCCTCTTCTAATAATGCCATGCTGTCAGTGATAATGAGCCAAGAAAAGTCTCAAACAAACCGACTGTATGTTAGCATCAGACTGTGTGTTTGAAGGTGTGGGAAGACAACATTGCTTCCCAGTGTCTGAGTCTTCTTCCCGCATGTAGGTGTGCCTACTTCTGCGTGGTGGAAAGGTTTCGCTCCACACCATAATAACGCCTAGCAATTACAGCTCGAGGGTTTGGACCTGTAGCACCACACAGGTGCGCGCACGCTCAAGTTCAACAGACTCACCGGCAGTGGGCATAATCTATCATATTTGGCTGCAATTTTACTATTAAGTAAATGTTAAAGCTTGGAAGCAATTGCCCCCATATGATCCATAGATAATAGCATGATGAATAGGAGAAGTGTCAGCGAGCAGATTAAATAGCAGAGACAGAAAATGTGCTCGTACCGCCAGATGCCGGCTGCCTACAAGCTGGAGGGATGATAATTAACCAAACAAAAGCCGAGCAGACCTTACCGGCGGAGGATGTTGCAGTCAACAGCACGGGAACACAAAGAGCAGGTAAAACTCTGCGAATGAATAAGATCAACCTGCAGCTGCAGAATCAGAGCGGCTCCTGTTTGAAAAGGCAGGAGAAGCGTCGCTCTTTAATTGATCTCGCATGGAACTAATCCGATCCATCAAGTTTGTTTTTTAATACCTGTCTTGAGACTTGAGGATTTATGTTGCAAGGCTTGGATTCAAACTAAAGGAGCAAATAAATAAATAAATAAATAAAACAGTTCACTCAAGGACTGACTCCCAGTCTGCCAGGGTCATGTTTTTTTCTGTTTTTCTTAATTTTTGAGTTACTGCTTCCTCCATATTTCAGCAGACCAATCCTCTGAAAAAACATTTCAAGATTTCATTTTTCTCAGTTTCTCAGAATCCTGTGGCCCAGATCACATTACTAGTGAGCATCTAAAGTATGCCAGCCCGAGGCTTTTCCTGCTTTTTGCCATTTGTTTTACTGTTTTTTTAATTCATGGGGTATTACCTGACTCCATGATGTCTGTAGTCATCGCTAAAAACAAGACAGACAGGCTTTCAGTACTGACAACTATAGACAAATAGCATGTGTCCTCTCTAAGGTTTTAGAAATAATTTTATTACAAACAGTTTTTATTTCATCTGCTATAATCAGCTTGGTTTTAAAGCGTTCTGCATTTTTACATTAAAAATAATTGTTAATAGGTACAGACAGGATAATTCTTCTGTACGTTTTATTGATGCATCATAAGCCTTTAACAGGGTTAATCACACCAAACTTTTTATGAAAATGAAAAATAGGGGCGTACCATGGTATATTATGAGACTACTAGCCCTCTGGTATGCCCTTCAGAAAATTAAGGTTATGTGGGAACAAGTGTCTCTTCTCCACGTCTTTTTAACTTGTATGTGGACGACTTGTCGAAGGATCTGAATGCATGTAATACCGGTTGCATGGTTGGTGGTTTTAAAGTTTTTAACTTCAGCAGGTCCAGATTGCAACAACTTTTAAATGTCTGTTCTGAATTTAGTTTTAATAATGATATTTTATACAATTCCAGTAAAAGTGCTGTGATGATTTGTCATACAAAGGAAGATGTAACATTGAATTTTCTAATTCTGAGCTTGATGTCTGTCACAAAGTAAAATACCTTGGACATATCATCAATGATGACTGATGATGATGACATCCACAAACAACGTTGTATTTTATTTGCTCAGACAAACATGCTTGCACGGAGGTTTTATTCATATTATCTTCTTCTGAAATTCTTCTTTTTCAAACTTACTACACACCATTGTATACTGCCCACCTGTGGACCAACTACAGGGCATCCAGCATGAGGAGGCTGACGTTTTATCTATGGTTTAATTTATCGTCTTACCACATCAAATAACAAAATCATTTTAACTCTCACCAATGTGAGATATAGCACTTTTAAATACCAGTCCCCAATTTGGAGGTTTTGGCATGGTCGCCTCTTTTAAATTCAAAACATTTTACATTTTAAGTCTGCAATTGTTTTTTTATTATTATTTTATTTTTTAGCTTTTTTAATTTTCGACACTTGGTAATTTTATGTCATTGTTCTCATTGGCTCTTTTACTTGTATTGTCATGAGTGTTTCTTTCTATTTTATTTTTACATTTTTATTTTTTTAAAGTCTTTTATCTGTTGCGTCTTTGTGGCAAATGAACCTTGAGTCTTTAATTAAGTATCTTTTTCAGTACTAAGGTGGAAATTCAATTCAATTCACAAATCAAGAAAAAAAAATACAGATTGAACCACGATTCTCACTGTTGGACCTAAATTTGTCTGAATGGTTGCTATACGTTTGTCTTTTTACTGTATTTATGAAAATTTAAATAATATGTATTTCATTACCATCATTTTATGATGAACAGGAGATCAGAGCATTGACTGTACGTAGAAAACTCAACGCATTCTCTCTCCCAACTCATGTTAAAAGTGTTCCCAACTCGCCGTTTTTTGACATGCTGGCTCTTCCCATCAAATCAGGGGTCCCCAACCTCCAGGGCGTGAACCAGAACCGGTCCGAGGGCCGCTTAGTACCAGGACACAGACAGGGAAAAATGTCAGGGGTCTCCAACCCTCGGGACACATCCCCAGGGGATGAGTCAAATGCGGAGAACAAATTTCAAACACCTTGCAACGTGACTACAAATGGGACTTTTAACATACAACTACCAGACACATACTTTAACAGGATTCATCTCTAACGTGACAACATTTTTATACATGTTGTCAAAAATCTGCAAAAATTTGGTAGCGACATCGCTGCTTGGTTCCAACAAAGCTTATAACTCCAACAACGCTTATAACCAGCATGCATGGAGAGGAAAACCTTCACAGCAAGGCTTCCAGGACCACCGCTACCTCAGACAGCAGGACAGCTTCCCTGCCAAATGAGCCTGAGCCCGCAGAGATGCAACTGCACACTTTGTGGCTTGATGAGGCTGAAAAATTGAGGATGGTGAACTTTCCCCACTTTCCCTCTACTTACCGATGTACCATGCAGCAATAAGTCTGACATAAAGCTGGATTTTAAGCAACTATTTCTATTTTGTTGTAAGTGTAAATGATGTTGCATTGTAGCTATGATGTCTTTGTGAATTTCAAAAACAGACTGATGAAAGTCTACGAAAGCTGCAGCCCTCGTTTACGTCAATAACATTTTACCATTAAATGCTTGTGATCACTTCAATACCAAAAATCCCTTCTTCCAGCATCTCTGCTACTCTGTGCTGTCTGTGTAATCTGTTTATGAGTCAAAGAAAACATCCAATCATTCAAATTGTTTTTGATTTGTAATCCTAAATTTAAGGCCCGAACAGACGTGACGACCACGGCTTAATGACGACACATAACTTGAAAAGCTGGTGCTTAAAAGATTACTGCATAATGCAGTAAGCTTCCGACAAAGAGATGTACGCTTTTGCATCCCCCCCTTAAAGCCATTCTTGCAAGACACTGAAGTATTTAAAGCAAAAGTGACATAAAAATTAATATATAGGATTTTATGACTTGAAAATGTTCTCAAACAGACCTGGAGCCACAAAAGAAGCTTTAGCACAATTTCAATGAGGAAGATATACTTCTTTTTCCGTTATGCTGGGGTGCTGATTCTTCACTCCAAGAGTCTCTCATCATTCAGTCTTCAGTCTGAGCCAATAGCTAAAGTCCTGACAAGCAAACAGATGAAGTAGGGTCAGAAAACAGAAAATCATGTCCATAGGGGAAATGCTCGGCAATGCAGGTAAGGTGGCACAAACAATACTTTGCACTGAGGGAGGCTCCTTTCAGTGCTTAAGTGTCCTGTGGGTGATTGGCAAATGAGAGACAGCTGAACAGCATCCAGGAACTGTGCGCTGGGGCTGCTGGGAGATGAAGTGCAATCAGTACTCTGGAGACTCTGGGATTCCTCTTCTTGTTCTATTGTTTACTAGGGTATGTCCACCACCAACAGTTGGAAGAGTTTTGGTGTGTAATGTCAAAGCGGAGTAAATTTCTCCAGGATTTTTCTTTCACAGCTCTATTCCGAGAAAGATTTGGTGTTGCTGTATGAATTCAGTCAGGCTCAAACTGTTTGTACTTCTGTGAATTAGTAAGTCAAAGATCAACCTGGTTCAACTGTCAACGTAGTGGCCAAATTGCATAGCCATGAGCGCAAAATATTCGAATGAAGAACCCCTAATGCGTATTTACTTGTGCTTCAACCCGGTCTCATTAAAATGCGTACATATTCCACGACTTTGCACTCTGAAATACCGTGTATAATATACGCCAAACACGCTTTTTGCGTGCATATGATACGCAATGGTATGCCGCGGCTCCCGCGGCGTACAATATACACGACTTTTTAGGTCTCGTTTTGATCACGTGGTCAGAAATCCTCCGGCTCTTTTCTAAATGACGTCGTTCCCGGTTAAGGTTAGGATTACAGTTATGGTTAGGGTTAGAAAAGCAAATTGTTAGTTTGTGGGGCTGTCTGTGATGCTCACGCCTCCACCAGGGGACGTGTCAATCGTGGAAAACACATTTTAACACGTTTAGGGCCGCGCGTATTATATGCACGCAAAAACCCGTTTTGGCGTGTATTATACACGGTATTTCCCAAATCGTGGCATATGTACGTATTTTACTGTGACCAAGTTGTGTGCTTACATAGATTTTTGGTTGGTTGAAAGTGGTTGTTTGAACGTGCATTGTCGAGGATGGTGTGAACATAGCTTTACGCTGCATTCACACCGGATGCGACTGCCAATGCAGGGATGTCAAGTTTCAATGTTAAGTCAATGTACTGTCAGGATCTGAAGTCTAGCGGAACGATTTGGGTGTCGGGTGCCGTACACTTTACCGGGAGAGACTCTGAACGATCTGGTGAACCCAGCCAGCGCCCCTGTGGAGCTCTCCAAAACATATAAACCCAAGCTACTCACTCAACATCATCCATGTTTTCCATGATGTGGCAATGAATGAAGTCCAGAAAAACTTTGGCGGTAAATTTGAATTGCGCTCGGTGTGAAAGCACTATTAGACGTTAAATCAGGCACAGCAGTTATTTGATTCTCCACTGCAAATGCTCATGTTGAAACCCAAGATGGTTGTTTTTCTTTTACTCAACTCAAAGTTTCTCAGCTGCATGTCACTTTTCTTCTCTCCTTTAGCACCTCTCCTTCACTCTGCCCATCACACACAGTAATGATGAAGCCGCGTGTCCTCTCGTCCCCATAAATTGGCAAACCCCAAAACCATTAATGCTGATGAGCTTCTGAGGGAATTCTCAGTCCTGTTTTTCTTGGGCCTCAGCAGGGTTGGTCGCAGTGTTTGATAGTTTTTGCAACAGCTCTTGAAAGCAACTTTCAAGTTTCTGCTTGAGCAGTTTCAAAGACTGACCTTTTCATAGTTTAGTCATGATGGATGTTCAAATCTCCTGACTTTATTTCCCTTCAGAGATTATTAATCTTTGAATTTGAACTGAGCTAAATCAGCGTGCCTCTAAAACAGAATATTGAGTAGAACCACATTTTAGAAATGTTTTGGATCTAAAGCTTTATTCATTTTTGATATCAAACAAGATATTTGATTTTTTTTTCCCCAAATCAGATATCTAAGTTCATTGCCAAAGCATGATGTGAAAACCATTAAGAATGTTCACTGATTTCTATTTAGGATTTAGAATTGTACTTATCTATTATAAACTTAGATGTCAAAAGCCTTTAAAATAAGTTTTCTTTTTATGAAAATGTAGAATTGCTTCATATTTGTAACTTTGATTCGGATGCAGTTCAGCAACAATGGAAATGCAAGCAGACTATTTAACAAACCAGCCACAGTTTATTTTCTTGTATTTTTTCTTTTTCTGGTATTTTATTGTTGTATTTTTGTATCTTATTGTTGTATTTTACCTGCTAGTGCAACACTTTGGTTCCATTTGGCTTCATAAGTGCTTTATAAATAAAACTGGTTGGCTGGCTGAAGAAACCAGCTAATGAAAGTAAACTACCGAGACCAAAAGTTCCAAGCAAAGTCTGGTCGCTTTCCAGAAATGTTCTATTACTCTTCAAGCCTTTTTTTCTTCCTAGTGTTTGTTTCACACCAAAACAGCAGTTTCTGGAGCTGCATGACTTTTCCCAGAATTTTATTTTTCAAAAGGAAAAGGAAAATACAGTTCAGCAGGACATTCATAAAATAAATATTGTACATTTTTCTTTTGAAATTGGTATGGTTACCTTTTATTATGTACACAAAATTGCGTCAAACTGCGTTCAGCTGTCAGCTTTGCTGTTCTAAATGCGAATGCCGGCAGTAACTTTTCACTTTGTCTGCCCTGTCGTCATTTTATGTGACATCACCGTAAAAAGGGTCTGTACTGGTTGTGCTCCATTGATTTTTTTTTTCCAGTACAGGACAGAACGCACAAAAATTTGTCAAAATGTTGTAGTTCAACTTGTGACACGTAGTGTCCTTCAACTATTTGTTGATGAGTTAAAGTTTGAATTAGTTTACTTTTTATGACTTTCTTACTTTATAGTTACTTTTTAACGGTTAGAAGCTTTTTTGTTTTTCTTTAATAAAAGAGTAATAATGGAGGGGTAAAAGAGCCACAAGTGGCTCTGGAGCCGCCGGTTGCAGACCCCTGGCATAGACTTTTCTTGAAAGTGGCCGCTTAACCCCAGAGAACTATCGCTGGGTGATTTTTACCGAAGCAAAAGTATTCACATGAATTTCAATATGCTGCATTTTTCTAAATGTCATGGTCTCTGGGTAAAGTCTCAAATGTCTCAGGAATGGGTGGACCAAATATAAAATATCATTATTTATTTTTTAAGGATTTTTTTTCTTCTCAAGTTTAAAATTTTTCTGCCATTTTCTGGCCTATTTTTTAATCTTCCTATGTATTTATTTTCCACTTTGTTACAGTTAAAAATAAAAAATAACTACTCTAATTTTCATATTTTGAACAGTTTTTTTGTGAGAAACACTTTTTATTGGGTATATTGTATCGGGTTAAAATTACCCGGCAAATGTGACGGTGTAACTTTTTATAGCGAAAGTGTTAAATTATTAAACGCGAGTTGACGCAGCTGATCTGTCTGCACCGTTAAACTGTCATAATCTGTCATTTATTAGACAATGCTGACAGAAATACGTTTTGCCTTCAGCAACATGAGGAAGCTTTTTCTTATTGTGAAATGTTGATTCACATTATTGAAAAATCATTCCATAAAATGTCCACATGAAGAATCAGCAAACAGTCCCTAGAAAAACCAACAACGCTAGTTTGAAGTTTAACACAACATAAAACGGGAACACCTTTAAATAAATGACGACTTCCTCAGACTTTCAAAGAGAATTTTGCAGCATTACCTCAAAATGCATTGTTAATGTGTAAAATGTCTGCCAGTAAACCAACTGCAGAAAAAAAATCTGTTCTGAATACATGTGTAAACTGTAGGTGTAAAATCTTTTATCTCCAGCGGCGCAAGCTCAATGTCAAACAGCCGAGCGAAGCGACCGTGTCTTCGTTCCTGCCCTTGGAAAAAATCCGGAGTAACAAAGCGAGAAGGCGCACCTGCAGGAGAATCATAAGGTTAATAAAATAAGCGGGAAAGGAGCTGTGGTGCATCTGCACAATCACCTGGGACAAGCAAGCTCACGAACAACAAACAAAACGAGGGCCAAGTGAGTTGTAATCACAATAATGATGATAGTCATCAGCCATCCGAGCAGAGAGAAAATAAAGTTCCAACAAATTATATGCTGCTTAATTTTTTCCCCTCACTCAGCACATGTTGGGAATTGAGTTGGCTGTAGCCGAGCAGCTAACAATGATGAATTGTCCATACCTGCAATCATATTAACAATAATTACAGCGTTATTGTATTTCATACAGCGATAGAAGTGGACTCCGTGAGTGGAATACAAAGCAGAGCGAGGAGTCTTTGTCTTGTCTGCATGTTAAGTCATTTCCCATCATGTTCAGCTTCTCTTTCATCAGAGTTGGGTTTTGTTTCCCCACAGCTCCGGCTGACAGACTGTCACTCTCACAGGTGGAGGGAAGCCTTTCTGCCATCCGCAATGAATTGATCTCCATTTCTTTGACATCCAGACTTTTGGAAGTCAATGAAGACTTTGATCTTGTTCGGAGCGACCAGAGATGTTTCTGGTTTTCCCCGTTTTGCATCTCAAATTTCCATCCCTCCGTCTTGTCTGCTTTCTGTCCCCGTCTATCCCTCTTTCTGTCTCATCAAGCCATCTGCCTCCTGTTTTCTCAAAGTCTGTCACTTTATCTTTTCTTCTTTGCTCGTCTCTCTTATCTCCTGATTTAATCTTCTTTCCGGCTCTCCATGCAGCTGTCGTTTACTGTAACATATCCCATTGTGTGTTTAGATTAACCCACATCAACCACCCAAATCTGTATTTACATATGTATATATTTGGAAATAACATACAAGCCGCCTAATAGATTTGTTAGGTCATAAATTACCAAAAAGCACCAACATACATGTGCTTAGAACCAAGATGTGGCATTAAGAATTATAACCCAACTCAAACAGTGATGGTTGTTTGAATGTCAAACAAAGGAATTATGGGTGAGCGCTAAGTCTGGACTCTTTGTCTTCTAGGTCATGATAATCCAAAGAGCTTAAATCCAAGACTTATTTTATGGATTTTTGAATGCATGTCTTGTCTTATGCAGATCTTTGTCATCTTCAACCCCTTGGAGTTCCAGGCTTATTACAACCTGTTAACACTTGGAAGCGGATAAAGGTCACGTGTAGTTGGTTGACACATTGGGTTTTTATGGGATGTGTATACAAATTGGATAGAGAATCTCATATGTCATCCATAAGAATCTAAAGGACTAAAATGAAGCTAGAAAGGCAATCAGTCACATTGACAAGAGTTTGTTCTGCTTTAAAGACCCACTCCAATGATATTTGTCCTTTTAGCATGTTCTCATAATGTTTTTCTGATGATGGAGGAAGTCAAATTAAGCCTAAAATTGCATTTCCGAGCATTTCTTTATTCAAATTGTTGTGAATCAGGAGCAGACAGAAAATGCCAATTTGAAAAAGCTTGCAGAGGTGATGTAGGTGCTACAGTTAGTGAGCCATAAGCTTTGTGTTCTGCTCCATTCTGATGCATCCACTGCAGACAAATAAATGTATGTGCATCTTTGTTTTCTTCACCGGAGTTGGTATTTGGCTGCACATGCACTAAACCCCTCATCTGGATCAGCAAGCGTGTCTAGCTCAGGTGCCGGAGAAGAGAAGATGGCATCTTGCTGTTCAATGCTGTCAAATAAGCCGCCGTTCGCATTTCAGTGGTCAAATCAGTCGTCATTGGATTTTTTTGTGTGAGTTTCACACAATACTTACAATAGCAGGACTGAGAATGTTGAAAATCTCAGCGAAACTCCACGGACCGGACTATCCTGGTTAAATAAAGGTCAATAATAATAAATTTGACCGCAGTTGTAAAGGATTGGTGAAAGTTCGGTTCATGAAGCTCTTCACTTCCTCGTCTGAGCTGACATTTGGCTCAAAACAATACGGCTGGACATTACCTATATTGATGGACATTTTTATGTAGCAATGGTGAAGATTTACTCAGTGACACACAGAGCTATCATAATCAGACGGGGAGATCGGGGCGGGGCTGCTCAGCTCTAAAAGCCACGCCTCCTCAGAAGAGATTTTGCAGACGGAGGCTTCAGATCAACATGAAAAATAGCTTTTTAAGACATTTAGGTTGTGGAATTTTGGTAAAAAATGTTTATAATCATAATTAAAACAATACTGGAAACTTTTTTTTTAACAAAATAAAAGTGGACTTTAAACACATGTATGTCAGATGTAGAATCCAAGCAACCTCAGTAGACTTCGGTTGCCTAACATGCTCGAGTACAGTACAGATTCATTCCAGTAATTATGTCCCAAATTGGACTAAAGAGTAATTTGGAAAATAGTAGCAATGGCTGGAAAAAGTCCTCTGATTCTAACTGTGCATGGATGTGAATGAATGCACGGATACCCAACTGTGGGTGTGTGTTTGCTGGAGCGAGGAGTGGGGGTTAACATATGTGAGTTCAACAGCATGCTTGGACCGCCTGGACTCCACTGGACTGTCTGCCGGCACCTGAGTCTCGACTGAGCAACTCTGATGTACCCTTCCAACATTCCCACGCAAGCACACAGCTTCACGCACACACTCATATTTTCAGAACTCCCCCCTCACACACACATCCTCCCTCTTTCTTTTTATCTCCCTTGCTTTTGCTCCATCCACCAGATGGCTGACCCATCTGCTCCCCCTCTCATTCCCTCACTCCGCACCTCCACCACCCTCTCCTGCTCCCTCAGTGCTCTGTTCTTCACGTGGTGAAGATCCAAGTTCCGTGCGCACGCGGGACCCTCGGTTCCCTCCGACTCACAGTGCTCACACGGATGACTTGTTCCTCTCCTGCAATGATTGCGTGCATTTGTGCGCATCTGTTTCGCGGCGAGCTTGCATATGTGTCCGTGTGTGCTCACATTTCAAAGCTACATTCGCTAGTTCTTCTTGATGCTTGTGTACCTGTAGTTGTGTGTGTGCGTTTGTATATGCATCTGCTTAGGTAGTCAAATTACATTTGTGTGTGAATGCAGCACATCCACCATCTGTTACAGTATGTCTGCAGGTATAGAAGGTGTTCATCTGATCGTAGGCTTAAATGCTGTTTGCTTCTGTTCATGCTGTGCAAGTGATAAAAGTTTCACCTCAGTGCTGCTTGTAAATGCAGCCAAGATACTAATTAAGTGGTAAAAGAGATATATTTACCTGGAATGTATCAAGAAAATCTTCAGTCTTCTTAAATTTAGATTATGTCCATTTTGGACAGCAACAATTTAATCAAGTTAAAATGTAAATTTAACACATTTATTAATATTTTAAGTATTGTTTTTTAGATAAGAAGGTCACATTAATGTTCTGACTGTTTAATTTTCCTCATAATATTTCAGACAGAGACAAAACTTAACTTAATGCAACAACTGGATATTAAACATAGTATTGAGGTAAAATGACACATTGACATAGTCTCATACTCCACAACTTGTTCAAGCCCATTTTTTCTTCAAGGGAGAGGAGTATCTCAGAAATTCTTTTTTGTTGGGTCGTGAAAACCACATGGGAAACTGAAGTTTTCTCTCCTGAAAAGGTGAAATTCTTAAGAAAGTTTGATGATCTGATTTCACCATAACTTCTTATTACAATGCTCAGGGTGCTTTGATTTTGCCTGTGAAGATCAGAAAAATAACAATTTTTTGTTACTTGAAGATGTTTATATCAGACACTAGTGGATGCAGTTGGGTTTCAATCGGTGGAAATGTGGCTAAAAGGGTTTTGTTTGTGATTCACTAAAAGAAAATTGCATAAACAATGTTGAGTATAAAGCTTGATTTGTCACATACTGGATTTCTAGCAATGAACCTTCCATCAAGATTTTTGTTCCCAAGTATCCCGATTCAATAGTAAAAAAGTATAAAACCAATAACTCTTTCATGGGTGAATAATTTCTTTAACTTTGTGAATTAACAACATGTTACTATTTTTTTTAAATTTTCAATAATAAAAAGCCTGAAAAAAAGTTAAAAACTAAATTTATTAAAATAACAAAATTATAATAAAACAACTTTGTTGTGGGATTTCTCAAGGCTTTAGTATTCAGTCATTTCAATTCTGTGAGAAATTTTAGGCAAGTTAGAGAATATACAATTAAAATATTGCTCAAATAACACAATTCAAGTCAAGATCAAATAAACCTTGATCTGTGTACAGCAAAAATAGACTTTTGTGAATTAGTTTTCTTTTTTTTGCGCTTAGATTCAAAACTGCAGACTAATAATATGGTGATGTGTCAAAGGTACAATGTATCAAAGCAAAGCTGTGCCTTTATTTTTTTTTTTAAAAAGAGCCTCATTTTGAAGATATAACAAATTTAACACAAATAAACCCTCATTCTGCTAGAAAGAGCTTTAGGCAACAAGTGAGGTATCTTTGTTGATGATCTCCAAATATTAAACCAGTTAAAACATTAAAAAGTTCTTTTGTGGACAAGTTTTTCACAATCCAAGAAGTCTAAAAGTATGTAATCGATTTACAAGACTTACAAAAGCATGACAAATGTACTGCTACCATAAAGGTGTTACAGATTAAGAATCGATAGCCTCAAAAAAGCACAACGTGTCTGCTTACGGGTGGATAATATTCTTCTAGGTTTGGAATTGGGAGGTGGCAATTTTACACATGACCACCAGACAATTTTTCTCTATAGGTTGACATCGGTCAATGGCCACCCCAGCACATTTTGAGATCATACGGTGCCAATCCAGTGACAAGTGGGGATGACGTCACTAAAAAAAAAAATCGTCCGACACCTGGTCAGGGTGGTCAATAGCCCAGGGGTATATAAAAAGCAGCCACCGTCTGTATATATGACCACGAAACGATTCTCAAAAAAGGTAGTATGTTAGTGGAGCAGAGGGACCGAGGTAGAGTGTTCCAAAGGCTCCATTTTGGTCAAGAAAACCAAACCTTAATCATCATAATTATTTTTAATATGGCTGATGAATGAGTTTGCCTCGCTTAGTCATAATCTCAAGGACCACTGGCAAGACCACAAAGCGGTGGAGGTCTATGATTTAGATCTGCCCAGGTTATGGGTAGCCCACACTCTCTACTCACTCAGACATGGAGATGGTTTCTTATTGGTAAGAAGTGGTGTTATCATGCCAAAAAGAAAGATATCAACCTAGAATCCACAGGTTAATTTATCGAGACAGTTTTAGTCTTTGTAACTGCACATCGCATAGCTGGAAAAAAAAAAGAGAGAAGTTCTATTGAAAACTAAACCTGCCTGTAGCTGAAAAACTGATAACATTTGAAAACAGTCAAAAATCCTTTGGATGTTTTTAAAGATGAAACATGCTACACTGACTGTGTTTGCCTGTAAACATTTGAAACATGGCGATGAGTTTGGGAAGCCCGCCTGTTGGTCCGATGAGACGAAGTTTGAGCCGTTTGATTACATAAATGCTGCTTTTGTTTAGCAACAGAAGAGAAGACTCTTTATTGCTTAAAATACAATTACCAAAAGGAACTTTGAGAGAAACACCAGAGGCTACATCTTTGATTTTTCTGTAGAAGACTCTCAAACGTTGTGTCCTTGCGCGGAAACTCTGCAGGTTTTACAGGAATACTTTCTCGTTTAAGGCTAAAGATCCCTTAAGAGAAATGAAATAACTTAGAGGATAACATAGCAGGTTGTTGGCAATTGCTGGTTAGAAAGGCTGAAATTATGACTGAGGTATATTTTTGACCTTTGTTTGTTCTTGCATTTCAAGGTCTAAGCTTAATGGTTGTTTTACTCTTTGAGAAATAAATGCTTTTATATTTTCTGTTTATAAAAGAAAAAAGCATTGTTGTAAGATAGGCTTTCATTTTTCTTCAGAGAAGAGTTTGTCGAGGGATTTTTTCAAGATTTTTCTGTTGTGGTTTAAGTCTAAACTACGTTCACTCCGCCCTCAGCAACACGTGTTCAAGCGACCACTTCCAATGAAAAGTCCATGTAAATGCGCATTTAAGCTCTTGCTTTCTTTCACACGTATCTTCACAAGTTTTTAAGACCGTTTTCAGGCTCTACTTACAAATGGCCATTGAAGGTGCTTTGAAACTTAAACCAGATCAAACTTTGACCATCAAGGACTCTAAATTTGGCATTAGACATGAGAATCTTGAGGCACCTCACGATTCAGAATTTATTATTCTCTTTGCCTTTCTCGAGGACAGTGGAAGTTTCTTTAGAAAGCCCCACCCCCACACCGGACAGAACCATATGATGTGATTTAGCAAATTTGTTGCTTCATATTTAATTTTGGTGCAATAGAACTTGTACACCACAAGACTTTTATCTAACTGACCGTCCACTTTATAAAAGCCAAAATGCTTCCAAAAGCGAAGTCGGAGCCAGCTGGATGACAAGATCTGGAAGGTCAGCCACGTTTGTGTGTTTTTTAAAAATGTCTGAGGGAAAAACACTCCGCATTTAGTTCCACTTGTAACTTTTACCTGAAATGATATTTATTTTTCAATGATTGATTATCTAAAATTCGTAAAACGATTCAGAATCGTTTATGGATCATAATCAATGTATCTAAAATTGACCATCACCACTATTTAGTAGTGTGACAGAGCTCAAGTCTGTTACTGTGTAAGAGTTGAACAAAGTGGATTTGTTTTGGGTGGATACATTTTTAAACTGCAGAGATCTACCGTGTATTACAATTTAGTTTGTGGTTGTTTTGTTGCCACCTGATTTTGGTTGTTCCCAGTGTTTTTTGTTTACTTCCTGGTTCCTTGGGAGCACTTCCTGTAACCAGAAAGTGTTTTGCTTTGATAGGCTTATTTTAAATTCAAAATGTTTTCTTTTTGTTTTTGTTTAGAAATTGTTGTTAACTGGGGGACACATTGGTGAATTTGTTACAGACAAGTACATTTGAATGCTTTTGTGTTCTTAGGATATGTTGCTTGACTTTGATTCGTAGTTGGGTTCGTTTCACCTCTTTACTCATCTGCTGTGAACACCATATGTGGAAAAACCCATTCAAGAATCCGCACTCCAAAACATTAAACTAACTAAAAAGTCATAGAAACTGCATGATTCACGTTGCAATCTCTATTTTATTTTTGCAGCGTTAGACCATCATCTCATTCCTCAATGTTACTTCTGACTGAAATCTGTTTTCGCTGGTTGATTTCATGCTGACAGTCCAGTCATGTGATTTGTTGGTGGCCTGATAAATAACCATATCAAAACGTCTGCTTCAATCAGTCAGTATTCAGGCAAACTGATAAGCAGACTTAATTCATCTTTTCTAAGCTTGCTTTGGATTGAAATTGATGCTTGGTGTGTTTTTTTTACTCGTTTCCAAACAGTAAAACTCAAGGTTTATTTGGAACCAGCATTCCTAATGCTTGTGGAGAGTTAACTCTTCTTCAATCTGGAAACCGGGTACAAAGAGGATTGTACTGCAGCCTTGGGGTATGGTGGTAGCTCTGCCTTCTTCTGTATGCCTGAGTCACTCTGACCTTGCCTTTACAGATAGCTAATACTCTGCTGACACACACTTGACTGACAGGTGGCTACGTGGAAGCCTTACCAAAACACGGAGACCGACACATAAACATGCAGACTCCCAAGTGAGCGGCCTGCAGAAGGAAGCGCGCACACAACAACCGTAAATCAGACTCAAATGAGGAAAAACAGCAAGAAGATAAGAGTCATTACTTCAAACTTGTGTGAAGGGAGCAAATTAGAAAAATAGTAGAGGAAAACTGATAAAAACTGGCAGAGTGACTTACTGAACGACGGCACAAATGCAGCTATTTGCCATGCAAGCCACTTCTGCTCCACTCAAATATGAATTTCTAAGCAAAGAAACAGCACCAAAAAAAGAAAAAACAAACACAATGTTGACATTTAAAAGAGAAGAGAAATCACATACACCCACATAACCTTCAACAACAAAAAGTCTGTGGTTTGTGAAGATGTGAAGACAGTGATATTTGGTTTGGCAGCGGAGGAGTTATGTCACAAATGCGATCACAGTGTTTTGACGGAGAGCAGAGGGAACAGAGAGACGGGACACCCTCAGATGTTCACATTGTTTAAATATTCAGTATAAGAGGGAAAACACTGTGAAGCAGGAGCACAGGATGACGCTTGTATAGGTGTCTGTTTGTGTGAAGGATGAACACAGTGGATAGGAGTGTACTTTGGAGACGGAAGGTCAGGTAATACGTTAGAGAAAAGCCAGCAGATCCTGAAATCCACCACCCTGCCGGGTTTCGGTCATCCCTCACGGCCTTGCTGCTGCTTACTTGGATTAGGTACGATCAGTCAATTGAAGCGTGGTATCCCCAGATTTAGCTGAACAGCAGAAGAATGGCAGAAAAAAAAGAGGCTGGTAGCTATCAAGGACCGGACAAGTATGGTGGCCCAGAAGTGGGTATCATACAAACAAATCAATTAGTGCAAAAACATTTCAGATCAATTAAAAAAGCAAAATCAAAAACATAATTATATTTTAGAAAAATTCCAGAAACCATAAAACAAAAAGTTAAAACAAAATAAAACTAGAAATTTCCAAAAATCAAAATGAAATGTTAAAAAAGAAATTAAATAGGAAACCATAAAAGGTGGA
>NC_050528.1:22822736-22829024 GCF_002922805.2 Oryzias melastigma
TTAAAACAAAATAAAACGAGAAATTTCCAAAATTCAAAATGAAATGTTAAAAAAGAAATTAAATAGGAAACCATAAAAGGTGGATCATATGAGACATTGATTGAGTTTTTTTTTTTTAATGCTGTCAATTGATTTTAAAAAAAATAATCAGATTAATCACACTTTTGGATTGAGATTATTGCCATTAATCTAAATTTTTACTAGGGAATTTTTTTGACAATATGCAGCTTTTGAACAAAAACAGGCCAGGGAGATTTGAATTTTTTAAATTATTTAATCTAAAGACTTTATTATCTGTTGTATTACTCCAAGAAAACAAGAAAAAAAACTCAATTCTGATTTGCTGCTGGGTGTAGGTAAAAAATATTTTAGCCTTTCAGAGTAAACTAGATCAATATATGATCATATTACCTTTGGAACACTTAAAAACAAATTATTTATGAAATATGGGTCATTTTTGTGGACCGTTTTAATACCTAAAAAGACCTGATCTCTGATGCACCGCCTTTCGCTTCTTGTCGATCCCGCCCATTTCATGACATCATCCTTGAGCCCACAGACCTTCAATGAGCCTCTCCGAGCCTCCTCAGCATGCCCGCGGTTGTAAACAAACAACCTCTGAACTATATTGTTATTATGCATCCACACACTTTAACTGTTAACAAAATAATACAAACTCGTCTCTACGCGAGGCGAAGACGTAGCGTTAGCACGTGCATTATATGTTTACGGTATAATGCATGATTTACTTTAGGGTCTGGTCTCTTCAACTGGTTTGATTGTAGGAATGGCGCCGGCTCTGAGACTGTGACATTGTGACACCGTGACATTGCACCGTACTACAGATCTAATAGTCTAATAAAAGTACGAAAAACTGAGTGAATTTGTTTCTTTTGTAAGTGACCGCGGTTAAGTGGTATAAAGCTCGACAAAGTGTTTTGACGCACGGCGTGGAAGCCTGACCCGTCCGAGGCAAAGCGGAAGATTGTTGTTTTGTAAGGTGTAATTAATTTGCATTAATAAATATTAATGTGTAAATTTTTTATTAATCACGTGCGTTAACATTGAAAGCCTTAATTTTTTTTCTATTTTTGCATACTTATCTATGTCGTATGATTATATCCAGTATATCCATTATCTTTGCATGCCAAATAACTTTCAGTTGAAATGATAGAGAAACATTATTGTCCAATCAACAATTTCCAACACTATTAACACTTCATTTCATGATTTCTAGAAATGAATTATCCATCCATCTTCTAAACCCGCTTTGTCCTTTTTGGGGTCATGTCTGCCGTGTCCTAACCCGCCCAGTCATGGGCGAAGGCAGGATTCACCCTGGACAGGTCGCCAGTCTGTCGCAGGGCCACAATCACTTAGGGAAAACTTGGAGAAACCAAATAAGCATGTTTTTGGACAGTGGGAGGAAGCTGGAGTCCATAAAAACATACAAACTACACATTAAAGTGATTATTATTCTGTTTCAGGTCCTCCAGCTGGGACTGAAGCAAGAGGGATAACCCCTGCACCACCATTCATTTTGTTTCCAGAAATCCCTATGGGACATCGCTGATTGGATGACATTTGTCCATCATTTCAACCTAAATGTTTTTGGCATGAAGTGATACTAGATATACTTTCTAATCGTAAATCTTTTATAAGAATTCCTGTTTGGCCACATGTTATATATGTGGTCAAAATACACATTGCTACCTTGCCCACACGTATTTTAACCCTAACCAAGTGCGTATTACATACTAATCAGTCTCTTCCTTCTTTGGCTTTTTAAGTTTTTGTTGTTATCTTTAAAATGTTTTTTCATTGAGGGATTTCAACTTTAGGGCCACCGTAAAGAGGAGCTCCTTAACAGTAAATAAAAGATCAGTTAAACATTTGAGTAAAAGTAAAAAAAAAAAAAGATGAAACATCTCATAATCTGGTACATAAAAACCACATGATAAAAGAAACAAAGCAATACTTTGCTGCCCTGCAAAGAAAAACATCATCCAAACAAAACAAATGAGGCCACAGTCAAAGGATCTGACATGCTAACAAGCCACAGTTGCCGCAAACTCCTTTCTGGCGGTGCCTGCGCACTTAGAGGAAGAAGTAAAAGGGAGAAGACGGCTTCCTTTGTCTCACACACCAGCCAGACCTCCTGCCCTCGGGTGTCATCCGTTGCTTTAACCTATCATTAGTCCCTCGCGGGTAGTTTTAACCCATCACCAACTGTAGCCACCAAGCGCTTCCGCGAGTCTCGCCTGAAATTCCCCGCAGAAGCCATCAGAACCAATTAGGTGAGATGAAAGCTTGATGTGGCAGGGCTGCCTGCACACTGCAGAGAGGAGAGATGATTAAGACTCAGGTGAGAAGGCAAACAAGCAAGCAGACCAATTTAATTTAAGGCTGCAAGTCGCTGATATCACTTTCAGATAGAGAGGAGGACTGGGAATGACTATTAGAGTGAGCCTCCAACCTTTCGCTTTGCTCCCGAGTAAAGCTCACATATATTTCCATGAACAAGACAAGGTGCAATAGCCGGAAAAGGCTCTAGATCAATAGCGAGGTTTATGAAAGGAAGTGGCAATGCATTATTGGTCAGTCCTGGAAAGCGTTCATTTATGCAATGAAAATATACAGAAGAAATGCTGCCGGGCTTTTAATGTTTTACCTTCTGGGACGACATCTTGCAGTGCAGGAAAAAAAACCTGCATGAATATACATCAACGCTTTTACAACTGTTGCAGCAGAAGAAAGATGCAGCACTGGAAAAAAAAAAACTGTGCAGGAGTCTCCTTGCAAAGCAATGCAGAAAAAAAAGAAGAGTGTAGAAGGATACTGTAGTTACCTGCACCAGAGGGAATTCAGACCAAGACAAGGCTTGCTCTGATATGTGTTAACATGAGAAAAGTAGGAAGAAACCAGCGGGGCTTTCTTGGCAGATATAACCTGGACAGGAAGGAAACAGAACACTGACAGCAGGAGTTTTCACATTTGTAAAGACTGAGCTTTAAGGCACATTTTAATGATAATATCAAGGAGGCTGCTTTTAATGAAGTGATGCCAAGGTTTCGTCTGATGCAGATCTTTTTTTCCCTTATTCCAGATTTTCCTGCAGCAGAAACAGAAAAAGATTTACACTTAAAAGCAGGCCTTGTTTTCCATATATGTTCCAAAGTGAACACTTTGACTTATGGCAGGAGAATCACAGGTGAAATGTATCCGACTGATGATTGCTTTGTTCCAATGAGATTCCCCCAATGAGCTTCTGGCATTGAGTCAAAGTAGTTATTAATGGTATTAGTTACACCTGTGCTTTCTCAGGTCGGACACGTGAGTATCGGTCCACAGAGTCTTTCTCAGCTGGTACTTTCAGTGAGCGGCGTGCTGCCACTGCTATTATTGAGCATGTTTCCTTTCTCAAGTGCTGCAAGTGATGCAAAACTGCTTTTTTTCAGAAGAAGCAAATTCAGAAATTTTAGTTTTTTTTTCAATTTTCTGAATTTTCCATTAAATATTCTTTAACATAAGAAAAAAAAGTGGAAAAAAAATATGGCATTGAACTACACCCATAAATGATTAATTGATGTTGTCATTTTAAATCGCTAAATGAAGTAGATTACAGGATGTTGGACAGGATTACAGATGTTTTAAGGCTGCGAACCCCGTCACTACACACTTTATACACTTTTATCAGAGAGACATTAACATTTTCAGATTTTTTTATCTTTTATTTTCTATTTAGCTCCAACTTTTATGGAGAAAAATCTCCTGTACTATAGAATGAAAAGAAAAATTGGTTTTGCGATCAAATATTTATGTATATTTTCAAACTGAATTAATTCTGTACAAGTGACATGGCATGATAGAAATTGATTGATAAGATCTACAGCCAATTAGGACACAGACCACAGTGCTCTGTTAAAAAAAAAAACAAAAGAAAAACATGAAACTACTCAAAAAAGAACAAAAGGTGAACCGCGATGATTTGTGATGAACCAGTGGAGTCATGTGACTGAAAATAAAATCCTTAAATACGTTAAACCACGAATAATGAAACATGAATACGCAGCAGAACACTGTGTGTGCCTGTGAGGGAACTTCAACATTTGTTGCCAAAGAGGATTTCCACCAGGCAGCAGTGGATGCAGTTTATTTTTCTGAAACAGAAATCTAAATAGAGCTTTTGGTTGTCTGTACTACTTCATTAAGAACACTTGATGAATGGTGCATCTTTTAACATTGTGTAGACTCCGTTTAGTGTGAATCATAAATAAAACGTGGTCTTTGTTTTCAATTTTTTCCAGTAAACCATAGAGATAAACATTGATAACATCATAATGGTTGTGTATTTCCCTGAGCAAAGAAACAGCCCCACAGCAAACAACAGTTGTCATGTTTTCTTAAAAATATGATGCAAATATTCTGCAGCTTTTTATATGCAAAATTGTTAGCAGAACCCCTGAAGTCTGTTTCATGTATTTACAAATCCTCCTCCAATCCTCCAGTGTACCGGAACACCGGGTCATGCTTTTAAAGAGGAAGCCAATTAGAGACGGTCCCCCACGCGGTACCCTGAGAAGTTAACTTATCAAAGGATACCCCGTGTTAATGAAAGCGGGCCATCACTTGAAACATGGGAACATCTAAAAGGATTCACTATTAAACTCAAAATTCTATTCTAACTGCCACAGCTGTCTAGTAGAAAAACCAAACCATCCAGAAATGCTAGAGCGCTCAGAAGAAGGAAAATGTGACAAGTTAGGACCCCTGATTTAAATTAACCCACTGGCCTCTCAGAGGATTTCTGATTCAGCTCTGCTCTGTGCATCCCTAAAATTACTACACGGTCATTGGCTTGTTGAATAAACTGCATAGAGACAAACAAAAAACTATAATTCTCCAAATGTAAGAAAAAAATCTAAGCAATAATCACAAACATTGTGTTCTTTCTAAAAAAAATCTATTTTTTTTGCAACAGATTTTCTTTTTCAGGAATGAAAATTGCTTTTGTAAATCTTTTTCTTGACAAAACACCAAATTAAATCCATCACATGCATAAACTACAAGGTTTTAAGAAGCTTTATTTTAGCACATTTTCACTAAATTTAGATGATTTACTCTGAGGCAAAAGACGCCCTTTGGGGTTTTAAGGTTATCTTCTATTACATTTGCATCAATTGTAGTGGCTAATTTGATAAGTCTGTGTCATTTGACAAAGTTTTTTTCATTCTATGTTCTTGATTTACAGACTTAATGATAATCTTACATAGTTAAATGCATCCTCTGTAATATCAGAGTCTTCCCTCATTGAGCTTGACTTTTTTGCACTTACATGAAGTTTGAGTAAATGCTCCAAAATGAGCTAAAAGTGATTGGATCACTACGTTTGAAAACTTCAACTTGCTGGGAAAATGTTGCTCTCGTTATTTTGAGGCAAAGCTAATTACAGGGCTATAAAGAGAAGATTTTTTTTCCCCTTTTTTTGCTATACTGCAGGGATATTCCGATATCCAGTAAGACTATTTCATCTCACCAAAGATCCACTGGAGATGTTGTACTGTTTCTGATTAGGCAGTCTGCTCTCTCATCGTTTGTTCTTTTGTCAAACTTCTCCAAAGAAGAGAAGTTTCAGAGTCCGCACTTTTCCTTATAATAATACTAAATAATGTTTTTTTTTTCTTTTTGCGAGCAATCTGAGAGTTCCTCTATTACAAGTGACTTTTTTCCCTGCGTTGTTCGGACGCTTTTGAACTAATGAAAAAATTATTTTTCTAAAATGGAGCAAAAAATGCTCATTTAAATTATATAATAATTATACAATGATGTGTTATATGTTGAAGTTATTTATTTTGCAGTATATAAAAAATTGCAACTATTCCTGTCTTCATATTTGAATTTATACATGAATATACCGTGTAATATATTTTTATATATACCGAAATATGTATATATACACTTGATATCATATATTATACTTTGACATATAATGTATGAATTAATACATAAACACATAAGGTTCATTTATATCTTGATCTAATGTAAATTGTGATTTCCTTAACTCTAAAAATATCTTTCTTCAACAATTATAGAAGCATTTTTTTTTATTTAAAATTAATTTTAAAACATCCAAATATATAAACAGGTTCTAAGTTTAAGTAATACTAAAATATATTTCTGGATGTATTCCAACATAAATTGTAGTATATTTCGATATACTATAACATTTTTACCTCATGTACTGTCATGTGTCTGCATATGTGCTTCTGTGTTAAAGGTTGTAGTTTT
>NC_050528.1:22829072-22909386 GCF_002922805.2 Oryzias melastigma
CTCCCCCCTCTAATTGTGTAAACCATCTACTCCCCTCACTTAACAAGGCACATGGACCACTGCTGCACCTCAGTCATCTTTTGTGTGTGTTTCTTTTGTATGTCTGATCTTGTTCGGGTTGTACTGGAATATAAATGTGTCAGTTAAAGCTGTGTATATAACAATAAATGAATCATAAATCTTGAATTTTTGTTTTGTAAGGGAACAGGGTCAATTCTATAGGACAGCAGGTTTAAATCAAGGTGTGACTTCAGGAAAGAAGAAGATACAGAGTTTCTCCTGGTGTTTTTCAGATATTTGTTTGAGAAACATCCATCTTCAGAACCTGCTGAATCCCTTTCAGAGTCACAGAGTGGCTGGATCCAACCCAGCGATGGTGAAGGTAGTGTAAACCCTGAATTTAGAATGAACCTACAAAGCACGTTTCTGCACTGTTGGAAGAAGCAGATGTCCCGGGAGAAAACCCACGCATGCACAGTGCAGGAGAGCATGCAAACTCCACACTGAAGGATCCCAGCTGGGATTTAAACCAATGCTTTCTTAATGTGAGGTATGAGGGCTGACCACTGCTCCACGTGCAGCCCCGAACTGGAATTAGTTTGGTATATAACAGACCGCATCATCAGAAATCTGACACGTTGAGATTGAAAGTAGGATTTCCAGCATCTGAATTACAAATGCAGAACTCACGTTATAAAGCAAAATGAGAGGACTGACTATAAATCATTGTACGGACTTGAAGGTATGACGGCTTTAATACATAGAGGTGATTCAAAGTGCTTCACAGAGATATGAAGACCACGCTGTTCTATTTCTGTTTCACTCAGGTGCTTTGTTTTATACACGTGGTTTGAGAGAGAAGCATTATGAAACCATTTGTGTGCTGATTTAGCTTCATCCCAAATGAATGCTGGTGGCACAGAGTGAAGAAAAACCTGAAAACTAGAAACACTGAATTCTGTAAAAAAAAAAAAAAAATCTCATGAAGAATTTTTTTCATGGACACCTGACCAGCGAGGAAAAGCTTGCGGAGCCAAACCAGTAACGAGCTCTCCTGTGTGCTGGAAACGTTGAAACCTTGTTTGTCCACGCGGCGTGCAGACGACCACCTGCTGAACCCTCAGATCTCCGGGAACCCTCATTAAAACGTAGGTGTATCGGCTCTGTTCTTTCCACCTGTTACCCCACTGCCGTGGTAATACCAAGTGGAGAGACAGAGTTTATTTTCAAACCTGGTTTTGATTTGATGCGACTTTATTTGACTTTGAATCATTTTACAGCTACTATGAGGGAACAACAGCACAGAGGTGGCCGGATTAGTCCAAAGAAAATCTTGGGATGGCGCACCAAACCCACTCTTCTTTTGGTAACTCAGCTGTTAGTCCTGATGAGCATGAGATGAGCAGGCATCTGAATGATGTCCCATGATGCAACACTCACAGACGATTACATTGTTTTCGACAAAGAAATGGTCAACACGTGTCATCTGATTTAACAAAAAAGCTTAACCTATATTTTTATTTAGCCAAGCTACTGACAAGTTGGACGTCTTTAACACAGGAGCTTTAGCAACACCGTTTGTACTCTTACCAGAACTAACCTAATTCTGATGGATGTTAAAGCGGAAAAAAGCAGCCTTACGCTGATATTCAACACTCATTAGTGATGAAGTGCTCAAAGTCTCCATCTGATCATCTTTTGATGTATTTTATAAGTGTTCCCAGTGGTTCTTTAGTTTGATATTGTGCCTTTTTCAGCTGACTTTTTTTTAAAAACGATCATTTTCTAGGACATAGTTTTTGCAGAGCAACAGGAGTTCAACAGAAATATGTCTATGAGTTGTGGACGGGACTGTTGATGCAAGTAAGCCTGCCTTCTCTTCCCAACATCCATCTCTGAACACTCTCTGCCACTAACTTACAACCCTTTCACAATCCCAATTAACTCCACCTGAATATTAATTAATTGTAATAAAATGGTCAAATTTACTGTAACTCATGATCACAATGCTAAGCACTGCAACTGTATCTCATATACAAGTTGCTTTTACCAAAGTAAATTCATGGTGAAATAAATAACTAATTAAATATCACCATGGAAGCATTTTAAATTGATACTAATATCCCCAAAGGAAATATTGCGATATTTCACTGAATCATCATTTTTCTACAACCCTAGAGCTTACTTACAGCATATCCTGCTTTTCTACTTTATTTACCCCTACATTCACACACTGCTGCCAAACCTGTAACTATCAGGAGCAATGCAGGGTTCAACGTCTTGTCCAAGGACACTTTGACAGGACCGGAAGTGAACTTGTAACTTCCTGATCAGAGGTCGACTGCTCCAGAGCTGCTCCAGACATGCAGTTATGAGCCAAATGCCAGTTCAGTGGGAATAAAGAAATCCTTACAAGTGCAATTTTATGTATTAATTTCAATGTTACAAGAACGTGGTAAAAAACACTATTTTCATTGGAGTGGGTTTTTTAGCTATACACATAAATCATCCGATTCCGTCGCTAAGAAAAGCAGCTTCGTACTCTTATGTGACACTTAACATTATTAAAGTGTTGCATTTCATTGCAAATCAGCTATGAAAAATACCTTTCCTCTGCATCAGAATAGACTGACTCACTGTTATTGCTTAAACAGTCAAAGATTATTGTTTGTCAAAAAGTATGTGTTATTTAGGTGTCATCAATGATATCTCTACTGTTAGAGGTAAAATTAAATTGAATAAATAAGAAATGAAATATTTTAAACCATTCGAAATTTTATATAAATCATTTTTAAAGGGTTTAAATCTTAATGAGATCATCCTTTTGACACACTGCTTCCTCTACAGGTGAGGTTTGGAACTACTAGTTTCCAAGGAATGTTTGATATGTCCCTGGAGATTTAACTAATTAATAACGCCATAGCAGGCCTACTCGGCACCAACACAACTCAAAGGCAAATTTCTGAAGAAGGACTGCCGCTCTGCAGAAACTATGTTTGATTTTTTCCCAAAACATCATCATCCATAATCCTAATTAAAAGACCAACAGGGTTGACAACCATTTTCCAGTGACTGCCTCATTGGGGTGTTATCGTGTAATATCATGGGTTCTAAAAAAAAAAAATTACGGGGTGGAAATGAACCCTGGTCTTGATGCCAACAAATATGTTTTTTAGCTGATATGTAGAACTTCACAACTAAGACTTTACCGCTTGACAGATTCACATAAATATACAGCCAGGTATGTATATATTCAGACTGAAAGCAGTGGGAAGTAAATGGGATACAGCCTTAGTTCGAGCTTGCGCCCATTTGCATTTTAGAAAAATGAAGTCGAATAGTGAGTAGGAGTGGAGGCAGAGCAGTCAGGCGCTCTGCAGGTAATTCTCAAAGTGTGAAATATGCACCACCAGCGATGAAGAACAGAGGATGTTCAGGCAGCTGCCGAACTTCCACTCGCCGGCTGGTGCAGAGATCAAAGGCAAGTCTAATGCCTGACCGGGCTAAACAAAAATGAAATCCACTTTGAGCAGTCCCTTACAAATTTACTTAGCGTGACTCTCCCCTTTGACTTGCTCAGTCGTGCCACTCCAACAACCTTTATGCACGGAGACCTGCAGCTAAATAAACATGTCAGCGTGCTCATCTCTCTTCTGGCTTATATTGCATGATGACATTGAGAGGTCAAGCCGCTGAGTAGCAGGTGCCCTGCCGTCGTGCCCGAAGAAAAAGCCCGTCTGTTTGCAAAAGAAAGGGAGGCCTTGGAGAGTGTGCCATTCAAGTGAATCATTCGGGCCATCAGTGTAATGAGAGCAGATCAGTCGTGGGCAAGAAAGCTGAGGAGAGGGGAAGAGGGATGACTAAGGAAGTGGGGGAGAGAAAATGAAAAAAGGCACTGGATACTGAGGGATAAAGGGAAAAAAATATTTGCTGATAGAAGCACAGTCCGTAAACGGACTTAAGGCGACGGGAAATTAAAGGGATGCAAGAAAAGAGATGAGCAAATAAATATTTTGGAGTTTTTTTTCTCTAGGGCTTAGAAAAAACTGTCTAAAAACACACAAAAGAGGACAACTGTGAAGCACTCAACTCTCAGAGAAAAACTACGACACAACGGAGCGGGGAGAAGAAAGGATTACAAGCTCGTGGGGAATATTAAGTGACAGGCAGCTGGCAAAAGACAAAAAAAAATCATCATTTTTATTCTCAGAAGAGGGAACAATATTGATCAGCGAGGACGTCTCTAATCTTAAAATGTTGTTCCTAGTGGCTTTCTGATTTTTAATTAAACTGCCATTTGTGCGTTTTACTCCATTAACCTCTCGTTACACTATCAATCCTGTCATATCCACGGCAATGACAACCTGGGCTATTGCTCGCAATCACAGTGGCTGAACTTCCAAGAGGTCATTACTCATTTCTGGCACTCGTCTCAGCTCCGGAAAAGAAAGTCATAAATTATTTCTCTCACATAATCCCACTGCCAAAGCTGGGTGCCAGTCACATCGAAGCCACTCCGGGGCCCTGCACGTCAGTTCCGCCACATCCGGCCCCGGCGAACATTTATCAGTGGGCACTTTTCCCTTTGGACGGCTACCCTCCGTCATTACCCTCACGTCTAGTGCTGAATTACAATCGCGTTCAGCGGAGAGCCAGCGAGCTGAAAGAGCTGAGCCAGGGTAACGAGCTTTGGGGGGTGGTAATTAATTCCCTCATTTCCCTTGTTGGTTTTTCAGGAGGGATGTGGTAGTGATCGGGGCACGATCGGGGTTGCTTGGAAGAGGCCGAGGCCACCCCCGGGGCGAGAGGGGGTGTGAGGGATTAAGTCAAAATACAGCGGAGAATAACTGGATGGAGGAAAGAGAAATGGGTGCTTCCGACCTGGCAGAGTGGTTCCTCTTGAGAGGGGTCTTCCGACTGGCAATTCTGTCTGAAAGCCTGTGCTTTTGATTGACACTTCAAACCAGCAAAAGACACTGAAGTGTTGTTGTCTTCTGTGAGAATCGGGGAAGCAGGGAACTCCACAGGGAGGCTGTACTGTCAACAATTTCTTGAAATAGTAGCCACTTCAACAAGTAATGATCCTAAAAAGCGAGGTACGCCCAGGGTGTCGGCGACTTTACAAGGTCGGCCAATTGAAAACCACAAGATCCCATAATGGCATGTCACCTAAACAAATGCTAAGTTCTGGACTGCAACTAGAATGGCAGGATATAAAACCTCTTTGATGGCGTGAAGCAACACAACTCGCATTACGCTTTGTGTTGCCTTCAGGGACTTAGTCACCATACTTGAAAGGATTCACTGCTATATGGTTAAAAAAAAAAAAAACCAGAAGCCACATGGAGGGGAAGTAGAGTGACCGTGGCAGCCACCATCGCTCTTTCTGCCATGTCTTTAGCTGTAGTCTCCCTGACCCTGTCTCTGTTTGCCTTGGAGGCAAGGCCTGGGACTGTTGACGATAAAACAAACAGACAGGCTCCATTTATACAGTCAGGTGTCATGACAAGGGATAAACAGCAGACCGCTCGGGGCCTCTTGAGGCTCCACCACCAGCAGAGGTTCTAACCCTACCGCCATTCCACCATCACCCCCGTGATCATCATCATTAAGAGCAGCGATAGAGGTGCTGGCACAGGCTCTTAAATGCCTGCTGGGAAACGGACAAGAGCTGTCTCAGATTGGACGGAACTCAAAGGCTCCGCTGTTTACTTTTGCCGGGCCCGCATTCAGTCATGTCACTGAATTAATCGAGTCAAAAACAAAAAAAACAAAAAAAAGCAATTGCCAAAAAACATTGTCGGAGACAGGAGGAGGCAGCAGGGTAGGGGTGGCAAGGGGATGGAGTCTAGAGTTGAGCGAGGCGGCCGTGGCAAGCACGAGGCAGGAATGACAAGAGAGCGGCTGTCATCACGAAGGATGAAAAACAGCACCTCTCAAACGAGGCGAGGCGGCGGCTGCCTCTTGCGCCAGCGAGGACGGGGGGGGGGGATGAGCAGAGAGCACAAACACAATTATCTGCAGGCCAGCTTTGTTGTTTGTCAGAATTGGCACACATTTAAGGAGTTTAGAGGATGGGGGGGGGGCGCTGATTATATGACACGCGGAAAGCCTTTAGGGTGGACAAGAGGCAGCCGGCCGGGAGTCATTATCCAAACCAAATAGACTTCTCATTTGTTTTTCGGTGTGGATAGAGCATCAACCGGGATAAAAAAGAAAAAATGGATGAGAGATACTCAATCACCACTCCTGAACTCCGGCATTGGCTGCTATTCCCTTCTGAAGATCCAATTACCAAACCCCGGCATCAAATAACATCTCGTATACAAGGGGTCTTTGAATCCATGAGAGGTTGTCACGGCTTCATTATGACCGTGTTCAGATATGAGCCGGTGTCTGCAAAAGCAAAACCAGTATATGACCACCTGACAGATGGCATCATGTGGGCACAGAGGGGTTATTTTCTGACAGTGTGAAAACCATAGTCTTGGCAACTTTCAATATTTCACCAGCTGGTGGTTTTCATGGCATTCAGTCAAATATGGACTAAAAAAAGGAGAATGAGTGTTATTTTCTTGGTTTTATCTCGCCTCAGCAGCACGTCCCCATCTTGCCCTGAGTGTAAAGCTCCGAGAGGTTTTTGCTGAAAGCTTGTACAGATAATAGCAGCCAATCTAAGACTGCGTGTTGACAACTTGCGGCCTCTGTGGCAGCCACGACCCATCTGCTGGTTGAGGGCCAAGGTCTCACACACACAGAGCGAGACTTAGGTGACTGTGAAGTGAAAAAAAAGGATAAGGATGAAGGGGAAAGGTGTTTCCTCAACACATGACCCGACAACCCACAAGGGCAACTTGTAACAAACACAGACAACAGGTTTACAAATGACAAGCTGGGAAAGAATCAATCCCGCAAAAAAAAAACAAAACAAATAAAGAGAGCAAAGATGAATTTGTGCACTCAACTATGAATAGGAGTGTGTATGTATAGGCAAGAGTCTAGCGATATAATACGCTACGTATTGGACTAAATCCCAAGACTGTACCAGAACAAAGTTTTACTTTTTTATTAAGACTATGTAAAAAAATAAATAAAACAGTAAAAAATAAGTAGTTTATGTCTCGTAACAACAAAAACTGCAACATTTGACTGAACATTTAACACAAGCGGGTTCTTGCAAGATCTTGTTGTTTTTGTTGCGGTGTAAAGCTGCTCAAAGACGCTCAACATGCTGTGCTGCTAACTAGTGGTCATGGGGTTTACGTAGAAAACAAAAAGAAGGATGATCATAAATAATTAAATAAATATAGCCTTGTCAGCATTTTAATTCGAAATAAGTATCGCCAAACTAAATATTGGGATATATTGCCAAATCGAATTTTCTCTACCTCAAACTAAATATTTACAACTGTTATCAGTCTACATGTACAAAACACTTGAACTTCGACCAGTAAGGGACTCGAATTTGGTCACAACGTATGGATAGCGTCCTTTTTATTCAACAGAAGTGCCAACTGTTTGAAAATTGATAATGGGTGAAAATTAATAATTGTGGTTTGTGCCGGACGGAATTATGAGACGCCAAGTCTTTTGTATATCGGAATAGAGCCATGAAAGAAAAAGCCTGGAGCAAGACTCGCCAGATTTTCACAACTTCTGTGCTTCACACCAACCTCTTCCAACTGTATAAGGCATGTAAGGTAAAAAAAAAAAAAGTTTCTTTTTTTTTTTTTTTTTTTTTTTTTACTGAAGATCGGATAGAGTAAGGCAGAAATAAAACCCAAGAGGTTATGTGACAGAACCCACTGCCAGGTTGCTTGTAGTTTTCTCCAAGTTTATAAAACAGTATATCCTCAAGTCAAAAGTTATGTCTACGACCTTAAGTCTAAAGCTACATCTACGGTCTTAAGTCTAAAGCTACGTCCACAACCTCAAGTCTACAGCTACGTCTACAACCTCAAGTCAACAGCCACATCTACGGCCTTAAGTCTACAGCTACGTCTACGACCTCAGGTCTAAAGCTGTGTCTACAACCTCAAGTCTACAGCTACGTCAATGATCTTAAATCTTCAGTTACGTCTACGACCTCAGGTCTAAAGCTGTGTCTACAACCTCCAGTGTACAGCTACAATTATGACCTTAATTCTTCTTCTACGTCTACGACCCCAAGTCTAAAGCTATGTCAATGACCTAAAGTCTAAAGCTATATGTCTATGACCTAAAGTCTAAAGCTATATGTATGACCTCAAGTCTACAGCTACGTCTATGACTTCAAGTCTCCAGCTACGTCTACGACCTCAAGTCTACAGCCACGTCTACGACCTTAAGTCTAAAGCTATGTCTACGACCTCAGGTCTAAAGCTACGTCTACGACCTTAAGTCTACAGCTACAATTATGACCTTAATTCTTCTTCTACGTCTGAAACCTCAAGTCTAAAGCTATATCTACGACCTCAAGTCTACAGCTACGTCTATGACCTCAAGTCCAAAGCTACGTCTATGACCTTAAGTGTACAGCTACGTCAATGACCTCAAGTCTAAAGCTATATGTATGACCTCCAGTCTACAGCTACGTCTACAACCTTATGTCTATTCAAAAACAAGCTAAACGCATGCCCAGTGTGTCCGTAGCTTTAGACTTAATGTCTGCGTTGAAGTCATCAAAGTCTGAAGGTCAGAGTTTGCCTTCTCTTAAATTCTTCAAATTAGAACATTTAAAGTTTGAAGATGACTCTTTTATCAAAATTAATTATGTTGTTCAACGAATTAGGTGTTTGAGAATGTTTGTGGATCAGTAAAAATATGAAAAAGAATTTCTTTTTTTAATTAAATGATTATTTGAACTGCTTTAAATAAGTTATCTTGAAAAGTCATTTCACTTTTTTGTCAATTTGCTACTTGTATTTATCTTAGGAACTAATTCATTGCGCAATCCTATTTTATTCTTAATTATTTCTTTTTTAAGTGTATATGGGCGTGTCAGTTTTTGACCCTATGACAGGCTGGTGACCCTATGTACCCCGCCTTTACCCTAGAGTAGCCAGGTTGGGCTCTGGCAGCCCTGTGACCCCAAAAAGGATAAAGTGGGTTAAGAAAGTGGATTAAATGGATTTTGTCTATGTCTTTCTTCAGAAGAATGTTGATTGATTGACACAGTGAAGCAGATCTTAGTTTACTTGGACATTTGCTCAGTGTTGTTTACTGCTTTGCCTGTTGGGGTCTAATTCCCATCTTCATGACATGTAGGGTCAGAAGCGATGCCCTAGTGCTGCCTATAGATGAAATTGGAAATAGAAGTTTTTATAATATCCATCTTTAACTCAGATCTGAATGAAGATGGAACCCAAGGGCGTTCAAAATTCTGCAAAAAGGTGTTATGACAAAAGCCTACTTTGGAATATGTGGTTTTAAAAGAATAACAACCTCTGGAATCATGTTAAGACCATTTGCTCAAATAAAATGACTATTTTGAAAGACAATTTACCATTATCTAGATCTGTCTTGGAAGTATTCACTTTTCTTTGTCTTTTTTTCTCATAATTTTAGGATTTCCATAGTTTTTTCCTGCAACTCAGATTTGCTAATACACAAGTAAATCTGTCAAAGACAAATAACTAATTATAATATTTAATCAGTTAAATAAAATAAAGGACAAACATTTCTTAAGATGCTGAGAAGACACTAAAAACAATATTGTTTGACCTCAACATGCACTTACCTGAATGTAGAAGGAAACACCAGGGCTCTGCATTGGCAAGAGTCTGGCGATATGATACTCATCACAACACGATCGTATCCCGATATTTCCTAAGACAGTACCAGACAATATGTCATTTTTTTTAAAATTATGACTTAAGAATTATCTGAATATTAATTTACATGTTATTTAATGATCAGAGCATTAAGCACTTTAACTGTATCTCATAAACAATTTGGTTTAACCCAAGCACATTCACGGTGTTTTATTTTGGTAATTTAGAAAATATTTAAGTGGAAGTAAGGCTTGACTACGTGTTTGCTTGTAAATAACTAATTAAATATCACCTTAGCAGTATTTTAAATCGATACAAGTATTGTAAATAAAGTATCGCAATATTTCACTGATTTTTCACACATTATAAAAGTTTCCCAATCCCAAGTTCTTGTAGCTGCTGAGATGAAAACCCTATATTTTTTCACACATAATTAAACTTTAGACTTTTAACCCCTTAATTCCTATTGTTCAAAGTATGCATCAAACCACATCTGCGCAAAAATTACACTAGCTTAGCACCTACTTAAAACAAAAAACACAAGTGTTTTTTTTTCATAGGTGTAAATAAATGTAGATGTTAAGGGTGAAGAATTGTTAAAATACAGCACTAATCACCAACAATTAATTGTTAAATGAGTATATAAATCAAAACGGGGCTTTGCAGTGTTTTCTGCAGTTCAGCTCTGACGTGATGTAACTAAGTAGCATGGACTCAGTTGGACTAAAGTGCATTAGCCCTAATGTCTGCACAAATTGTCATCCTTTAAACAAACAGAATCATGCTGCAAAATGAATATGTCTGATGCAAAGCAAAAAAACATGGGTTTAAAAATACACAAATTCGCTCAGAAAAAGCTTTTTTCCCACATGATGGATCTCAGCATTTCAGCTATTTTAGAGAAATATGCTGCTTGCTTGTTTTTATGCTGCCGAACTGGGGGAATTACTTTTCTGAGTTCAATCTCCAGCGCGCTTCTGTCTGAATGCTTTTTTAGGTAAGCAATCGAGGAAAAAAAAATAGATGCTTCTGGCTATTGTTTCTTTTTTAAATTGAGGAAAGCTTTTTAGTGAATTTTTAAAAAATAACATACTTTTGATATTTAATGAGGATGCTGAGTCTAGTTTGTGACCGCTCTGAGGAGAAAAAGAATTCAGTTGGAATTTTTTCAACTCCACAAGCCTGCAAAATAAAAAAATAAAAAAAGTCATTTTCTCCTGCAGGAGCTTTAATGGTTTTATACACTTCTGCACCAGTTTAGCAAATCTCCATGGGCTAAGTCATTCCATCAGTATCTTCTTCTATTGATGTTGCAGTTCCCATCACTTCATTTACCAAGAGCAGCGTCCCAGACGAGACCCGCTCATTTCCATTTATCGAAATCCCATTTCTATTCCATCTGCCAACTAGTCACCTGTGAAACTAGTTTTTAACCATGGTTTGAAAGCACACCCGCTTCAGTCATCTACTTCATTCCCTTTATTAGTGTTTATTCTAAACCATAAAACCACTGGAGGGACTCGCACACCCAGCGCCGGTCGTTACCTTGTAAAACACCATGGCAGTGTGGCACACCACGCTGCACTCGGGAGGAGCCGAGTGTGTCAGAGAGGAATTAAAGAAGGAATTTTCCACTTCCAATTAAAAGATGCATTTGTGCAACGTGAGCGGAGAAAGGAAGCGCTATCAATGAGGGGAAGAAAACACAGCGTTACAACTCAGGAGGCACAATTACTGGGGCTGGTGGTATGCAATTAAGTAGTGCCATTTAGGCAGAGCTACTTCTCGCTAATGCATGTAGAACATATAGAAACCAAACGCACTTTGGATGTGCCTCCAAATTCTAACAGCTGGGTGAACAGATGAGTGAAATGTAAACACAAACTGTGTGACAACTACTCCGTTGAAAGGAAGGAGCTGATGCTGTGTGCTCACAATAAGTTTGGGAAAAACTCTGGATGTCGTACACAGTGTTTTTTTTCAGATTTTCAGGATAGGGAGGCAATTATATCAGGGTGATAGACACACCTCATGTTGTGTTTCCCACATAATGGTCTCATTGTGTACAGTGTGCCTTACTTATTGGCAGCAAAACCAAAAAAAACGTGGCATCAATTTTAAGATTCTGTCAGTATAAAAAGCTGTTTTTTACCAGTAAGTCACTCCAAGTTCTTCATTAATAGCCATGAACGTACGATGAGCAGCGCCACCTGGCCATAGTGCGCCTTCGGGTTGGTAATAGTCAGATGTTGGACGTGAACTTTGCGTGTCTCAAAAGCCTAGTTTCCACTGAGCTGTATGTTATGGTCCAGTCTGGTTTCGAATGGTCCAGGCAATTCAGTTGAGCATTTCCACTCAAAGTTGATCCGTCATGTGGGGTGAAGTAAACAACAACAAGGGTATGACTTAATAGGTGCATTTTGTAATAGAAATGCTCAAAATACCGTACCGTACCTCTCAGTGGAGACGAGACTAAAGTGTCATCAACAGATTTGCATCAATACACACAACTACTGGTGGAGTTTGTGACAGACCCAGGAGTGGTCCCTTGTGAGTGACAACGCAACCATGACCATTACCTACAACCCTATGCACTCAGACATGGTTTTTCAAAATACCACACTGATCTAGGCCCATTTACCAGATGCGAGGGGTGCTAAGGTTTTCAGAAATAGCATCAAAATTACAAAAAAAAAATTCCCCATGAGTGTGTATCAAACTCCGAAACGAATGTTCCACGTGCACAACTCAGTCACCATGAGCATGAGAGGCTTTGACTTGAATACCAGACCACCGTTTCAAGTAACTCCACTCAAGACATTGAACATTTGCGATTGGAACAAGGATCTGGACAATGCAGCAAGTCTACTGTCCTGTTCATTGACGAGTATTGGGTTACTTTGCACAGAAATGATGGTCGTTGACATCTGTTGGAGATGGTCAAAATGCTGCGGTCAAATGGGTTTCTAGGATTGGCTTTGGTGGAAGAAGTCTTATCAGTTATTGTAAACTGTCCGGTCACTGGACATTCTTACATCTGAGACATCTATAAACCAGAAAACAATTCATGTAAAGGAAATAGTATTGTTGAGCCGGGGTGGGATTATATAGGTTCGCTTCCTCCCACTCCCATTCAAGAAATCTATAATTTGATGCCTAGTTATTTTGTCTTTGTACGGATGTAAACCTCTGTTGATTGTATTGCACATGCATTGCTTGTTTAAATAACCCATTTCAAACCAAAAATCAAATCCGTTTAGAACCCATCATCACTAGGGGTGGGTGTTGGAGGGAATTTGGGTATCAATCTGATATCAAGTAATAATAGGGGTAGTAGTATCGATACTTTTTTCTTGAAATGTTGCGATTATGTAAGTTTTGGAAATTAACATTTTTTTGATTAAGAGTATAGTAAAATGAAGGGCAACATGCTTGCATCAGTTGGGGGGGGGCATTAGTGCGTGAAAGTGTGTGTGACTTGATGACTGTGACTGTAAAGCGCTTTGGGCCTTTGAGGAAGGTAGCCAGAATTGTCACAGCTTGATTTCAGGAAGTGGTAGAACCTCATATGGTATGACCAGCAATGACCCCTGACCTGAACCCCATAGAGCACATCCGAGACAAGCTGAAGCAAAGATTGTACCCCAAATCCCAGAGATCCAGCAGAACAGTGTAGTACTGGTGGAATTGCCTCAGAACTTCATGAAGATAGTGAGGATGAAATGTTACTGTCAAAGAATCGTTGCAGCAAACGGAAGAAAAATCCACTAATGACATAGTAAATGTTTGTTATTTGGAGCTGTCTTTAAAACTGTTTTAATTTTGAGGGGGGATAAATTTGAACCTAATGAAAGTTGTGTAGCTTCTAAATCTTTTCATTAAAATTCAAACCAAATAGGAAAAGAAAAGCACTCATGTAAATGCAATATCCTTAACTTTTTGAGAGATTTTAGGACTGAAACAAGGAGTAATGTCTGTCTAAAAAGAAAAAAATAAAGACACTTTTGAAAAGAAGATCACAGGTTTTATTGAGGAAAAGGTTGCAATTTCCAAATACAATCTCAATGAAATGTATGTAGGGCAAGCACTACTCCCACATTGCATTAGAGCATGTTTGAGTCATCGGCCCCTCCCATCCTGCAGAGCATGAAACCGCACTTAGTAAGGTGGGAGGAGCTCATTACTAAAACTGCTTAAAGCAACAAGTAACCAAAGTGATGCAACTGGAAATGAGTCCTTTTTATTCTGTGTCAACGTGTCAGAAAAACTTAAACATTGGATAGTAGATGACGGCGCCCACTGCTGCGACTACGCCTGATCCTTGTACTGCTGGTGGAGCATGAGGACGTCTTCCTGGGAGATCCTGGTCCAGCCCTCGCCGTGGACGTGGTACAGGTTGACCTGCCCTCCGCTGTAAGCGTCTCGGTAGGTCGCCTGGTAGATTGCGCGGCGGCCCAGTTCGCAGGCCTCCTCCACGGTCAGATCGTGCTGGAGGCCGCTGTCCATCACACCGTAGGCGTACATGGAGCCCGAGCCAACCGCAAAGAGGTCGCCACACACGCGGTTCCCCTCCGAGTCCACATAGTACAACCCTGAGGGGGGAGGACAAACGGAAGGTCAAAGAGGTGGAAAGGGAGGGGAGGAAAAAAGCTGCACTCATTCAGGTGTGAGCAAAAAAAAAAAAAAAAGCCGAGACGGTGCGCTACTTTCCCACAAACAAAATACACATAATCTTTCACACGAACGGCGTCTCCTCCGGAGGAAAAACAAGAACAGCTGCAACCTCTCCAAATAAAGTAAGGCTGGCAGATATAAACAGCTGCATCCTCTTCAAGTAAAACGAAGCCAGCCACGGAACCTGCTGACGATGCGCCGCCCACCACACTGTCGGCCCAGAGGCCCTTCTCTGGATCTTATTGATCCCTGTAAACAGGCCAAAAATTAACTATCGACCCACAACCTGAGCTGTCCAAATAACTGTGGCTCACACCTCACCAGGAAGGACAGAAAAAAAAAGCACAACAGCGTGCTCACATCCCGGAGATACCGCAACCGTCCTGCAAAGAGGCCGTCACCGCCGAAGCTGTGAGCTCGCCCCGTGTCAGACGCGTCACACAATGAGCAACTACGAGGCGCTCTGACGGACACGTGAGGGACAGTTTGCGGCGTTTCGTTCAGCGCCGTGACACACTCGCCGGGTCCGGGTCCAGAGTGACGGGGAGGCAGCAGCCGGCGAGCTCGCCCACGAGCAGCCTGCGGATGCTCAAACGACAGCCTGTGAAAAAGCCTGTTTTTCATCGAAGCTTTCACAAAGCAAAACCTGTGAAAATGATGCTAGCACAGGAGTGCAGGAGCACGGCCATGCACAACTGCCAAATATCCAACACTCAGATTATTATTATTTTTTAAATGCTTTCACATTCTCACTTTAACTAGTGACAATTAAGAATAGAAAGCCACTTTCTTTTCTAAAACAACAAAAAAGGCATTTTCTGTTGGTATCAGCTGGCAAATTGCAGCCTCCCAAGCCTGTCGTTAGCATGCCACGATAATCATCCAGTGCCTGCCAATGCAAAGGGGGGTAATTTGCCATTTCAAGACCTGCCTGTTCCTCTTAGAAACTGAGGGACTCGTTAAAAACATAACAGAGGGAGTTGTAAAGCCAGTGTGGAACAGCACCGATGATGGAGGCGGTGGAGGACTCTTTGAGAGGTCCAAGTATAGACACACCCCACATCATTCCAAACACACCTGGGGTTCTTTTTTGTAGATCCCAATGCGTCATTTGAACCCCCCACCCCTGCATTCATGTGTTTTCAGCAAACAGGAAAAAAAAAAAAAAAGGAGTGAAATTTACAAGCGCTGTCCTAACGGTGGAGCGGCGCGTGGTGAAGGCCAACGGCGCCTCCTTCCACTTCATCAATCAGCTGACAGGTGCTTAAGGAGCCCATTTTTAAACAGCAGCCTGTGCAGCTGGCTGGAATAACAGCATTTAGACAAAGGTGAGAGGCACACTGCTATGCACGGCTGGCTGGCATCAAATGGGTCAGTGTCTGTCATCTGTCCTCCCCGCTAGAATTCACAACTGGCTCAAGAAGAAGAGGGGGAGGTGGAGGGGGACGGAGGAGGAAAAAAAGGGGGTGAAAAAGTAATTACACCCACCTCTAGGGATTAGCTATAAAATCAGCTGCCACATGGGTCTTCTTGGTGTCATATGCTACTCTGCTTTCCTCCTAATGAGGGTGAGTTGTGTTTAATTACATACGACCTCATTACAAACTCCTTTTGTCATTGCGGCGCATTTGTCTTTGCCTGTGTAACCACATGTCTGAACCTGGAGCATCTCTCCTGCCATCAACCACTGACAGTGTCATACCATAACTTTATTAAATTACATCGATCAGGCTCCTTTTTATTCAATGGATTGTGCACCTCATCGAGGGAATAAGTGCTCTTGATGTGATTGTAGCGAGCTAATGAGGTTCTGACTAATCGTGATTGATTTTATTTACATGACATTTATCTCTCCGTTCAGTCACTGGCGTATTGAGAGCCGTGGAAAAGCTCACACACCTATCGAACTCATACGCAGATCATTGCTTTGCCGATTGATTGCGGCGGATTCCCGCGCGTCTTGTGCGTTCGGAGGCCCGCCGGTGAGCCACCGCTGTTTCTCGCGGACTCCTCTGCCTTCCAGACGAAGCTGGCATCGATCTCAAGAGGACAAACAGGAATTATGCATGTGACCCAATTGTCCTGGGCTGAGACCCAACGTCTATCATCCGGCCGCACTTTGGCTGGCCCACAGTTCCAGCTGCATCGATTTCCCATTACGGTGTCATTGTGGCTTCCTTTTCAAGCACACCTCTCATGATGTATGGCCCTCATGCTGCCTGGAACAGCAGGTTAAGGCGTCCGCAGAGCAAAAATGGTGCAGGGGCCCCATCTGGTGGTTTATTAGAAGAACTGTAGCTTTTTTATACTTCAAAGAACATTTTATCTTTTTATTTTTTTTTTGCAAAAAACAGACAGCACGTGAATAATAATCCACCGTTCAGCTTTGGAGAATTTACTAATTTTCTACCAATGTAGCAACATCTGAACTACACAATATTACAACGAGCAGTCAACACAAAGCTGTTGTGTAACAAGGGATTAATCGTCTAATATGACAGTCTACACATTATGCTGGAGGGTAATTTGCTTCAGAATCACTTTGTCTTTGAGTTCATAAAAACACAAAAAATTAAAATTTTAACATATAAATAAAAATTGATCATTATCAAAGAGACTATTTCAGCATTTTTAAATAATAGTTTTAAACTGAAGTCATTTACCTGGGCCTCTTTTGTCCCAGCCGCACACCATGGTTCCCATGCTGAGCCCCATGCCCTTGTACTGGTAAACCATGTTGGCGAGCAGCTTGGAGGCGGCCGCCACAGAGATGCGCTCCTTGTTGCGAAGCTCGTAGATGCGACACTGGCGGGCCAGCAGGCGCTCCCAGAAGCTGCAGTCAGCGGCTCCTCCGGCCATGGTGCCCAGCAGGTAGGGGTTGATCTCGATCACCTTCTTTACCGTCTGCGAGGCGATGTAGGAGCCCGCCGTCGCACGGGAGTCCACGGCAACGATGACCCCATGCTGGAACTGAGAGCGGGGAAGGATCACGTTAGGGAAATGGATTACAAAGAAGAGTTCTTCAACAGAACTGATAAACTAAGGATACAAAGACAAACAAATTGTGGTTAAACAGCTAAAATCAGCTTTACTTAACATATTTCTGCACAAAAACAAAGAAAATTCTAACTTGGAAATGGTGAAAAGATCTGCTTGGGATATATTCAAACTAATTTACTTACATTTGTATCAACAAATAAATTAATAAAGTTTTTTTAAACAGATTGAAAGCACATGAGGCCGACGTCAGTGTGAGAAGCCCTCCTGTAACCCACACGTCTTTGCCATTCATTACTGCTCCACTACACCAAAGGGAATACATTCTGACTTTTCTCCTGCTGCTCTTTATTGGTGTGCCGCTAACACCGGAGCTCCAGCTCTGACTGCGGTGCTGTTGCCATTTTTCTTCATACTCCCCAGGTGTGAATTGCACCTACATTACAGATCAATCGATAACGAAATTACAGTATAAATGGAACAGCATGCATGTCTGCAGACTCCCGGCAGCTTCTCTGCACACGTGGGTTCAGAGAGCAGCTCGGAGCTCGGCTCTAACAGAGCAAAAACTGCTAGGTGAAGGAAATGTTTTTCCCTTTAGCACAAGAAAAATGACAAAACTATTATTGTAATACAGTAAAACAGCTTGATCTTTGCAATTTCTTATCTACAATTTGCAGAAAAGTACAAAAAAAAAATCTCTATGTTGACACAGTATTGTGGGAATAACCTTTTTTTGCTTTTAAATGGGACCAGATTCACCTTGGAGGATATGAATGCACCACAGATGTCCGCATTAAGCATTTTCTAAACTCTGAGCCTTAACATCACTATAAAACCCATCTTTAATGCTCTAAAAATGACATTTCTGTTGCTTTGTCAGTTTTCTGCATGACTTCAGCTCAGTTTCAGGGGGTTTTGTTGGTTTTTTTTTTTCTTTCGTCTCAGCAAACATTTAGTTTGGCTGATGCAATAATTGACTGCAGCAGTACATCACCCTTACTTTGAAACAGCTCCAGCCTCGTGAAGTCACAGCTATTTAAGGCTTGGTTAAAAAAAAAGGGAAAAGGAGAAATTAAATATGCCAAATTATGCTTCTGTTTTGCTGAAACAAATATCCTCTGAAGTGCTTTGTTGCCATGCAACCAAACTGATAAGCGCTAAGTCAATGTCGAGAGTTACGGGTAACAAACACTGAAGGCAAGAGTCGAGTCCTATAACGGTCACAGTTGATACAGACGTGAAGTTGCACCTGCCTGAACACAGCATCATGTTTTTAAATGCATTTTGCAGAGTATGCATTATGCTGTGCAACATCCTGCTTTGAAAAATTAGCCTCCTAATAAGGCATTTTTTTTCTCACTAATGACCTTTTTACTTATTTAGTCACTTGATTTGATACAGTGTTGTCACACAAACTGATTAATCCTTATGGTAAATGGAATCCAGACTCTCTCATAAGGCAGCGCATTTGAAATAAGAGTGACTAAAGTTTTGATATGGTTATTGAAACAGGCCACATTGATGTAGATGTAAAAACAAGTTACATTTCCAATCTAAAAGCCACTTTATTTAGGGTTAAAACCTGCAAAAATATATATTTTCATAGCAATATTAAATATATTTGTAATGAAATTTTGTTTTTAGAAAAAATGAATATAATTCCAATTTGTTTTATTGTCTATACATGAGTTACTTTTTAAGATAACTTATTTACAAAACCAAAGCAGAAAAAAACATTTATAGATTGTTATTTTTTTAAAAACACTTTTCAAATAGGACATGTAAATCAGTCATTTTATCATTCAAGACAGTATATAACTTCATAAAATTGTCAAACTCTAATTGTATGAAGAAAATACCAACTTTAGTCTATATAGGCTCTTGCTTCTTTTCCCAAATACCTTTGATGTTTTGGGGAGCACACCTAACACAGGTCAACAAGTTTAGATAAAACAAGGTAACTTTAGAAATACAAGTCAGACCAATGCAGTTTGTCTAGAATTAGATTAAACTTACATTAATACAATCTTTGGCTCTCTAATATATTTGGTAACAAAAAGCATTAAAGTAGTATTATATATAACCAATTACTATATTGTGCTATAACTCCAAAAGAGCCTCATATCCTCCACAACTTTAATTCAGAATGTTAGCATCCATACTTTGTTTTAAAGACTCACTACAACAATAAAATTGTGTTTTTAACATGTTCTTATTGCATATTTCCCATGATGGAGGAGATGTAAAAAGAAAATAAAGATGAAAACTGCATTTCTGAGTATTTCTTTAATAAATTTAAATTAGGAACAGAAGCAAACAAATGCCTTTGGAAAAAGATGTTGTTCCATACAAACTACAGTCATCACGTTACACACTCCATGGTCTTCTCTGTTCTGATGCATCCATTTGTAGGCAAATAGATCAACGTAGGTTTTTCTCGTTTGAGCTCTGTCATCTGGCTCAAAACTGTACAGCTACATAGCTCCAATATTGCTCTCCATTTTCATTGCACCGCTAATGTTAGCTTGGTGTTGTGATGGGGCTGTAAGCTAGTAGGGAAGTGTAAACAAAAGCATGAAACTATGTCCTAGAAAACAACACATATTTTATTTTGCATATTCATAATCAAAAGATCACTGGAGACTCTTTTACAGTAGATTAAATGATGATCGAAGTGGGACTTCAAATAAAAGTTTCTGTGTTTCACACTTTTAGAGATGGTACAGAGATATCAGTCTCTTTAATCTGTAACTTTTGTCTCATTTGGTAGTGCAAAATTTAAATATTTCAATAAGTTCACTTTGGAATTTTTCACAACCATACATTTAGTAACATGCATGACTGATTTTAAAATCAAACCAAAGCATAATCTGTTTTATAAAAAAATAATGAACATATATACTTTTTTATTTCCATCAGAATTGCTTTCCTTATAAATAACAAATATATTGTCAATTTCTAAAATACCAAGAAGACCAGTTCTTCTGACAGCAAAACAGACACCATGTCATTTGCTGCTTTTAGTTTTCCTGAAGAGAAATAATTCATGTTGACTCGCTTACAAGCTAACTTAATTCTAATATTTATTTATGATAGTTTGTGCCAGATTTTTTACCACTTCAAAAAAAAAAAGTCAATCCTATATCCAAATCATGATCTGTAGTTTAATAACCAGTTGTCATTTTGACTGACTCCTAAAAAAACGGGTTAATCTTTTTGACAAACCAAAAAAAAAAAAATCCTTAAAATGTTGTTCAGGTTTTATTTTTCTGTTTTTGTTTATAGCATAATTACTCTTTCGGAAAGGAAACCACCATTAAAAATGGTACATAGTTGTGCTCCAAAATGTATCGTATCGTATCCAATTCTTTCCACGTACAGACATAAATGAAAATACACAACATATTCCCATTCAAAGCCAAAACTATAAAGAAAAAGCTCTAAATTATGAAATAATGCTCGTTTAATCTATAAAATAAAGTCGTGATGAAGCAGTTTGTAGCCGCGCTAGCATGCTAACTTTCTAGCGCAGATTCTGGGAAACATTATTATATTATTCTGAGGACTAAAAGCTTTTTAAATGACTTTGTGTTAATAATACATTGGTTCATATAGTGTTGCATTAACGAATGCTCACGATAATAGAACAGTTAACTTACTTTAAAAGCTAACGTGGTGGTTCCATGGAGAAACTCTATTTTCCTCTCAACGCCATCCTCGTCTGCGGCCAACATCGGATTTTTAACGGAAAAACTAACACTGTCCCCCGGTGCGGCATCGCAGTCCACACCGTCCTGCCCCGCCCCACAATTAAAACCAAACGGTTGACGAAAATCCAGTGAAAAATCCGCACAATCACTGCTTAATACACTTGCTAGAGCCATCTTTGAGAATGTGAGATGAACAAGCGGCTTCCGGCGTGTGGGAATATCTAAGAAAAATGGAGCTGTTGAGACACAGCGCCCTCTGTTGTTGTGGAGGCTGACTTGCAGGGGGTAAAAAACAAACCCGACTACACAATATCACAAATGTATGTCAAAATTGACAAATTTATACACAGCAAAGATGTGGTTTCCCTTAGTCATTTTGGTAGCTTTTGCATTTTTAAATCAATTTTCTTGCCTTTCTTCTCCATGTCTCTGTAATATTCTTCTTTCAGGTCTTCCCTTTGTCTTTGTTTCCACCCCTCGGCTGTGACATGGAAGAGGTCCACATTGTTCCCTGAGTAGGCATCCCTGTGAGTGGCCCTGAACACTGCTTCTCTTGCCAATGAGATTGCTTCTTCTTTACTCAAACTCCACCTCAGACTTCCATCCAGGACTCCGTATGCATATGGTGAACCTGATCCCACAGAGAAGATGTCTCCCTGCAGTCTGGCTCCATCGCTGCATACGTAAATAAGCTTTGGGCCACTACAACACTGCAGATTTGTTTTTGAAAGGACATCTTTACTAACAGATGGCGAGCAATCATCGGTTGTGCCTAAGGTTTCTTCCAAGTTCTCTACACTGTCATCCTTATCCCAGCCACACAGTGTGAGAGCCACACACACATCAGTGCCTTTAAAGGGGTGCAGCATGAATGAAAGGAGCTTGGCAGTACCACGTATCGAGAGGCGACGTTTGTGCCGCAGTTGATAGAGTCTGATCTCTCTGATCAGGATCCGCTCCCACAGCATGCAGTCTGCACCACTGCCCGAAGAGGTGACCACCAAATGAGAGTGAATAGGGGTTATCTTATGAACAGCTGGACAAGCTACAAGCCCCCCGGCACTGGCACGTGTGTCTGCAGCTGCAATCACCCCACCTTGGAAGATGAAACCAAGAGTTGTTGTTCCATGAGAAAGAGGAAAAGGCCTCCGGACTGACACTGACTGGCTTGCTTGGCTGGAAGGTCTTCGAAACAAACATGGTACATGAAACTCCAGTGGAACTTCAGAGGTCTTTTTAGATGTCAGCTCTGCTCTCCATTTAAGATCGAAAGAATCAGTAAAAACAGAGGAGCTTGTATCTTCCAAAGTGTGAAAAGTCAAACTTTTATGCATTGGTTTGCAATTAAAGTTGCAAATATCTTCTAAAGCCATAACTATTACGTAAGTTTTGATCTCAACACGAGTTCTTTCTTTCATTTATAGAGCAAAAAAAGATGAATTCTTTGCATAGATTGAAGCTTCCTTGTAATAAAAAACAAAAAGAAATCACACATTTTCCTAAACGCAGCAAAGAGCAAAACAGGGAACACAACTTGTACCATCTGATCTTTTTAGCATTGGGTACGTTTACCCTTTTATAGCTCCTACAGATGCACTAGTTTGCATAAACGAGCACAGACACAGACATTTGAGTCATTGATAGAGATCCTCTAACCTGTAGCTGTTAATTTGATCAGCTGTGAAGCCGTTTTCTGCTAGTTATGCATCTTTTACAAGTGCTCTGGTGATGCTTATAAACATTTGACCAAATTTCCTTTAAGATTTTATTTATCTATGTAAGTTCAATGTTATGTATTTATTAATTTAATTTAATTTAACTTAATTTATTTTAATTTAATTTAACCTTATTTCATTTATTTAAGTTTAATTATTCGTATTTAAGTTCACTTTTATTTATGTTTTAATTTAATTTAATTTAATTTAATTTTATTTTATCCAACCGCATTTTATTTATTAAAGTTTAATTTGTATTTAAGTTTAATTTTATTAGTTTATTAATTCTTTAATTTTTAACCTTATTCATTTTCATGTATTTCTTTTTTACTTAATTTTATTTGTTTGTTTATGTATTTCGTTTTGTTTCATTATTTTTATTTTATTTTCATTGATGAATCTCGCGATATTTTACTCAGTGCAACTAGCGCTCTGGTGGCGCCATTTTGGTTCTAACGTGCCTTGCTTTTCAGTGTAAAGCGACCCTCTCTGTAGATCCAAGATGGCACCAGTTTCCTTGCGTATTAGAAAGGCTTCTGGTAATCAGTCGACTGGAGCAATGGCGTCCGCCAGTACGGGCAGCAGGGTGTCCTGCGGGAGAGATTTGGACTGCGTGCCGGAGATAGCTGACACGTTAGCCGCGGTGGCAAAACTTGGGTGAAGTTGGCGTTTTGCTTTTATCGTAATTCATTAAAAATGTTTGGATAAAACGAGGTTGAAAGACTTGCGCGCTGGCTTGTTAGCATGACTAAGCTAGCCGGCAAGGTATCAACACGTGCAGAATGAAGAGATGCTCGGCTTCTGGATTCAAGTGTTCCCAATAGTCGTCTGTTATTGGCATATCTTATTATGCTTTTAATATACACAATTAGCTTTTGTTTCTTTTTTGCTTGACGATACAACAACGTTGTTTATATTGTTTTCCCTCCCAATCTGGTGTGCAGGTTCGACTTCCTGTGCATGCCTTTATTCCATCCGAGATTCGGGAGGGAGTTCGAGTTGGAGCCCGCTAAATCCCGCCCCGGTGCACAGACCCGCTCAGACCTGCTGCTGTGTGGAAGAGGTTTGTGGTTTTAATAAGGGATCTATCTTCTCATTTTAACTGTCTCGTGTCCATAACAAGGCCACCTTTTCAGTGACACGTGCCTGTGGGGGTGGGGTGATACTCCCCGAGATTATTTAAATATAAAGAGCTAAAAAAAAAATCAGGAATGTAGTTTTCTGATTTACAGCAGATGTGATCTCCAACTCAGATCCTTAACAATTTCATTCCTGCTTGTTTTTTCATCAATTTCTGTCTTGATTAGGGCTGGGAATCACTGGGTACCTCACGATACGATACGATACGCGATACATGGCTCACGATATCGATAATATCGCGATACTGCAAAAATTGGTAAAAATCCTCTCTAATAACTACCATTATATAGAACATGTTTTGGGGGGGAAATATATCCCCATTTATCTTTTTTACCTTAAACACAATCATACTAAACAACTTTTCTTATTTTGTGCAACAAATTATAGACACTTTTGTGCAACATTGTTGAAATCAGTAAAACTATGTCTTTGACAAACATTGACAACAACTGAATTGGAATTATCTGTCAGATTCAATGTTAACAATAGTAAACATGATCAGCAGTGACACTACTTAGTGCAGAATTGTTGTAAACAGAACAAATATTAAATAAGTCAAGTAGTGACAGCTATCTACCTCCAAAAGAACGTCACACCAAAGGATGATGAATATAATGTTTTACAGCCTCTCTCAAAATTGACCTAATTTTTTGTGCACTTTTCTCTCACTTGAAAAGGGCTGAGCATCCAAAAATAAAGGCTGATTTACTCAAACTGTTACTTGAGATTATTTTTCCAATTTTTATCATTTTTCCATTTGGTCAGTCAGCAGTCAATAGGTAAAATCCTTAAAACACACATAATAATGGCAATAAATATAATTTTAAGTGCTTCAATTAATTAGCATTCTCCCTAATTTTACAGTGAATTCATGTACTTTAGTTTAATTACATTTAAATTTAAGTTCATACATCAAATCCTGCTTTTTTATTTAAGAATTACTTTAAAATTAACATTAGCAACAAGTAATTACATTGTTTGAAAACGTCACATTATAAATTTATCAAAGTTACACCGTACAGCAGCAGGTTAAACATTGAAGTGCATGAAAGCGAAAATTCCGACGGTCCTTGAACAGACAACTGCGTAGCACGCGCTCAGTTCCCACTGCAAACAGGAAGTAAGTGATCGCTGACATTCTAGCGCTCAGACAAAGTCACTTCTTACCGGCTGGATCTCCTACAGATGGATGATAAATGCTGACAGTAGGCATGCTTCACACACGCGCTACAGAGCCTGTATCTCACCGGTGCTTCTCCCGAACGAGCGCGTGCATCGCTATTAAAAGTCCGACGCAGCGTGCGCCCATAGTTCCGGCGCGCGACTCAGACGCTCAGCGCTACAGCTTCTTTAAATGAAAATATAATATCGATACTTGGTGAGAACCCATCGAGAATCGATCGCAGGACTAAATATCGCGATATATCGCAATATCGATATTTTGGCACACCCCTAGTCTTGATTGTAGCTGATTACCTGTACCAGGTATGACCAGCTAATCAGTGACAACTATGAAAAGTCTGGGGAAAATTAGCAGGGCAGTAGGAGACGTCAGTGATCAGAGACTTTGTAAATCACAGGTTAACAGAAATGTAAGGATTACATGTAATACCAAAACTGCACACTAAATAAATGAGAAAAGCTGAAGGTACATGTGACTATTCACATGTAATTAAGGTAGGGTTAGGGGTTAGAGTTTAATATGTGCAGGCACTGCATTTTGGTCGCACATGTTATGTAAACTGAAAATCTACGTTTCCCATAGATTGGGGTACTCTCATAGTTGGGAAACTTTCTCCATGGATCCGTACAGACTCCGAAATCGAGTCAGAGCGCCGGAACTCAGAGGAGGTGAGAAATTCTTAAGTTTTTTAAATTTTAAACATGACTTTATTTCCATTCATGTAACTTTTGTAAGGAGTCTCTTATCATCTGAGGTTTTGTGATTCTTTCCAGGCTCTTGCCCAAGAGCTGAACTTCTCAGCCTACCTGGGTCTCCCCGTCTTCATGGTTCCTCTGATGGGCCCTCAGAATGCCAACCTGGCCCGACTGCTGCTGAACCACATCCACACGGGTCACCACACCTCAAATGTAAGACGCCGGTGGGACCTCGGCTCTGCAGATTTACCAAAGCATCACTTAACTGAGACTTTAATCTTCAGTTCTGGATACGTGTCCCATTGATGGCAGCAGAAGACACCAGAGAAGACCTGATTGAGAACGAACCGTTCTCTTGTGCCGATGAGACGACTGTCGATGAGAAGACGTGGAACTGGTGAGATTCTGACTATCTGCTTCCTCCACATCCCCTCATGTGTAAACATCAAATCTATATCTTTTGTTTGTTTTTCTGTTCAGGTGGCACACATTTCGCACTCTTTGTGACTACAATAAGAGGATCTGCCTCGGTGAGGGAGCAAACCACATTGGACCATAAATCAGATCCTGCATCACACTAACGTTTTTATGATTTTTTTGTAGCTATTGAAATCGGTGCAGACATGCCGTCAGACGCAGTGATCGATAAATGGATGGGAGAGCCCATCAAAGCTGCCATACTTCCCACAAGCATCTTCCTGACAAACAAAAAGGGCTTTCCCGTCTTGTCCAAAGCCCACCAAAGAGTAGTCTTTCGCCTTTTTAAGGTACATCTTCTTTACACTCAATTGTTTCAGTCCATTCTGCTTAACCAAAACAACTTCTTCCTCTTCAGCTGGAGGCCCAGTTCATCTTCACAGGCACCAGTCGGCACACTGAGAAGGACTTTAGGTCCTACCTGCAATACCTTGAATACCTCAACCAGAACAGGTCTGCCCCCAACGCATATGAGCTCTTTGCCAAAGGCTATGAGGACTACCTGCAGTCCCCTCTACAGGTGAGGACGCACTATGATTAGGTTTACGCCTTTATGGGGGGATATTTTGATTGTATTAATCTCTGCTTCTGCTGTTTAGCCCCTCATGGACAATTTGGAATCACAGACTTATGAAGTGTTTGAGAAGGATCCCACCAAATATTCTCAATATCAAAAGGTAAGCAGCAACATTATGTAATAAAAGAGCAAAAGTCCCACTCTGATCCTCTTTTGATCTATTCTAAAAGCATTCCCACGTGTATTTTAATTATGCTTATGCTGATTTTAGCCAAAGTTTTAAAAAAGCGATTTTTTTCTATTACATAGTTTCTGCAGAGCAGCAGGAATTCATCAAGAATTTGTTTCAGATATATTATTTATATTAGTGCTGTAATGCGATGGATTTTTGTGCGATTAATTAATCGTGACCTGTAACTAATTAATCAATTTTAATTTTTTTAACCCAATGATTGCTGTTAAAAGCCTCATTTTGAAGTATTTTAAGTTTGTGACATTGTGGCACAAAATAAGATCAAAATAAAACTAAAAAGATGGCTTTGACATTTTTGTTTTTATTTCCAATCTTGAATAAAATAAAAAAAAGACAAAAAACCATCAAGTCCAGAATGCTTTAATTTACCACATCAAAAAAATAGTAGGAACACTTTTCTGAGAGATCCAAAAATAAAATGAACATGAACTTATACTATAACTCAAATGTTGATAAACCTTATTCCACAACAAGAAGTGAGTAATTTCTCAAACTTCTACAAGCGTTTCTTCAGAAAAGTTTGAAATTGATGACAATTGAATTTTTCTTTTTTTGTCTGATGATAAATAGTGGAAATGGTTGAAACTGACTCCAAAAAACGGATGCAGTCAGAACAGTTTGAGTTGCACTGCTACCCAGCCTTCACTTATAGTCATTGACAAAAACATATTAAAGTTTAACTGCTCTTAGTTGTCCACACTTGACCCTCCCTGACCCCTGAGGGAGTGGCGTCCAGCAGCCTCCGCTGCACTTTGGACCCGTTTTGCTCATTTATCCCCCAGATGCTGAATGACTGAATGTTGGGTCGTCTTAAGGATCAACTAATACTGGATCTAATCCCAGTCTCCGGGCAGACACTCCTCTGAGACGGCCCGCTTCACTGGATATTTAACTATTAACACGTCAGCTTCAACTTCCTGTTTGACAAAAGGAGACAAACAAATTTGGTGGATAAATTGCAAGATGACAAAAGTTGCTTCATTTTAGCAAAAAAAACAAAAAGATGGAGATTAAACATGTTTCTGTTGATTTGTAGTTGGACGCAAAATTATTTTTTTAATCACACCAGTTTTGAGTATTTAGTTTATTTTCTTGTCAAATATAAGATGTTGCCGATCCTATTTGTTATATATGAAGATTGCTATTTAGCATTGATTTGTGCCCTACAGTCTGATAATTCTTGCAACATATTGTGTCTCAATTTAGCGACAGTAGTTAATTAGAAATACACCATGGGACCGTTGATGCGGAGCAACCCCGCCCCCCTTCCCTTCCCTGTCGCCGAGAGCTTAAAGCAGAGAGCTTGTGGCCCGCCCAGCATATTTTCTGTCACAAATGCACCCTTTTTTTTTAAGTTGGATTTTTTCCATTTGAATAAATGCCGTTTTAAGCTTAATTTACAGTTTTTATCAGAGTCTGTCTTTAATTTTCAGAGAAAAGTTTTGTAAACGGAAGTGTTTGTGAGATATAGTTGGTTAGAACTTAACCACAGTTGTTTGTTGAATGTAACACATTTGAGGGCAGATTTTTATCTGTGTTCTCTTTGATTTTCTGAATGATTCTGAAACATTTGCTCCTTTCCTTTACAGGCGGTCTGTAAATGTTTGTTGGACAGAGTACCAGAGGAGCAGAAAGACACTAATGTTCAGTAAGTGGGTTTAAAGTTGATCTCCTTTAAATGTCCCCAAGCAAAGCCTGAAATCTCACCAAGCCCTGAAGCTCCTGTGTGTCACATTTGATCTGCAGCTGCTCCGTTGATGTGAACATTTCTCTCCTAACTGATGTTTTAACATGTAGGGTGCTGATGGTGTTGGGAGCAGGCAGGGGCCCTCTGGTCAACGCGTCCCTGCGCGCCGCCAGTCAGGCCAACAGGAAGTTGAAGGTGTATGCCGTGGAGAAAAACCCAAACGCCGTGATCACGTGAGTCCAGGCCTGATGATGTTTCTGGATGATGAAAAGAACAGAAAGTGAAGCCTGAAAATGTGCACTTTCAGGTTAGAAAACTGGCGCTTTGAGGAGTGGGGCGACCGGGTGACCGTGGTGTCATCTGACATGCGTGAGTGGGAAGCCCCAGAAAAAGCCGACATCATCGTCAGCGAGCTCCTCGGATCCTTTGGAGACAACGAGCTCTCCCCAGAGTGTTTAGACGGAGCGCAGCACTTCCTCAAAGGTACTATATTGATGAAAATAGTGTTATCCTATAAAGTTTTATATTTCAGTTGATGCTTGGCTACAGCAAGCTATAAAACAAGCCTTTCTATTCTCCATTACCTCCCACGCTTCATTGAACCTCCTATCGTTTTCGTGTCGGTTTCAGACGATGGAGTCAGCATTCCCTGCTCCTACACGTCTTTTCTGGCTCCGCTGTCCTCCTCCAAGCTTTACAATGAAGTCAGAGGGTGCCGGGAACGCGACAAGAGTCCCGAGTGCCACTTTGAGACACCGTACGTCGTCCGCCTTCATAACTTCCACGAGCTGGCCGACCCCAAACCGTGTTTCACCTTCACTCACCCCAAAACAGGTAAAAACAAACCCCCAAACGTCTGTCTGTGAAAGTGCCGTGGCGGTGCTGACCTTCTGTTGCTCTCTTTCAGACATGAACAATAACCGGTATCAGTGCCTCAGGTTTTCAGTGGGTTGTAACTCGGTGCTCCACGGCTTCGCCGGCTATTTTGAGACGACGCTGTACAAAGACATCACACTCAGTAAGTTAGGGAATTAAAGGTCCACTTTGATGAAAATTATTCTTTTGGTGTTTGAAAAAGAGCTTATTCGTGACGTGAACGATACACTGGGCATGATACAAGCTCCGATCCATTAAGGTCTTCATAGGGCCATTTTACAGGGGAAAAAATGTATTTTAATTACGGCTTTACTATCATAAATTTAAGTGAAAAAAAATTGTAACTGTTACATTACGAGCATAAAGTTGTAAAATTATTACTTTAAAGGTTAGAAACTAAATTTCAGATTTATTTTCTCATAAATGTGTTTTTTAAAGTCATAAATTAATGTATAAAAATCGCAAATCCACGACTTTATAACGCGTATAAGAAAAAAGTAATGCATTTATGTGAAAAAGTCACAAATTTTAGAAAAAAGTCATAAATGTATGAGACAAAAGTCGTACTTATCGGAAAAAAGTGTTACATTTATGATTAAAAAAATTTCAGAAATTTATCCCAAAAAAGTGTTACATTTATGAGAAAAAATGTCAGAAATGTATCTAAAAAAGTGTTACATTTATGGGAAGAAGGTCATAAATTTATGACAGAAAAGTCATACATTTCAGAAAAAAAGTGTTGCATTTATGAGAAAAAAAGTCATAAATGTATCTAAAAAAAAGTGTTAAATTTACTTGAAAACACTAAAGCTGTGTATTTATCGGAGTCGCGCTCTGAGATGAAAGACTTTGAGCATTTTTTGAAGCTTTATTTCCATATACATTTTAAAAACAAAGAAATTCTGAGCCTTTTAGTGTCTCAAAATTCAATTATTAGTGGAGCCAGCTTTCCAGGAATGTCACCTCACGTTTTGTGCACATGACGCCATTCGTCATGAGCACAAGGAACACCAAAGGGGAAAGAAAAGTGTTAGAAACCTCCCCTCCTCCAAATGAAACGTCCCGTTTCAACACAAATCAGCAAAGAGGATTGGAAATGGTGTGTTACGTTGTGTTACCATAGGAACATTAAAAGAAAAGACTGAAGACTGGACCTCCTCAGTTGGAAGCTTCACGCAGACTTGGAGGAGTTCTTGTCTTTTATGGAGGAAGAAATGATTGGAAGTGCAGATTTAAAGTTGTGAATTTATGAGAAAAAAGTCGTAAATGTATGAGATTTAAAGTAATATGTCGTAAACAAGCAGGCGACGGTGACGATTGGATGATGCTCTAACAGTTTTGCCCACATTTTGGAGGTGAATTTCTAATGAACTTCTGCCGCTCTGCAGAAACTATGTCCTAAAAAAATTTTTAAATTTTGGATAGAAACAGCATGATCATAATTAAAAGACCAGTGGGAACACTTGAAGAATAGATCAAAAGATGATTGGACGTTAAAATGTAAGCTTTTCACTAAACTGTATGTTTGTTGTAGGCATAAAACCTGACACACACTCTCCTGGAATGTTCTCCTGGTTCCCCATTCTGTTCCCTCTCAAAGTAAGTCAGCATTCAGAAGTCTCAATATTTCTTTTACTTTTTTACTTGGATTAATCATCCTGTTTTGTCTCTTCCAGCAACCGATCTCCATAGCGCGGGATGAGGAAATCGCAGTGCGGTTTTGGCGCTGCAACAACGGGAAGAAAGTTTGGTACGAATGGGCCGTGACGGAGCCGTCCTGCTCTGCCATCCATAACCCGGCAGGACGCTCCTACACCATCGGCCTGTGAAGACGACGAGCCTGTAGGGGGATGGTTCAAATCTGGCCAGTCTGCACCTTCATATATATAAAGATGAAGTTTGGACTTGGAGCCTTTTGAATATGCAAAGGAAACTGACCGGATGAGTCCACCATTCTTGTTTTTGTTCGGTTTGAGCGTGTGTGTGTGCTCATCTGAACACACTCTTTTGGTTGCTGTGAGATTGGCTCATTTAGAACAGGTCCGATGTTTAACAGAATCCCACCCCTAACGTGTAGAACCCCAGATGTTCCACTCCAGCTGAACCTTTGCCTTATCCAGCACACATTCCACGAAAGGACGCCATTCTATCAACAAGCAGTCATGACTGTTCACTTTGTTTACGTATATTTGAACTGTCCCAATAAAGCAACGTTTGTTTAGTGTGTATGGGATCCAATGACTGACACAGAAAGTCCATTTTTTTATTTATTTTTTTATTTATTTATTTTTTTTTTTTTAAGCTCCAAATGTCACCATCTTGTGATCACAGACTTATCTGAAATTGATCAGAAAGGCCTGTTGTTTGAACTCTCCTCTTGTTTGGGTGTCATTTAAATACAAAATATAAGAAAAATAATCAAAAATACACACCCAGTGCAGCTAATTCGGTGTATAAAACAACCCAAATGGAAACGATGTTTACTGACTTCAGAGTGCACTTACACTGAAAAATAAGTGTCAAAATTCTCTTAATTGCCCTCAAAAAGTAAAAATCAGATTCTTTCTTGTAAAAGATTAAGAACGTGAGCCTGCTTTGTTATCCAATTACTCATTTTAATATTTGAATGTTATTTGTATAAATTAAAACATTTGAGAAACGTAAGAAAAGCAAACTTAGAAATGAAAAATTGTGATTTTAAATATTTAAAATGATTAAATGAAATTGCAAATGCATTAATTAGGAAATAAAAAAAATGAAGATGTTATTGCTCAGAATTAGGATTAAAGTGTTACAATTTCATAGGAAATGCCAAAAAAAAAGTGCAGATGCCAAAGGGGTTGCTGGGAAAATGCAAAAATGGAAAATTTCTAAATGGAATTGAAAAAACAGCTGAAGAAAAAAACTTCCTGTCGGAAAAAGCACTATTAAGAAACTAAATAATTAAGATGAATTGTAAATGTTAATTGTATGAAGAAACAAAGAGGAGCTGTAAAAGTAATTAACAGAAAATAAAAAAAATAAAGCTGAAAGTGGAAAAATAACTACTTTAGTCAAGGACGGTTGCACTTTTATCCACCTTTTTTCTGTATTTAACTGTTTGTCATCCATCCTTCCTCAGTAACTCCCTCCGCCGTACATTTCTCCACCCTCACTCTTCCTGCTTCACGTTTCCAGTTTCTCCTTTCAGCCTCGGCTCCACCGCATCATATTTCATCATGAGAGCTCCTGTTCTCTCACATGCTGCACGCCTCATTAACTACAGAGACTCACCGCTTCAGCGTTCACGCAACCGTGGATGCGGTGTGGATCGGCCCCACCAACCAGCCTGCAATCGCTCCCGCTTTTCCTGCTGTTCCTCTTCACTTCCTACTGCATTAAATTGGGCACTTCACAGAATTTTTTTTTAAATCAACTTGAAAAATTAAGTTGGATCATTTAGATTTACTAATTTACATAATATGTTACACAATATGCATTCTTTTTTTGGTTTATAGACTTCTGCAGTGCTTAGTCCTGACCAAACGGAAGCTTTATGTTGAACTTTATTGACAGGAAACACAATAAACAGAACTGTTTTCATGTTAATTGTTCATCAGTTTTAACCTGTTGGTATCCAGTCTATCAAATTTATTCGATTCTAATCAACACTCATCGCTTGAGTTTATCCACATGTGCATATGTAAAATTTCTTGGACCATTTGTAATCTCTCTCTTTTTCAAATGCTTATAGAGACGTTTAGAGAAATAGTGCCTGGAGTAGTGTCACAGAGTGTGATTTTATTTTATTTTTTTTTTCCATCTCCTGGTATGTCAGGAGCTTTTTCCATCTATGTCCTCATTCTTGCAGTGATTTAACTCCTTACACTTTAATACAGTGTTTTCCTTATTGCAAACACGTGTTTTAATTATGCTTTTTGAGAAGCATATGACCAAAAAATATATTTGAATTATTTTCTTTTCATTGGGGCTTTCTAATCTCCTCTGATGTTTTCTCAGCTGGCAGGTGCACATGATGAGCAAACAGTCTGGCTCTTCTCTCAGGGCTGAACCGTTTCCTGCCTCTCAGGCTGTTTTATTCTGCTTCAAAACTACAACATCCAGCATTTCTGTCAGGCCAGCAATGGTTTAGCCTAGAAAAAAAACCTGCAACATCTGCAACTGCATTTGCCTTTAATCAATGATTTGTACATTTGTGGCCTCACTGTTGCTAGGCAGATTATTCTGCAGATGAATGCAATGTTCCATTCAATAAAATGAACCAACTTTTTACCATCACTCCTATTGCTATTTATTAGAAAATCAAGCTTATGAATTTAGAAAATGTTTGTACCATTTTATTTGTTAAAGTTTTTGTCTGATTGTATTTTGTTTAAAAGATCCTTAAGATGTTATAAAAGAAAAAAAAGTATGAAATGGTGTTATTTTTTTTAAAGGGCTGGAATAAAAAAAGGAGTAGGTGGGGGCTGCTTTTGTTTTCTGGCTTCATCATGAATTTTTCATTTGCTGGTTGGAGCGTCTGACCTAAATACGCTGACGTCCTCCTGCACCGAGTGATCCGATTGCGGAAGTGAATGCACAGGTATGAAAAGCCGGAGGTGCTCCATGTGAATCAAGACAGCAGTGTGGGCATCAGACAGGAAATCGTGATGCGGTACTTTCGAAGTAAAAGCCTGACACACCTCCAAGAAAAAAAAAGTAGACATTGTGATATCAAGTAAGATAATTGTATTTCTAATCATCTGAACAAATACTTGATTAAAGCAGAATATCCGTTCTTAATATAGTTTTGCCAAAATTTTCTTTCTGATCCACCAAATTAGAGTTTTGCGGTGGATTAGGATCATCCTGACTTAATCAAGTTACCAGAAAACCCAAATAACAAATACAACTAAACACAAATCACCAGTTTAGAAAGCGAAACAAACTTTTAGAGAAAGATTTTTTGAGGGGGATGCTAAAACTCTTTTTTGTCTAATTTTTGGCAAATGGACACAACCATAACAGACCTAAAATGTCAGTTTAATTGCATAAATCAGCAAAGCAAAAAAAATAAAATAAAATAAATAAAAAATAATATACATGTTAATAAAAAGGTAACATTAAAAAAACAACTAGAAACCAAAAATCACTACTTCTGTGATGTAAAATATAATGTATTTTGTGTTATAATTTATTATTATTATTATTGATAGTGTTGTTATTATTTCTTTTTTTCTAGTTTCCCTTGTGTATTAGAACCAGAAGGATTCCATGTCTTATTTGTTTATTTATTTATTTATTTTGAATATCCTGATAGATTAACGTTATAATAAAAATATAAAAAACATTAGCATATTTGAAAAAAAAGAAGAATTACCTAAATTAAATCAGTCTAAAGTAAATAAAATGTTTTTTTCAGGCACGTGGCTTTTATTCTGAAAATTCAAGGAGGAAGTGGGGTGTTTGCCTGCGACATTTTGACACAATCTTCATGGATTTCTCGCGTTTGGATGTCCAGCCAAGTAACAGCGGCCGAGTGTGAACTGCACTGCGTTCCTTTCTACACACAGGCACCTGTATTGAGGTACGCTGTCATTTTGTAACACAAACAGCCCTCCCGACAGACTTTCACAGTAAGGGGCTTCGCTTTTTAGCCCACCTGACAACTGACAGCATCCGCGCGGAGGTTAGCTCGCTTGTGTCGGTTGGCTAGCCTCCGGCTTTCTGCTCTGACCACAACACCCAGTGTTATGTTAACTTGTGAGTCCAAAAGAATTCGTGTTTGTTACATTTTCTACATCAGAAAAAGTCGTATAATTGTAAAATAAACTCGACAGAAAATGCTTAACAGAAAACCCATTCTTACTCCAGTGACACCACAGACTTGGTAAATACAGAATTCATGTTTTGGGGTAAAACTCCTCAATTTTTGTGATTTGACTCACAAGTTTTCCAATATAATTAGAGATGAGAAATGTCATAAACCTAAAGAGCAAAAACAAAGAATTACAGGAAGTTAAACACTGTTTGAATGTTAAATTATGGTATATATTTTAACACATTTCCTCCCTCCCCTTCCCTCTCTTGTTCTCCTCCACACACACAGCCATGTCCCCATCAGTCCCCCTACAGGAGATGATCCGGGCCATCCGGTCAGCCAGGACTCAGTGTGAGGAGCGGGGCGTCATCCAGAGGGAGTGTGCTGCCATCCGGGCTCAGTTCAGGCAAACCGATAATGGGGGGCGCTCACACAACCTGGCCAAGCTTCTCTATGTGCACATGTTGGGTTACCCCGCCCATTTTGGTCAGGTGAGGGGATTTGGGCTAAGTCCAGTCATGAGTTTGGGTGGTATGAATGTGGAAGGAATCATAGCTGAGTTCTGGATGCTTCTACGTTTAACCTCCTGACTACCAGCAATGCAAACTTCTAAACCTGAATGTCTCCCAACCACTACATATAAATGAATGAACTCCTTTAAGTATCTACAGAGGACATTTGGAGCTTTCTTAATTGTACCAAATGTGAAGATTTTGGTTTAAAGTTGCACTCCAATCACCGTATGATTTATTTTAAATCATGCAACATTAACTTTTTTGAGTATTATGTTGATTTCTCATGAAAAACCCTCCCAAAAGTGATATTTTGATCCATTCACGCATTGTTGAGAATTCCTCTAAAACCCTGCACTCTGAGCACCAGCTCCTCCCAATCATTGACAGTACATAGAGAGAACTGGACTGATCATCCCCTCCCCCCACGTTTCAAACAGGAAGTACCCGCTGGTCCCAGAAAGCCAAAATCCAATAGACTTATATTGAGACATAAACAGCTGTTACTCAGTCATTCTGTTTCTCAGAATAACTATTCTTGTTCTGGTGTCTCTTTTAACATGTTCTTGCTGAACCTAGTTGTTTTTTCACAATATATTTTCTTTATTGCAAATTATTCAAATTCTAAACTGGCCAATCAGATGTCTATTAAGAGTATGTGTTTCCCGCTGGCCCCACTGAAGCGTTTGAAAATTTGATTGACAGATTGTCTGACCAATCACTGCTTACTAATGTCTTCTGGTCCCAAAATGGTGAAATCGGGCAAAAATGGCGACTGAATTGACTTAATTTCATTGGAACCCGTGGTAACAGCCTTCTTCCATCATATCAATGCTTCCAATCCGCAAAAAAGAACAGGTCCTCACATTATGACGATCATAAAGTGGGGATCCGCTACTTCCAGGAAGAGTCTTCCCAGTTATCTCTAATTTATATACTTCTTCAAACGACATTTTTTTTCATCCGTACTCCATTTTATTTCTTAACAATCTTTTAAGATGTCGACTATTATGAGAATAATGCTACAAGAACATGTTCAAGGCACAACTTTCATTAGAGTAGGGCTTCAACAAAAATTAACAGGACAGTTTTGTTTTTCCTCGGGTAGTATGGAGACCTTTATTCCTTATCTTCATACAATTAAAAAAAAAAATATTCAGCCTTTATTTTATTCAGGAAATCTAACTGAGATTAGATCTTTTTTTAAGGGAAACCTGGGACATAAGGCAACATCACAAGAAGATAAATAGTTAAAACAATAAAGTCGAAATAAAATACAATTAAAAAAAAACACCCTAACAATAATTAAAAGGTTAATCATGAGTAATACAGTCAATATTGCTTATGCCACTTTTTACATACATTTGACGTATATGGCATAAGCAATATGTATAAAGATAAGGAACAAGGGGCTCTACAGTAGTCAGGAGGTTCAAGCACTTTTAGCAACATGGAATATGTTAAAACAAAATCGTGGGAGTGTAATGTTGTTCTTTAACATTTTGCCTGCTATCAAAACACTTCTCCCTTGAGTAAGCCATGTCAAAATCTGACTATTTATTCTAAGTAGGCCACTGAATCCTTTCCAACTCAACAACGCTGCTGCTGCCTCGGTTTGCCGTTTGCAGCGGGGAAGGAGCAGCTCTCCCCTTCAGGCCTTTTGCGCTTTCAGCGGCTCGCCGTTTCACCGAGTTGTTCCTTTTTTTAGATGGAGTGCGTTCGCATGATCGCCAGTCCTCGCTACAGTGAGAAGCGAGTGGGATATCTGGGAGCCATGATGCTCCTGGACGAGAAGCAGGACGCCAGCCTACTCATCACCAACTCTATCAAGAAGTACAGAACATTTTGGTACTTTTTATTTTTTTTTTTACATTTTGCACATTTACTAACAGCGTATTTGTGAATCTGTGTTGTCCAGTGACCTTTCTCACAGTAACCAGTACGTGCAGTCTCTGGCTTTGTGCACACTGGCCTGCATGGGTTCGGCTGAGATGTGCCGGGATCTGGCGCCGGAGATCGACAGGCTGCTGCAGTCTGCTAACTCCTACATTAAGAAAAAGGTGAGCGCCTCTGCATCCTGACATTTCTCCAGAAGAAATGAGGTCATTGCAGGGTGTGAGAGGATGCCTGTTGTTACAAAGTTAGAGAAACACAATCGTATCAAGATATTCAACTTAAAAGAATGTGGAAATTCTGAGAGATCTCTTTAAAAGTGCTTCAAATGATCAAGATCTCGTAGTTCCTCACTCCCACAGGCGTCCTACTGATACTTATGTGATTGTATGCAATCAATCTTCTTTAAGGCGGTGATATTGTAGGGCTTTGCTTCAGTCCAATTTTAAAAAAGTCTGTTAATAACTACTATGAACATGTAGAGATTGGTCTGTAGGAAATCCATTATGATGCTTTTTCTTTTAGGCGGCTTTATGTGCCGTTCACATCGTAAGAAAAGTCCAGGATCTAGGAGAGCTCTTCATCCCTGCTGCTCGTTCCCTTCTCAGTGAGAAGAATCACGGTTAGTAGGTCCTAAGTGTGTAATGAACTCTAATAACCTGGACTCTGATGTATCTAAATGTTTGGATGGGGTTCATCCACAGGTGTGCTGCACGGCGCTGTGGTGCTCATCACCGAGCTATGTGAGCGGAACCCAGAAACGCTGAAACGCTTCAGAAAGGTGCGATTTGGACTCACATGTTAGGCTGGGCTCTCTTTGTTGTGTTGTAACTGTTTTGTGTTGTTTTTTTTATTTCAGACGGTGCCAGATCTAGTTCAGATCATGAAAGGCCTGATCATTTCAGGGTATTCTCCAGAGCACGATGTGTCTGGAATCAGTGATCCTTTCCTTCAGGTGAGCTGCAGCTCCGCCATTTTTTTAACACCACAGCCACATTTGTGTATTATTAATCCAAACATGTGTACTTTTCACACTCAAGGGTCCACCAGCTCATTTGCTAATCAAAGTCCTTTAAAGACGTACTACAATGAAAATTGTGCTTTTAGTGTTTTTGATTTGTTCTTATAACATTTTCTTGTGATGCAGGACAAAATAATTTTAAAATTAAACTGTGTTTTTGAGAATTTCTTTATTCTTTATAGATTTTACTCCAGGGCAAACTTATCATCATTTTTGTGATCTATTTACTGATTCTATAAGTACATCCTTTGACATGTAATGTCTACTTAAATGCACACGTCTTTAAACATGGTCTTTTTCTGGGATAAGAATTTAGTTTAAAGACCCACTTTGATGAAAATTGTGTTTTTAACATGTTCTTGTGGCATTGTTCTCATGATGGAGGACAAATGAAAAGAAAATAATCCTAAAATTGAATTTCAGAAGATTTCTGTATACATGTTGCTTTGAAACAAGAGCAGACGAAAAGATGACATTAAAAAAAAAAAAGTATTTGTGACAGAAAATTAGGGGTGCAGGGAAAAATCGATTTGGTCATATATCGCGATATTTCATTTGGTGATAATGGTATTGATTTAAAATGCTGATAAGATGATATTTTATTAATTATTTGTGGCAGCACAATGCACTTTGAGCAGCTCTACACGGCACCAGAACAGCAAGATCTCGCAAGAGCCTGCTTGTATTAAATGTTCAATCTCGTTGGTTAAGTCAGCCTCACGGTTTTTGTTATGAGACATGTACTACATAGTGTGACTTTGTTTTTTTTTCTAAGTCGTACTTTTAAAAAAAAAAAAAAAAAAAGTATACCTGTTCTGGTTCTGTCTTGGGATATATCGCGATATGTATCGCTGGACGTGTATCGTGATATGTATCGTATCGCCAGATTATTGCCAATGCAAACCCCTATAAAAATAAACTGGGTGGGTCACAAGCTCCCTTCTCCAAGCTCAATGGAGAGGAGAAGGGGGTGGAGTAACTCTGCACAAACGGTCCCGCCCACAACTTAAATTTTTAATGAACACTTGCTACTCTGCAGAAACTACGTCCTAATAAATGAGACAGGCTTTTAATTTTTTCCTAAAATCACCATAATCCTAATTAAAAGACAACTGGGAACCTTTTTTTACATTAGATCAAAAAATAATCAGAGTGGTACTTTAAACACTAACTCCTGTTTTCCTTTTTGTCTTAAAGGATTGCAATTTTACACAAACTTTTAAAACGAAACATTCTTTTTTTAAGTTATACTTGTAACTGCTTATCTTTGACTTTGAAAATAAGCTGACCTCTCTCTTGCCTCCATGATTAGGTACGCATCCTGAGATTGCTGAGAATCCTCGGCCGCAACAGTGAATCTGCAAGTGATGCTATGAACGACCTCTTAGCTCAGGTTTGCTCTTCACTTCTACCAGACGTTTGATTTAATATCAGACAAATGGAAACAGTCCTTCTGTGTGTTTAGGTTTTAGTGTAGTTATGGCTGAAGCAAATCCTATAGTAAAAAAGAAAAATGAGTGAATTTTTGCCTTTATATCATTTGCCTTCCAAGGTGGCGACCAACACTGATAGCACCAAGACTGTGGGCAACGCTGTGCTTTACGAGACTGTTCTCACCGTTCTGGATATCAAGTCAGAGAGCGGCCTCAGGGTGAGAGACAGGGACTCTTCCAATCACGTTCATACAGATGAGGGGATGCTCCATATCTGACTCGTTAATGCTTTTTTTGATCCATAGGTTCTGGCCGTCAACATTCTTGGCAGATTTCTCTTGAACAGCGACAGAAACATTCGGTGGGTGCCTGTTTTCTGTTTTTCGTTCCTCTAATATATCTCCTTTTACCCCTAAGTCAGTTCCCATCTTCATTCCACGAGGCCGACAGCAATCTCAGCTGCCAAAGAGACGAACCTCCTCCCAGCAGGCTGACTAATCGCTCTCCTCTGAAGCCGCTGGAGGGCTCCTGTCTGTCCTCAGTCTGATCTCTTTATTTCGGGTCATGTCTCATTCAGTAGAGAGGAGGGCTTCTGCAGGTTCCTAGATCTTTGTTGTTACTGTTTCAGACTGACAGGTCTTACTGGTTTCCTTCAACAGGTCTGTAACTGGTTTATTCCTGTCAGACTTGTCTGGCTGGATATCTGCCCCACATTAAAGACTCACTCTGATGAAAATGGCGTTTTTAACATGTTCTTGTGATATTTTACTGATGATGGAAGACGTATATAAAGAAGATTAAGCTTAAAATTGCCTTTCTGATTATTTCTTTATTCAAATTGTTGTCTAAAAAGGCATAATCATAATTAAAAAACACTGGGAACCCCTTCAAAATAGATCAAAAGATAATCCGAGTGGGTGATATGCATGATTAGTCAATTATATATTTTAAAAGTTTATATAGCACTTATTATTCTGATTTGATCATTTATTTCTGTGTTTTATCTCATTAAAACCAAAAGCGTTCATCCGTATTTGCTGCTTTTCTGTGCACATATTTAGGTACATTGCCATGACTTCCCTTCAGAAGATTGTTGGAACGGACCACAATGCAGTGCAGCGCCACCGGGGAACTATAGTAGACTGCCTGAAGGACCAGGATGCATCTGTCAAGCGGTAACTCACCTCATGCTGCCCATTTTTGCATAGATTCAATCTCAAAAGTCCTGATTTCACAAAGTCCTTCTTTTGTGCATCTAAAACATCTGGAAACTCAAGGGAAACGTTTAATAATGTATATAAATGTAGATGTAAAAAATATAAACATTTTTATTTTCTCAAACTTTTTCATTGTTTTTTTTCTGAAGTGTCACGGATTGAAACTAAGTCACTTGCTATGAAGAAATACAGTGGGACAAAAAAGTATTTAGTCAGCCACCAATTGTGCAAATTCTCCCACTTAAAACGATGAGAAAGGCATTGAATTTTCATCAGAGGAGAGACAAAATGAGAAAAAAATCAGCGAAAGCCTCAAAACTTCACTGCTCTAGAGGAGATCTGCATGGAGGAATGGGCCAAAATACCATCAACAGTTTGTCGACTAAGGTCATATAACATAGTATTGACTTGATCTTTTGTTATTGACCAAATACTCATTTACCACCATAATTTGCAAATAATTTATTTAAAAATCAGATTTCCTGGATTTTTTTCCCATTTATGTCTTTCCTGTGATGAAAATTCCAGGCCTCTCTTATCTTTTTCATTGGGAGAATTTACACGCTAGTGGTTCAGATAGCATTCAGAGAGATCTGTGTGTCTCTCGAGGTCACATGATCCCAAATTACAAGGAAAAGAACATCTGTTCATTTGGACTGCGGTGGATTTCAGTTAATTAGCACCTTTAATCTTTGGCTCCCATCCGTCTAGGCGGGCCTTGGAGCTCTCCTTGGCTCTGGTGTCAGCCTCCAACATCCGCTCCATGATAAAGGAACTCCTCCTCTTCCTCTCCTCCTGTCCTCCCGAGCTCAAGGCTCAAGCCACTAGCGGGATATTCATCGCTGCTGAGAGGTAGTATTCACGTATTAAATGTACGCATTGTGTCACGTCGGGCATAAATGTGACTCAGCTGTTGTGTTAAGGCTGGTCTCCACTTGCTTCACTCTACACATGTCTCACTGTCTTAGTAAATGGATTTCTGTGTTTGTGTGACACACTGCTTCATGGCTTCATACATCTGCCTGTTTGTTTGTTTGTGTGTGTGTGGAAGCAGTGCAGTAACTTTTGCAGTTTGCCACTTACACACTGCTCAGCCGGCTGTGTGTGTCTCTGCCTCTGTCAGGTATGCACCCTCCAAGCGCTGGCACATAGACACCATCCTGCATGTCCTCACGACGGTAAATACAAACCCTCACATCCTTTGGGTTCCTCACAGAGACTCACCGACTCCTCTGGTTCGAAAAAAACAAAGAGTTTGATCACTTTAGTCATTAGACAAGTGGAGACAAGTTTGCAACTTCAAAATAAAAAAATAAGATCTAGTGCTAACTAAAAGGGAACAGCTGGATTTCAAACCAAAGGGGGATCGTTCAACAGTGCATGGTGAACGCTACACCCTTTTGTTTCTTGCACTCTCTGCGACGACCCCTCTCTCACTCCTGAATCACGCCACATGTCGCAGTTTATGCAGGCGCAATAAAACCGCTGTTATTTATAAGAAACAATCCATTTCCTCCTCCTTTGAGCGAGAGGGAACATTAATCCAAGCTTTGGTTTAGACAAACTGTATAAAAAACTGATGTAGTTTAAGGTGGTGTGAAATCAGAAATATGCAAGTCATTGGTTTTTGCTGGTTCTTTCAGCTCTGATGACGTCACACAAACTAGCTGAAAAAGGCAAAAATAGACAAATCTGACGTTTTTTAAGACATTGACAATTCTGGACCTCTAAAGATTAGACTTTTTTTTGCTTTATTCCATTTAAAAAAAATCAGGTAATTTAGTTTTGACTGTGTTTTTCAAGATCTTAAACTCCCACAAATGAGAGAGATTTTCAACTCCTAAGAGGATATTTCAGGATTTTTATTGCACAATAACTTTTACTCTTATTTTGGCCTCGACATGTTTACTCGTTAACCAATTGTCACTCTTTAAATCATCTTTTGATCGATTGTAAGTGTTCCCAGTAGTCCTTTTAATTATGATTAAAATAATTAAAAATACATTTTTTAAGGTATAGTTTCTGCAGATCATTAGTCTTTCATTAGAAATTAGAAATATGGCTCCGCCCCATTCCCAGAGCAAGCAGCTTGTGGCTTATTTTCTATGTCACAAATGCAATCTTTTATAACCCACAGTTTTTGGGTTTGCTCCTGACTCATGATATGAATAAAACACTCAGTAATGTAATTTTAAGCTTAACTTTTTTTAAATAAATGTCCTCCAGCTTCCAAAAAGTTAAAAATACCAAAAGCACAATTTTCATCAGAATGAGTCTCTAATGGATATTCAAGGTAATAAACTCAAACAGTATGAGAGACAAAAAATAACCACATTTTTGCTTTTACTGACAACAACTACCTTTCTTTTATCCCTAAACCTTTCTTCTCTGAAATAATCTCCAATTGTTTTGGACTTTTAGTTGAAGGAGACATATTATTACACTTTGGATTATCTTTGAGTCAGGAAAAACTCTTCATCACCTGTATTTCTGAGGTTTTAAACCCTATGTAAATATTTAATGCTCCTAACATTAGATCTTATATAGATACACACCCTGCTGCTCAGTCCTTCATACTTCATCTCTCTCAGAATCATACATTCTTATTGTTTGTAAGATAAGTAGGTAGGAACATGTAATAAGCTATAATAAAAAAGTATTTTATTTTTATCATCTAAAAAATGTGGATCACTGATACTGTTCAAAATAGTGCAATGAACAAATACTGTAACCAGATAACATGAACTGATCGTTGAAACTTCCTCAACTTTTTACAAGTTTGCTTTCATTTAAACAAAAAAAAAAGGGAAATCAATCTGTTTTAGAAACTTTGATGGTCCTAGTTGTTTGTATTAAGACTGAAATTAACCTGTTGACCCACATATTCAGTCTTATCTAATAGCGTTTGTGTTATTCCCGTTCTGCCAGGCAGGGGGCGACGTGAGAGATGAAACTGTACCCAACCTGATTCATCTCATCACCAATGCCTCAGAGCTGCACTGCTACACCGTCCACAAGCTGTACCGCGCTCTGGTGACTGACATCTCTCAGGTCTGTATGCAGGTCACCCGCCGCTCCAGAGCAGGGTCTGAACATCCGGGCAGTTTTCCCACCGTTTAAATGATTCAGTGGAATGTAGCTGAAGCAGACGGGGTTATTTTGGGATTTAAGTAGTTCTGAACGCAGCTTTCATTCGCACAGCAATCTCTGGTCCAGGTGGCGTGCTGGTGTATAGGAGAATACGGGGACCTGCTGCTCAAAGGAGAGTGCCAGGAAACCGAACCTGTACAGGCAAGTGGAGAATTTCTGCTTGTTTGTCAAATGCAAGTAAAATAGCAGTGGAAGTCAAGAAATGTTCAGGTCAGATTTTTACCAAGTGGACATGTTTGTTGATCAGGTGTCAGAGGACGATGTCCTGGACGCCTTGGAAACAGTTCTGCAGTCGCACATGTCGTCCTCGACAACCAGAGGCTTTGCTCTCACCGCCACCATGAAGCTGAGCACACGTATCACAGACAACGTGGAGTAAGAACTCCTTTGATGGTTGCTCATTTCAATGTGGACACGAGCTGTAGCGTCACATCAGAACTAAGGTCGTTTTTGTCTTCGTCAGCCGGATCCGGAGCATCGTGAGCATCTACGGGAGTTGCATCGATGTGGAGCTCCAACAGAGAGCAGTGGAGTACAACGCACTCTTCAAGAAATACGACCACATGAGGTAGACGAGCCGATCTTTGCTTTCTTTAAAAATAAAGTGCGTTTCTATTTTTAAAAAAGATCTTTAAAAGTCGTCTTCTCTGTAGGGCAGCAGTTCTGGAGAGGATGCCCCTGATGGAGAGAAATTCCTCTGGAAATACCAACGGGGAGGCAACCGCGGAGACCATCACCGAAACCAACTCCTCCAAAGTTACACAAGAAGACAGAGTGCCAGCGCCGCCGCCGCAGCAGCAGCCCGCCAAACAGGTGAAGTCATCACACTCAAGCAGCAAACACACACTCTGTCTATTCATTCATATTTGTGAGCATTCAAATGATCCTCGTACTTTCTGTTTGCTGCTTCTTCTCAGACATACGATCTGTTAGATCTACTCGGAGGCTCTTCTGAGCCTCTGCAGCAAATCCCTGCAGCTCAGACCCTCCCCATCAATACATCTGGCTCTGCTGGAGGAGACCTGCTGGACCTGCTGGGCGGGCTGGAACCAAGTCCTGCAACACCCGGTCTGTCCTACAGTCGCGACACTACAAAAACAAGCCCCTTAGAAATGAGTCAAACATTCTCACCCCATTGGCAGACTTTGTTTTAATTAGAGAGAAAAAAGTCCTACTTTAAGAAAAAAAGATTTTTGCGATTGAAAATCTTATTTTTTTTCTTGCAAGAGAGAAAATAAAACACTTTTTTTATAGGCCGTTTTACTTTCTTAAGATTCAGTTTTTGCAATGTAGCACTGGGTGAGACAACCGAAATATTTGTTTTCAAAATCTTTTTTATGAAGTAATGAAAAAAAGTCACCTAACTAGTAGCATAAAACTGAATAAAGGTGGAACCCTAGTAATAAAGTTGTGATTTCTCACATTAAAAATAAGTGGGTGGATTTTTTTATTTATTTTTGTGCCTAAAAAAAATAAAAATATGAATTGCAATGGAAAATTGATTTGATAAATAAGTTTGTTTTGTTTTAATTGATTGAAAATAAATCAGTCTATATTTTTTATACCCAGCCTCACAAACAAGCAAAAAAAGACCTGAAAATTAAAATTGTAACTATTTAGAGTCTTTTATTGTCAGTTCTTGTCTTTTTTTGTCAGTTTTTTTATTATGAAACATCGTCTAAATTCTTGTCGTCCACAGCTCCCTCAGTGACGGTGTACGAGAAAGATGGCGTCACTTTGACACTAAGTTGTGAGCAGCAGTCAGACTCGTCCTTGGCTGTTACGCTCACAGCCACCAACGCCTCCGAGTCAGACATCAGCGGCTTCACCCTGCAGGCCGCAGTGCCCAAGGTTTGTTTAACCCTGAAGGAGAATGTTTTCACCCTGTTGGCCTTCAATTCACTTTCTGAAAACTCTCTCCGAGTTTTGGACATGTACGTGTGGCATTTTTCTTATAAAAGAGAACAAATGTAATAAGAAATCCTTCCGTTTTTGCATTTCGTACTTGATATTTTAGAAAATATCAAGTACTCTTAGTAATATCTTTCTTACTGTAAAATGAAATAATAATAAACTTTCTCACATCGTTGGTAATAAGACAAACTTTGATAGTTTCTGTAAAAACAATCGAATCTATCTTTGTTTACAAAAGTCACTTGAACTGTTTTTGCTAGTAAAATAATAGTTCTTTCTCAATGAGCTTTTGCTGGAGGACAGAATTTGAGCAAACTTCAGTTGAGATGTGTCTTGTAGTTAGTTTTTTTTTCTTTTATCGCCCTCCAGAGTGTGCAGTTAAACATGAAGGCCCCCAGCAGGGACTCTCTGCCTGCACGAGGTGCAGCTCAAATGACCCAGCTGGTGATGCTCAACAACCCAAACAAGGTGGGTGTGGCGCATGAAAACACACAAACAAAGCTGCTGTTTAAAGATGATCGCTTAAGGAAGAAATGTCTTTGCCAACTTCAAATTTCCTGTGACTTTTATCTAAAACACGTGGTATTTTTCAGCAAATAAATGAATCACCCCGACATACCTTTCAGGTTAATCTGAAAATGAGGATCCGCATCTCCTACACCAGGCAAGGATCGGCCTTTCAGGATATGGTTCAGGTCGACTCCCTTCCCGGACTCTCTTAAAAAGAAAACTGTTTGAGCTCTCTGCATCGAGATATTTCAATGAAATCATCTGGTTTTTAGAATGTCTCAAATTGGACAAACTCAGAGGAACAACATCGTTTTTTGTTTTTTTTTAAAGCCAAAACTTCAAATCACTGTGTGAGAAACCCAGATCAGTCCTTCATGTGTGGGATGAATCATTTTCTGCATGTGTGTCTTTCATGTCATTTTTGGCCTTTTCTCTCTTCAGCTGCAGCATTATTTTTCACGCTTGGGGTCATCCGTTTGACCCAGATTTAGCTCCGGCACGTTTGATTAACGCCCAAATGGGTCCAGGCTGCACTCCATATCAGCACACCTCCGCCATCTTGTTACCCGTTTTTACCCATGACGAACACTCCTGTTGTGTCATCACACAGAAAAATCGTCTTTACTTTGGTAGTTTGTGCAAGAATTCTGAAGACAGTCTCAGAAATCAGGTTTAATGTACAGTTTGTGCATAAAGAATGTTTCTGTCACGGGAAATCAGAACCGGGTATTTTTTTACTCATCTCCAGTAGAACCTCTGCAGCTTGTAATCACGGAACACACTCAGGAACTAAAGAGCCGAATATATTAGTAGAAAATTATTTTATTCATTATAAAAAAGCCACTTTTCAAAATCTATAGAAATATTGAAGACTAACCTCATTCTCTTCTTTAAATATGGTTCTAGTCTTTAATTTCTGCAAACATATGACTTGAAATACCAGGTTTTATTTGAGAAGAAGGCCCAATACAGTCAAAATACAACAAATATTTAGTTTTTTGAGGCTTTTTAAGACATTTTTGATTAAACTTTAGAAACTTGAAAATGACAGCTTCTTAAGGCCTTTTTAAAAGATTAATAAACTTATTTTTTTTAATTTCTCTTTGATGCTCTCAAAATTTGAAGGAATTGCTGAGTAATCGGTTTGACCTCTGATTATCCACGTATTTCTGTTCACTCCGAACTTCAATTTACTTTGAAGGTTTGATCTTAAAAACTGGAAAATTAGTTTTTTTTGAATTGATTAATTATTTTTTGCATTTAACCACAAAAAGTGAGTTTTGGAGTCACATTAATGCAGAAAAGAGACAAAATATCACAGATTTTGACTATAAAGCACCACTTTTTCAGTCAACCTGGAAAAAAAAAAAAAATTCTAGTCACTGAGAGACAATAACAAATGTTTGTGAAGCACTCCCTTTAAATTCCCTGAAGTTCTTTCCCGTTTTTGCACTTCAAAGAGTAGAAATAATTCTGACAACTAAACCTCCGCTCATGTATGTATCAGCCAATCCATTGCACTATAATTTAACTGTCATTTTTTTGGTGAAGGATTCTAAACATGATTGTATTTGCAGCTCTCGCTTGTATTAAGCTGGTGTTTGACCTCAGATTTATTTTTTGTTTCTTTCCTGTGCCTTTTCTTACTGTATAAAATAGAATTATCCACTCCCTGGCCAAATAAAAAGTCAGCGTGTTGTTTTAAAACTGCAGTGCTATTTTTTAAAAATAATCTTTTATTCAAAAGGGCGTCAATCTGTGAAAATGATGTCATGGTCCTGAAACCACTTTCACTTTGAACCTATTAGGATATTTGTTGATTGATCTACCCAAACCTCTTGTTTACAGCAATAGATGGTACCACTAGGATATTGATTTTATTATAAAATGTATGAAAGCACAAGTCTTTATAGATTTACTGTATAAAGATTTTATGCAAAGCAGTCTTTCACAAACATGTTCACAAAACCGCTTTTACTGGTACATGTCAATCAACCGCATTGACTTCACTACTTTAATCTAAAGAAAAGACCAGAGAGAATATTCTGTCGGCTGTTCGGATTGTCTTTTGAAGATTCTGTTGTTTTCTAATAAAGAAAATATATCTACAAACAACTGAGTGACTTTATTTAGTGGAGAACAAAAGTGAGCTTTAGGATTTATTCACAGAAAGAAACTAACAAAGCACAGCTTTCTGATTTTTTTTTTTTGTTTAAGAGGAAAGTTGTTTTCCTTCCTCTGGAATAAATTGGCATGAAGAAAGCAAAATTCAAATATTTTCTCTTAAGTGCCAAAGTGATGGCGATCGGTGGTTCTCATGACGACAAGAGGTGCGTGCTGCAGTGGCGGGTCGCCGATCCTCCCCGTAGTGCCAACACAAGATGGAGCACTGACCCTCCCTGGATCTTGTAGTCGGCGGCGGTCTTCTCATCATTCCTGAGGGGGCAGTAAAGATGATTATGTGGCAGCAAGAGAAGCATCAGGAAAGACTTCGGTAAACGGCGGAGGAACTCACATCTGCTTCCCACTGTAGATGAGCCTCTGCTGCTGTGGAGGGATCCCTTCCTTCTCCTCCACCCTTTCTTTAATTCTCTCCACCTGATGCACAAAAACACTTGAATGTGCCAAACTCACATCGCCATGTCGCTGTCACAGAGAGTTGGAAATATATGCAGCAGCAAGTCCCAAAATACTATTTATTCCTAATTATATTAGAGTGTTAAAGGTAAAACAATTTCCAATTAAAGTGACTAAAACATTATTAAACAAATTTTGCAAAAATATGTATTTTGTTCTTTCACGGAGAAAAAATACAATGTATATTTTTAACACGTTAATTTTGTAATGACCAGTGTCAACATAAAATATTTTGTTCTATTAAGGCAAATTTTGATAATAAATTTACTAAAAGAATAAAAAGACCACAAAGGTGGCAGGAGGCGAAACAGAACATTATATTTTGTTTTGTTTACCTTGTCTGTAGGCTCAATGTCGATCTCGATTTCCTTTCCAGTGAGGGTCTAAAAAAATAAATAAAACCAAAGCTTTAAAAAAAAAAAAGGTGTGGATTTTTAAAAACAAAAAACACGGCACTTGTTCAAACTAACAAAGTGATGCAACATTTTAATCATGGATTTGTGATTGTTGAGGCTCTTGATTACTATTCTGAACTGAATTCAATTCAAGCATTTGGTGACTAGGACTATAATATTCTATTATATTCCCTTAGAGTCCTCTATATTCTTCACTGCTGATGTGACTATTTTCAATCCATTTTTGCTACACTTTGAATAGAATTTTTAGCATTAAAATCTCTGTTTATCGTGATGGCTGTTTGAATCACATATTTACACAATAAAATGTACAACTTTCAGTTAGGTAGACCACTGAAAAGTATGTCAAAGCCATGTCAGTGTGAATGCAGAATGAAAACTACCTCAAACGTTTTAATTAACGTTTCTGTGTATAAACAGCTACATACGTGGATTTATTAATTTTAAAAAAATAAATTAGGAAGGACAAAATGACAGTAACTCAATGGAGAAACGATACCATGATTTATAAAGGTAACTAAACTGTTTTGTTTTGAAATATTTAAGGCTGAATTAACCTATTTAAACGAGAATAAACACCACACAATTTGAGATTGTACAAAAATATTCTCAAGTCAGAAAAAATAGATATTAGTAAACCAAGAATCTACATTTACTGAATTAGGTGTGAATATACAGAACCCGAGGCCCTGACATAAAAAAGGCGGACCGATACTAGTACGAAAACCAGGGGAAGATTTTTATAGTTTTATAAATTAAAGTTTTACCTTAACTTTGATCAGCATGATGAAAATGAAGTATGTTACAATTTATAAAGGTTTATAATATCTAGAAAATAAAACTATACGAAAATAGCTCATCACACAGCAACTTCGGCTAACCGGACAACACTTCCTGTGTAGCGTGCCAAGGCTCCGGAAGCAACAATGTCAGAACACAAAGGTTCCGCTTTTGCAAAGAGGATAACTCAGGGATGGCGCACCCTGCCATTCCAATGAAAGATATATAATTATATTATCAAAATATTACATACACAAAAGAAAAATGGTTGAGTAATGTACCCTTACTAAAAAAATCAAAGAAACAGATAAAAAATGTAGATATCAAAATGTAAAAATATACAATCACAAATGATTAAAAACAAATTGTGTTTTTTTATCAGCAGACCTATCTTAAATTCTAAAATTTTCCCTTTTTTTGTTTTATTTTATTTTATTGTTTTATGTTGGTTGACTTCAGTAGAAGACATTGTTTAACTTTTTAATTTTGCAATATTCTTTGCACTTAAAGATATATGTATACTACAATGTATTTATTGTATTGTATTTTTTATTTTATAAATTAAAAAAAAGAGAACTAAAGAATTCTCAAAATTGGGCACAAACAAAACGACTTAATAAAAAGTAAGTACTATTGTAACAGTACTTACATATTTAAAGCAGTTACCTAAGTAAACACGGAATAGTACTTCAAAAGTGAATTTTTGATTACAAGTGTGTGATTAGTTAGAATGTATTTATTTGTTTTCTTTCATGTTTATATATATTTTTCCAGATGCTTTTCAAATGCTTTTTTTTTTAGTCAAGCAGAAAAATAAAAGCCTCATATTATACAAAACGGTCAAATTCAGGATATTAGATAGAGATGCAAAGTTTCTAACTCTACCATGGAGTTTTAGGGCCATTTAATAGCAAAAAAAGAAAAAGTTTTTTTTTAATTTGCAAAGTTGCACATTTGCAACTTTAAATTTTGTAACATTACTTTTTTTTCAAGATCCTAATACTCAATCGTATCATAAATTGAAATTTTAAATTAATGTATATTAATGGGAAAAAAGCTATTAATGTGAATTTATTTATCAAAAAAACAAAAAAAACAAAATAAAAGTTGGACGCAGTTTAGCAAGATATTTTTTAAAGATATCTTTACTGAGGAACAAAACAGGGAATATTAAGAAATAGGCCAACTACAATGTCTTTTTTTAAAAAGAATGTGCAAAAACACATAATTTCTTTTGATATTTTTTTTATTTAAGGAATTTTAAAAAATTAATTAAACCAAAATCCTTTTCTTCTGCCGCCCTCTTCCATACCACTTAATAAGACATATATGTTTAATCTTTGTAGTGAGTAAAAAGTCTGAGGAGTGTTTTTTGTTGATTATCGAAACAAAGAAGAACAAATGGAGAGTGAATAGTTATTGGTTATATTCCCCAGACCCTGAGAAAGGGTCATTAAACGCAACATTTCCTTCCCGCCCTGACTTGCACAGGTGTTAATCGTTTAGGTTTTAGGAAGTTGTATAAAATTCATCCATGTCAGTCTGCTCTGAATCAGCTAGTCATGGGGACTTGCCTTTACCTCGGTGCTGTGATCCTCGCTGTTTTTATTGCAGCTGGTGCTGAGCCAGGTATTCCCTTCTACTTCACATATCTGTGAAATGCAAATTGTGGTTACATTTGACTAATATTATCTCTTTATTATCCTAGATATTAAAGTTGTCTGTGCAAGAGACTCAGTGAAAGTTAAATGGAGGGTATCTTCTCACTTTGTGCCGTACGCTGCTCGTCTTTTCCTCGGAAGTTGCATGCCATCCAAGTGGCAACTTTTAGCCTCTGGAGACGGGGAGGCATTTTTTGATTACAAGTTTTCTGAATGCAAATTTACTAAACAGGTTTATTTTATTTATTTTTTGTACAAAGTGACCTTTATATTTGCTTCCATCCTATATTTGACCACTTTTTCTCTTGCAGATTAAGGGAAAAAATGTGGTTTATAAGAATGAACTGAGCTTCAGGCCACAAGCAAAGGGGAGGCCTGTCGTTTTCAAGCAGCCTATTGAATGTGTCTATAAGAGGTATGGTTGACAAAGTTTATCAGGAATGCATGAATATCCAGGATTGGTTTATTTTTATATATATTTTTCTTCCCCCAGGCCTGAAGGTTGGATTCCTCCATTCTTAAATCCTGGATCTGGTGTATCTGAGGGTCAAAGTAATCTCGTTTTTCACATGGCTCTCCTCAATGGTGAGTTCTCATTTTATACAAAGAGGCAAACTTAAAAGATTTGGTTCTAATCTTCCCTTACTTCTTCAAAGAGCAACTAACTGGTGTGGCAAAGACAAATGTGATCCCCTTGGGTTCATTCATGCCTATATGGGCAGCGGTGGAGCAAAAGTCCCATCAGCCCCTACTGCTGCTCATGGATGAATGTGTTGCTGCCACTACACCAAAGCTGCATCCTGGCAGCCATGTCCACCAAATTGTTGGAAATCACGGGTGAGCTTTGTACTTAGAATTTAAACAATATTTAGACTAGGAACTAACAAGCTCTCTTTTCTGTCAGATGTCTCTTTGAAAGCAAACGAGGAAGTGCGGTGTTTCTTCCACGCTACCACTCATCGGCCATTATCCTTTATATTCAGGCCTTCAACTTTGGTCTCGGAGATGAGGCAAGTCTCTTTCCTGACATTTGGACTTTTGACTTTATAGATTTTCATGGGTGTTCTCTTGTAGGTGTACATCCACTGTAACTTGGTTGTATGGGATGATGGTGCTCTTGGCCAGAGTAGAAAAGCTTGCCACGTAAAGGAACACGGAAGGTAACTTGAACTTGCAATGTCACCAGAAGACCATGAAGTTAAAGTGACTCAATTTCAAGAGCACTCAAAAGCCCTAATTTCCTCTGTCAACTTGATTACAGTTGGGAACTGCTTGATGACCCATCTCAAAGCTCCGTCTGTAGCTGCTGTGACTCAGTTTGCAGTTCAAAGGCCAGAAGATCAGTCGACGGTAAGGAATTTGCAACTTCTAAATTCAAAAAGTTCCATGCATTAACTTGCTGACTAAATACCCAGAACCTCACACGTCGAGCTACAACACAGTGTTGGGGCCATTGGTGATAAAAGATCAGTCTGGATTGATTTCTAATGCTACAACAGTTGGCTCTCTCCCTGGAGGTGAGTATAAAAAAAAATTTCAGCACCAGCTTAAATGAGATTTCTGAGCATGTCTGTCTCAACAGGAAGTCTGTAGCGGCTGCACAAGTGATGAAAAGGTCTCTGCTCTCGACGAGTGAAACTTCAGCTTTAGACTGTGATTTAACCCAAATAAAGTTTCTTTAAATCTTAAATATTGTGGTGGCTCAATTTTAGAAGGCTGTAAAATGAGTAGTGGTGGTTCAGGAGAACAAAACTGAAGGTTAGATTCCTCCATTAAATCCTAGATCTGGTGTATCTGAGGGTCAAAGTAATCTTGGTCTTTCACATGGCTCTCAATGGTGAGTTCTCCTTTTATACAAAGAGGCAAACTTAAAGGATTTGGTTCCAATCTCCGCTTGTTAAAACCAGTTATTCTTTTTGGTTTCCAATAAGTGTGGGATACTCTTAACCAGAATTTTTGCAGAGGGTTTAAAATTAAACTTGAAAAATGATCAGACTGAACAATTCACCCCAGATTGGAGGTTTCCCTGCTAGATGTCACACTGAACTCAACATTGCCAATGGAAGGTTTGCAGAATTACCATCAGTTTTTGTGACTGAGGTACTTCAGACTTTCAATTTTAGGAAATTGGTACACATCAGCTTCCCTTTATTTGCTTAAAACGGTTACATTTTCAAGGCTTAATATTACCACAAATGGAATCAAATTTATCTTTGCACACTATTGCATTTTAAGCTACATGAGAAAATGTTCTTTCAAGAACTGTAGAAAAGGCACAAACTGACTTTGGAAACATTTGACAATGGAAAGTGATGGACACAAGGCGCTTTCCATGTGTAAGCATTTATTCATACTTGAAGCACTACTGATGTACCCACAGCTGCCCTGGGGTAGAGTGACACATGGTTGCCAGTTTGCACCTATGGCCCTTTTGACAATCAACAGGACATTCACACCAGTGGAACCACACTGGAGGCAGGGAGAGTGAAATTTCTATCCCAAAAGATGGGGTCTAAACGACAATCCTTCGATCATTGCTCCACTAGCTGAATGTGCTGTCAGCTACTTTTAGAGCGCTTTATTACCTTCTTGGAAGCTCCAAAGTGCTTTACAGTCAAAGTCACACAGACTGGTGTATCCACTGGTGCCAACATGTAACCACCAGGAGCAATGTGAGATTCAGTGTCTTGCCCAAGTACACATCGACAGGCAAGGCAAGATCTTCCAATCAGAGGTCAATGCTTCACCTCTGCACTGTTGCCACCCCAAGTTTCAGGATGACCAATGAATGAATTAAGTTTGGATGTGTGCAGTTGATAAATTGTATATGTTGGTGTTTGTTACTTATTGCAAGTGGTGAAACATAAAACCTCTAAATCTCTTTAAGCATTGACTAAAGATTCTCTAAGAGTACATTTCTAAATTAGGTGTTCAGACAACACATTAGACCACCACGATTGAATTCATGGTTATAGGAGCTGATTCTCTGACTTATGGTAAATATGCTCAAAGCAAAATGAAAGTCTGTATCTAACTACGGTTCTATGAATCAAGGATGACAGCCAGAGTTCCCGTTCAATCCCGTGTATCATTCGTTCATTCGTTTTTCAATTAAAATCGTAAATGAAAAAAAAACGAAAAACCAACCGTTTTTTTTCGTTTTTTGATTCAAAATCCAAAACGAAAAAATGAAAAACGAGCCGTTTTTTGTTTTTTCGTTTTGCGCACCAAAACGAAAAAAAACGAAAATCGGATAACGGGTGTTCGATTTAGTTTTCCGTAATCTCATTTTTGACACGGGGGAACTCTGAAGTAGCCCCTCACAACCCCAGCCATACAGTTTTGAGCCAGATGTCAGCTCACATGAAGAAAACAAAGATGTTAACTGATCTATTTATCTGCAAGCGGATGCACTGGAAAGGAGTGGAACATCTATCACAAATTAAGCTTTTTTAAACTGCCAGTTTTTATTTAAATAAGCAAAATACTCATAAATTCTGTTTTTATCGTAAATTATTTGATATATGTCCTCTATCATGTGACAAATGCAACAAGAACATGTAAAAACACTAATTTCATTGATGTAGGTCTTTAAGCACCAACTTATTACTGTAATGTTATAGAATTGTGTTTCAAATAAAGGGCTTTAAGTTTACCAGTTCGTAAGTTGATCATTTTCAAGTCTTAATGCCGATATTGACAGCAATTAAAAAGAAAAGCGACCATATATAAGTGCTGAGTTAAATGCATGTGGTCCAGAAGGTGGGTCCACCACACGTTAGTGCTGCTGCACCTAAGAAAAGTTAGGCATATCGGTGGAGCCAGTTCAAAAATTTAGCCTAGAACCCTGGTTTAAAAGAAAAAAAAATGACAGTGAACACCCATACTCAAATAAAACTGCTTTATTTTGTGCTTCTGTGCTTCAATTTGCTCGTAACCAGGACAAGATGAATTTCTCAGTAACACTTCCAAACATCCAGGGCCTCTGACTGGATTTTCACATTTCGGCAGTGGGTGGAGTCGGCCTCCAACTTTATTCTAAGAATTATTTTCTACATTTAGATTATTTTTTTGCTTCTTTCTTGCAACTAGGTCAATTTCAGCACATTTTTGTTTGCATTTCTTATTTACCTTGTTACATTCAAAGACCTGAAACTGTAGATGTCATTTTTGTGCTTTTATTTATTTATTTTTTTAATTGACAATATGTTCTTCAGAATTACTTGGATAAAAAGTAGTTCAGCCTAACAATTAAGTTTTCATTACGAATATTTCTTGTATCTTTCAAAACTCCCCAGCCACTTTGGATAATTCAAGTTTATCATATGAAAAAACTTCCTTGTATTAGAGTTTAGATTTTGCTCATAAGTTCATACTTTAATTGGAACAAAGGATTCAAGAGGAAAAAAAACTGAAGACAAGAATCCATGCCAAGAAGGAAGTTGTGAAATTAATTCATTAGAAATAAGAACCAGCTTTGTTGACACAAAAGTGGCTCTAAGTGGCTGCTTGACAATCACTTTTAAGGCCTAAGCCTTAAAATGTCCACCTGGACTTTTCTGAAAATTTTGATAATGAAAGGGTCAGAGAATGTCCTACAAATGTGTGCGTTTGCCTATTTTTTCCAGAAGACATTGAATTTTTACTATATATCATCATTTTACAATTTATTTTATTTCATAATAGTGTTAGAGCAATTTAAATTGTAATATATATATATATATATTATTTTTAGAGTTTTTAGTGAGGAAAAACAGTGCAAATGTACATAAACAACAGTTTTTGTTTGTTAAAAGTTTAAATTTGTCCAATATCAAACTATTTTCAAAAACATTTCTGCATGTTCCTCTCTAATTGTGCATAAAACCGTGCATAAAATGTAAAATATCTACAGGCGTTTTTGGTCACTGACAGTCAAAAGTCCCACACTTCCAGGGAGTCTCGTGGTGCCCAGTTTGCAGCATCAGTGGGAAAAGATTTCACCTGTTGATGGTTTCCTGTATTTAGAGATGGTTGAAGACCTAGGATCCGTTTGGGGATGAACCTCAGTGGATGAAGGTCTTCGTCATCAGGTTCTGCATCTGTCTCCCACTGTTGTTGATGTGGTGAGCCGCTTTGGTCTTTGACCACCTCACCAGAACCTCCAGCATCTTCACATTTGATCATCTTTGGTCCTCTAGCATCAGCTCCAGCTCACAGACTCCCACAGGACACTTGAAGAAGAATAGTTTTCATATATAGATATATTTATTTCCAGAAAAAAAAACAAATATATGCATATTTTATAAGATTACTTATAATTTATGGGTTAAAACAATCTAACTCACATTTGAATGACATTTCTCTCACACAGTGTGTATTTCAGAGTAGAAACTAGCTAGAAACAAACTGCCCAGTAGGAGCGAACAGGGAGCGAGGCTCAACTGATTGGAAACGCTCACAATCTGTGTATCATTTGTTCATTAGTTTTCAACTTAAAATCGGAAATGAAAAACAAAAAAACAACCTTTTTTCGTTTTGGATTTTAAATAAAAAAAAAACAAAAAAACGGTTCATTTTTTTTTCATTTCCAATTTTAAATTGAAAAACGAATGAACGAATGATACATGGATTCTGTTCCCTTGAGTTCCTTGCCAGAAGTGTTGAGACCACAAGGTGCCACATGACTTTATAGCCTCACATAGGTCACCAGCAGGTCATAGGTGACTTTGTTGTCAATAAATTCTTAAACTACGCATGCACAAGAGGGATCATATAGTGCTTGATGCACCGCCTCTGGCGGTCAGGAGGGATGAAATAAAACAATATTCTCCCATACCTGATAGAACCTTCAGTGCATAAAACCTCAACTTCTCAGCAGACTATGTTGAAGGATGTTGAGGATTTGCAGCATTATAAAACTAGAAACTCTTCTTCTTGTGTGGTTTAATGGCAGATGGCACACAGCTTTAAGGTGCATTTCCGCCACCTACTAGAACAGCATTTGTTTTGGAGTTGCCCTGATCCAAAAGATAGGGGAGGTCCTTGCTGTTGTTGTACTGATTGCAGGTCCACCTGTGATTATTGCACACACACCAGGTGGAAGTCATTCCTTTGATTGACTTTTCCCTATCAGATGGAATAAAACTGCACCCAGGCCCAGAATTCAGTATGCAGTCACAATGGCTTTCATTTGGGATTTGTTGGTGTGCTTCTGTCTGGGGACTGCTATGATGGTGAATGCAGGTAAAGGTTTTTGTGTCATGGTAATGAGATGTTAAATCTATATGTTATCAGAGGCATTAGAAACATTGTTTTGTTTTCAGAGCTGAGGGTGGACTGCAGGCCTGACTACATGTCACTGGTTTGGACTGACGGTCGGTCACAGGCTGATCCTTCCCTGTTCCGTCTTGGTAGCTGCTTTCCTACAACTGTCGGCCCCCGGGAGGCAACTTTTAGTGTGACATTTGATGACTGCAACTTCAGGAGACTTGTAAGTACTTTATAAATTTAATGTCTAAATATATTTCTGTCCTCTCGTGACCTTTGGGTTTTTCTTAAAGGTAACTGGAAATGAGCTTAACTACACCAATGAACTCATCTACACATCTTCACCTGACTCATATGTCCACCCTTTTAGTCTCCCAGTTGTCTGCTCATTTGAGAGGTTGGTATTTGGTTTGTGGTTCCTGTTTTCCAGAAACTAATGACTGACATCTTCCCCCTTTATCAGGCCCAAGGACTGGTATCCATTGACTTATGACCCAGTGTTTTCCACATATGGAGTAGAAGACTTGATCTTTCACATTGGACTAATGAAGGGTGAGTTTAATCAAATTTGTGTAACTGTGGACAACTATGGCTACAACTTTGACCTCTGTGGTTCCAGCTGACTTTAGTGGACCTGCTGAGTCTAATGTCTTCCCTCTGGGCTCCATGATTCCTATCTTGGCTGCTGTGGACCAGCAGGCCCATCAGCCTCTTCTGCTCCTTCTTGAGGAGTGTACAGCCTCAACCACACCTGACCTTCACCCTGGAGCCAACTTGTATCCACTAATCACAAATAAGGGGTACTGGACATATTCCTTTGTAATGTAAAGACATTTTATAAATTACTGAAATGACTTCTATTTTGTTAATCAAACAGATGCCTTGTGGATAGTAAAGTTTCACGCTCAAAATTTGAACCAAGACGTCGACTGTCTGAGATAGACTTGTCTATTCAAGCCTTTAGATTTGCACTGGGACAGGAGGTAAACTAGTTTCTTGGTCTGTCTGAGAGTTGGTTTCAGAGTCCTGAAGTTTATTTATATCTTCCTCCTCCCCCAACTAAGGTGTTCATCCACTGCAGCCTGGTTGCATGGGATCCAAATGGACTTGATGACACAAAGAAGGCCTGCCACTACACAAAAGATAATGGGTAAAAATGATTAACTACATGCAGCAAGGCTGAATGCAATGTTGATAGAAGTACATTTTTCTGTCTCCTAGCTGGGAGTTGCTGGACAACCCTGCATATAATAACCTGTGTGACTGCTGTGAATCCACCTGCAAGTCAAGGAAAAGGAGGAATCTGTCAGGTGAGTGTACCTATAACCACTATGAGAGTCCTTGATGCTGTGTTTTGATGAGACTTTTCTCTTTCAGAAAAGCATGGCTTGGCAAAAAAGGCAGTTGTTGGACCACTCACCATAACAGCCTGAAGTCTCAATGTTAACTGCTCATGTATTTTAAGCTGTAAATGTTGCAGTGATATTAAAGATTTATGACTTATTTGGCCCAAGGTTTATTTATTGTGGCATATTCCAGTTTTTTTTATTATAAATATATATAAAATTAAACACTATACCAGCAAAGTCCCCTACTTAAAAAAAAAAAATATGTGGCCTGTAACTGTACAATGGGGGGAAATGTGTTGTTGCTGACGTCACAACATGTGACAGGTTTAAATTTTAAAATGTATAACCTTGACAATGGTTTGCATAATTAAAGGGGGACACAATTTGATTTGACCTACAGTCATGCTGAAACTCAAAAAAATTCAAAAGACCAAAAAGGTGTTTAACTGTAATCAAGGACTGCAGCAGCTACTAAGTTTTGTCTGAGAAACTGACCTGAATGACTCTGCAAATCTCAAATAGGTAAGTTGTGAGGTTGGCTATATTTGCTAACTAGCTCTGACTATGGACATGGGTGTGGCTACAAAATAAAAGTCTCAAATGCTAGCGTGCTGGTTGAATGCACTTTAATTGTGGTGGGGCAGCGTCACGTCGGACGTAACTATGATGGAGCGGAAGTAAAGGGAGGGAGTAAACCGTTAATTACCCGACACCCCTTTGACTCCACCAGGTAAAAATAATAGCTATCGACGCTTAAAAGTTTGATTTTTACTATTAACACCATGTTCTAGCTTAAGGGAGCATAGAGCCGTCCTGTGCAGATGTTTCAACTCTTGGCATTGTACGATTTTTTTTTTTAAATTATATACTTTCAAGTTTTCATAATCCGGAAGCTAATTCCGTATTTATTGTCCCAGGATATTAGCTTTTAAACTAATAGCCATATTTTAGCAAACTAATTATACAGTTGCTGCCCAAAAGTGTAATTATCTACCAATCTCAACCTGCAACTTTAACGCTTTATTTTTATTTTATTTTTTGATTAAATGCAGTAAGATGTGTTTGGTCGCTAAATTGTTTCTTTTTCTTTTCTTTTTTTTTTTTTTAAACTTTTTTTTGTTTAACATTGCATGTAACTAATGATTCAAATGGAAGTTAACAGCAGCTTTGGTCAGTGAAGATTTATATCTGATCCAGTTTTTAACAATTATAGAATCTTAGTTATACCCATAAATATTACACATTTAATTTGATCTTGTGCTTATTTGCAGACAAGAAAACAAGATTAGAAATGGACTGGTTCCACTGTAACCAGTGCTTCACAAGGAGAGGGTCCAAGTTTGCTGTTTCCAGTTGTGGACACATCTTATGTCAAGCATGCATTAAACCCAGTAAGGAAACGCATACATGTAGATCTGCTTAGTTTATTATGTACTTATCATCTACTTAGTGCATCATATTAAAATATAAATAAATGATTAACAATACAGAACTGGTTTATATATGTATTACATTTTTATGCTATTTTTTTAATAACTACAAAAGCAAAAGCTACAAACAGGTTGCACACTAACCTCATTTGCTAAGGAAAACTTTTAGATGACCCAAAATTAAAAGTTGAAAATCCACAATATGTCCTTGTCATTGACACGATCCATGTCCGTTTTTTTTATGGGCTAATTACAAAATGCCAATCTGCTTTGTACTTACTTTATTCACAAAACATTACAAGGTAAAACGTGGGAGAAGTATTAGTGTGAACTGTTTATTTTTGTTTTTGGTGATGCAGAAAATGATGCAGACTTTTTCAGTGATTAGGATTGGCCTGTTCGGAGCTTCAAAGTTTGTCTTGATGTATGTGAAGCTGCAGAGGCAGACTGGGTCCAACAATAAAGTGCACAAGACCTTCCCACACAAAAGCAATTTCTCAGTGACTTACTGTGAATAATCCCTAAAACATTACAAGTAGTACCTATTGTTAAAACAAACTCCAGAACTTCCTAATATTAATACTCTTTTTCTTTAGAGTGAACAAGTGTGATAGAAAAACAATAAAAATCACTTTGAAAAACAATGTAAATATTGAAAAGTTAGAAAAAAATGTTGAAAACCAAAAAAAGTTTTTTTCTTTAATTTGAAATTCCTATAATCATTTCTCTTTCTCTTTAGAGTGAACCATTGTGTTCAAGTACTGCATGTTGAAGACATGTCCTTATCTTCTTGCTTTAAGACTTCAACTGTTGTAACCTACAAAATTTGCTCGAAAAACTGAAAATTTCCCCCAAAATTTTGGGAAAAAAAATCCAAAAGGGAAAAATAAATTAATTCATACACTCATTCATCTTCTTGTCCGCTTTTTCCCTTTTGGGGTCGCGGGGGGTGCCGGAGCCTATCCCGGCTACTGATGGGCAAAGGCGGAGTTTACTCTGGACAGGTCGCCAGTCTGTCACAGAAAACAAATAAATACAAATGTAAATAATAATTTTGAAAAACATAGAAAAAGAACAAAAATATATCAAAAAACAGAACCAAAAATAAACGGTTCATACTGGTAAACATGTCTCATATTTTACCAATGTTTTGCTCTAAAATGTTTGTGGATAAAGGAAGAACAAAACATACTGGCGTCATTGTCACGAGCACATAAACAGAACAGACACGGATGATGTCTATGACACATAGTGGCTTTTAATTGCAGGTCATCTAGTATTTTTCATGAGCAGATGATGTTAGTGCCCAGCCTGTTTGTAGTTCTTAAAATATTAAATAAAAAATAACATTTAAAAAAAGTTAGCACTAGAAACCCACTTTTTGTTATTTAATACCATTCAGTTCCATTCTTTCTTATCTGAAGAAATAACATTTCTTTGAACAGTTTTTTATCACTCCCGTATTGTTTTCTCAGAGCAGTGTCCGGCATGTGGAGCCAGCTGCAGTTATATGGCCATCTCTGATGATGTGGGTCACCTCGTCATATTTGAATTGTTCTTATTCAGCACAGAAAACCTTTCATTTATGATATTGTTTCTTGTTTTAGATGCAGCCGCAGGGAAAAGTGTTTTTTAAGGACCCGGTAAACCTCATTCAGTCGAAGCTAGCAAGCATTTCACAGGTCTGTTTCACCTTTGCTGCTAACACACCAAACTCACATCACATTTGTAGGTTTAAAATAATGGTTTCAAATATACATAATTGCTTTATTTTATGAAAAGTTGAAAAGATCAGTTCATTACTTTAGTGGTGTGTTTCAGATCTAAAACAGTCAGTAGAGCTCTGTGTAATTTTTTTTATGTGCCCGCAAACGTCTAATAAAAATGTGTAAAAAAAATTAGGAAAATAAAAAAATAGAGGACCAAAAATTGTTATACTACTATTTAATTTAAATTAACTTGAAATTATGAATATGCTATGTGCTCCTTTAGCCCTTTCAAAAGTGTTAAAGAGCTGCAACTGATTATGGTTCTTCGATAAACTAACAATTATCTAACTTGCATTAGCAGCAGATCTTTTTGCAGCGTTCTGGCTCCAGACATGAAGATAACCCACATTGTCACAATATGATTAGGAAAAGACTGGACAAGCAGAACCCTCTGTAAAACCATGATAAACCCACTGTTGAGCATGGTGGTGGAGGGATGATCATTTGGGCTGGTTTGCAGCAACATGACAACTTGTCTGTTTTGAATTCTGAAATAAGACAGCAATCGAAGCACAGCTACAAATTTACTTCAAAATAGATCATTTTCATGTAACGTCACATAAAATAGCGAGTGTGCAAAGTGACTTCCGGTTTTCGTGTTTGGAATGGCAAAGCTGACAGCTGAATGCTGTTTAAAGCAACTTTACGTAAATAATGAAAGGTAACCTTAATCAATTGTAGCTGAAATTTGTACAATATTTATTTTATAAATGTCCTACCTGGTTGTATTAGTTTTCCCTTCTTAGATCGTTCACAAATCAAAGTACAAATGTGACTAGTCCTGCCTGCAGTCAGAGCGCAGCACAGCTGCTTCTCCGAATTCGTATGAATGATGTTAAACGGGTCGAGGGATCATTTCTCTCGGACAACCCACTCATGGTTAGATGAAGGTTACAGGTACTTCATTGAATGCTGCTTGTTTTATATAATTAAGATTTCTCTCTTTTAATTTATGCTAACGCTAATGCTATCTTTCCACAACGGGGATAAGATTTAGAGCTGGAGGAGATCTTTTCTGCCCAGTTAAAGTTGCTTACAAAAACAGAGCTAAAGTAAGACGATTTCAACATGTCTTACAATAAAGAAAAACTAATTACTGTTGCGTTATTTTCTGGCGTTGCTTCCCTTTGCTGTTGCTCATAACCGTGTCTGATTCATGTGCAATAATAAAGGTAAACAAGGATGAAAAAATAATTTGAAACCGTCAAAAATATATATAAGGAAATTATTATTTGCACGTAATTTTCTAAATACGTACTGCCAGAGTTGAACTTTTGTCCTAGCTGCTCTTATTTTAAACACTGAAAATACGCGGCTTCATAGCGGCACTTAAAATATTCACTGTGCCACTTGATAAGCATTCCTATTTTTTCCATTACCACTTCAAATTACCCCGAAAAACAACAAACACCTCTTATTACAACAACTAAATTCAGCCTTGGGTGCAGCTAAAACATGCGCGGCCAACATGCAGCAATGTGCATCCTGGTTGTGCTTATTATGTGTGGCCAACATGAATTTTCATTTGTTTTTGTGCGCGATTGCACCTAAAGCGCGTACAAATAACCAAGCAAAATAGAACCTGTTAGAATAAAATCTGCTCAAATGAAAGGTCGATATTTTCAATAGAGCCTCCAAAATTGAAGGATTATTGAATTTCGTATTTAGATTTGTAAAACGATCTGAGAGTAAATGAGAATACCTTTGGGCAGGACATTCATCACATAAATATTGTACATTTTTCTGTTAAAATTAGTAAGGTTACCTTTTGTTATTTACATTAAATTGTGTTAAACACCTATCAGTTGTCACCTTTGTCGTTCTAAACCTGTAAACCGGAAGTCACTATTCACATTTCGGGCCCATGTTGCCATTTTGTCTGATGTCACTGTGAGAAGGGTCTCACAACATGTGTAAAGGGCAAATATACAGTATGTACATTTTGGAATGGCCTAGTCCAGTGCTTCTTAATTAAAAGTATGTGTTATATTTGGACGGAACTCCAGAGGGTACTTAAGATAAAAAATAAGTAACATGACTGTTAACACGTTTCCCTAAAATAATACAGTTAAAATTTTGTTTTCAGTAAAGGTTAAAAAGTATTAGGTTGTTTTTTTTTTTCCTTACTAATTTTTCATTATAATTACTTCATCAGAGAACTCCTTACTTAGCTATTTTGAAAAGCAAAAAGAATTTAAGAATTTATATTTTAATGGTTTATCTAACGCTTTTTTACTAGTTTAATCCAACCAATTTTGCAAAATTGGAACAATGTTTGCATGTAAAATTTCACTTTTTAATCTAATTTTTACTTAGCAAGCTAGGTGCTTAAATTGAGATTTCATTCATGACCCACTTCAGTTGGATCATTTTGTAGTGTTTATACACTCACACTTCCCAGATCGCAAGTTTCCAGAGAGCGCAGATGGAAAGAGTCACAGCTCATTTTAGGAAGAAGGCTTCCACGATGGAGAGGCATCTGAAGGAAGTCACAGACCAGGCTTACAGGTGACCAACAGGAAATCATAACCGAGTTGCAGCATGGATTAATACCCTTTTAGCAAAATCCTCCTCCTCTGCTTTCATAAGGCATCTCTCGGAGCTGAAAAGGGAGAATGCAGATTTAAAAAAGCAGCTTTCAGAACTCAGTGGGGAGAATGTAGAGCTAAAGAAGCAGCTGTCGGAGCTGAGGAGAGAAACCGAGGAACTAAAAAAGCCGCTTTCTCAGAGGAGAGTAAGGAAATAGCTGTTCTTTCTACAAATGTTGTCCTTTTGGCCATTTTTTTGTACTCACTTTGTTTTTCACAGATTTCTCCAAGACCTTTTCAAGTGGATGGGTAATGACTATTTTTCTGCATTTCTTCATATTTTCACAAGCTGGTTATGATGCAATTTCCCCCTTAAAATACAGGGCTCAGAGGGTGTCACTCCCAGTGGCTGTTACCTCCCCAGGTGACCTCATTGGACTTGCTATAAATAACATGCTTTTGATTATCAGACATATTTTGGATTCTGCAATGTGTTGTTTTTTTCCAGTTACACCTCGCTCAAGAACTACAAGGTATGTCCATGTTTCAGTTAAATGTATTTGTATTTTCAAAATATTACTTGATGGTTTTGTTTGGGAATCAGCCGTGTCAGCTCTGCTGAGTCCCTGCGTTGGACCCGAGACAGGGGTCCTAGCCTCTCTCTCACTGTGAGTATTGAAAAGACAAATTTATTTATAAATATTAGATAGGAATTTAAAACTGTCCTGTTTTTCTCATCCCAGACCCCTGGATCAATTGCCTCCATTTCTAGTCACAGCTCTCTTCTCGATCGGAGTAAGTGTAATTTCATATAACGCATTCTTTTTAGATCTGAAAACACTTTAATTCATTAAATTCTGCTCTAAATTGTCCTTCATAAATGCCCTTTTGGTTTTGTCTTGTAAAGGAACACCCCCTGTTTTCAGCACTCCAACAAGGTGAGTAATGCAGCTGCCACATCAAAGTAAACATTTCTGTTTGAATATTGGGTTTTCCCGTAGAATTGACTCAACGCTTTACTGTCATTCTCAGGAATCAGTCTACTGTTTTCCAGTTCCCATTTATGAATGGATTGTCAATAGAGTCACCTCGACATTGATTTAATGTTCTATGTTGTTCAGTGCTTTCTTGCGACAAAAAAAGTAAAGTTTCATTCCTGCAAATGTTCAACACTGCTGCTTATTAAATGTTCAACGTTAACTAGATTTGTGAAAATCTTTTCTCCTCATAAAACTTTATTTTTTTTCTCTTAAAGCTGTTCTGCATATTAATTTTACTTTTTTCCCCCATTGAAAACATTTAAAGTAACTATTTCTGACAATCTAGCTACTAGATTCAAAGAAATCCAATTTCGCACATGTATTTATCAAGACAAATCTTTTACTGGTTTCCAGCAACAAAGTGTGCAAATGTCTCTTTGAATACAGAAAAAAAATGATCAAAAACATTGGTAAAAGAAGAGGCTATTTGTAGAAACATATCCCATTTCATGACACTTAAATTAAGCTTTTCAGACTTTGATGGAAGAACAGAAACAAAAGGACCTGCTCTATCGTGGCAGGTTCCGGGTTATTTGACCATTGTGTGGACATTTTTAAGAAACAAAAAACTGATTCCATTTAAAGCAAGTCATACTCTGTAAAGAACCATTACAAATATGTGAGATGGTTAACTTGGAAAAGAAACCAAAAGCATCTTTTAAAACATGATTTGACAAAATGTAATAATCTTTGGATTTGAATCCATCTCTGCTTTTAATGTGTACACTCTTTTTGCCTGCCTAGCCCTTCTACAGTTAGAAACCATGTACTAACACACTATGTTTAGACAGACAAAAGTGAGGAAAAAAAACATCACTGAATGACTAAATTGGCAATTTGGACAGTTGTATGATGTGTTTTCTCAATCTACAGTTAACTATTACAAAGGTCTGGATATATGCATATGACAAATGATTCTGATATGCAGAATTACAACAGAGCGACTGACTAGAAATCAGGGAATGCGTTTCAGAAATACACTAATCAGACCAAATACATTTTCATCGTCATGGTCTGCATCCAAACATGATGGCTTTCAGAGCTGTAAATTGGTGGAATTATGACGTCAAGCTCTAAAACCAAAGTGCAAGATGTCATTTTAAAGGAAAAAAAAACAAAACAAAAAAAAAAAACATGTCCAGTGTGCTTTCATGATAAGGAATTCTTGGCTGTAAAGGAATAACTGCACACATTATTCAGTCAATGCAGACATTTCCCTAAAGCAGTACATCATCCATTATATTCAGGTACCAAAATTACAAACATTTTAAATTACCATCCAACCAGTAGAATACTAACAAATCTGTTTTAGTGAACTAAACAAAAATAAGCTACAAAAATATATAGAGCAAACCAGTGTACTGGTCACTGTTTACAGTAACACAAAAGAGGGCAAATATAATTCAAGTCTAAATATATTAAGGAGAAGTAAGAAATGCAGCATATATGAAAATCACAAACCTCATTCTAGGCTTGTTCTAGGAAGACTGGATTTTACAAAACGTGCCTCATTAAAGCAGTGTGAACCCCAATGTTTTCAGCCTGTTGTGATGAAGTTGGGTGTAGTCCACAACTTCTAGAAATGTTCTCCAACATCAACGGATTCTTGGTCAGTTTTCTCAACTTCCTGAGCAGCAAACCAATCACGCACCTGCTGGTAGCTCATTCTGGATTTCTTGCATAGCGTGTCAAGGTCTTTTTCATGCAGCGACCCTGTTGCAAGGTAGTACGCCACCAGGGGCTGGATATCCGGAGAGTATGCACCCGTTCCGTTTGCTCTGGCCTTGCGCTTGCGTCCACGAGAGGTCGTCCCACCTCTGTTCGTCAAACCGGTGCTGCTTTGCTGATTTGCAAGTTCTGCTAGGAACTGATCACGGACACCCTTGACCCAGCGCAGTTGGCCATTTTTGACGGCATACCGCGTGTCGCCAAACCACTGAATAACATCTGCTCTGGGTAATCCAGTAAGTTTAACAAGTTCAGTGTAATCTTCACTTGTGGGCCACTGACACTGCAAGAAGTGCTGCTTCAACACATCCAGCTGTTCCTTGGTCTTTCTTGGCCGCCCTGCTGGAGTAAGAGTAGGAGATGTGGAAGTGGAAGGCCCAGAGGAACCCAGGGGTGTCTGTGGGGGACTGGTTCGGGTCGAGTGCAGTGACTTTTTTGATGTTCTGAATCGGTGTGAAAACGGTTTACTTGGGGAAGCAGCTGGTGGTGGACTGACAGACGGGGAAGAATAGGGTGATGATTTTATTTCCAGGATGATGTCTGGTTCACTCTTAAAGTTTTTCGTTAACTCTAAAGGTTGTTCATCGTTTGGTTCTTCATCCTTAAAACTCTCCCCGTCTCCAGAAAGCTCCTCAATCACTTCAGGACCCTGTGTCTCAAGGACCCTTTCACCAAATGCCTCTAGGCTGTTAGACAAAAATGTCTGAAAGAAGTGTGAGTTTCTAATCCCATTGTTGCGTGTTCCCTCGGGGGGTTTCTCCCCATTGGGCTGACGTGACTTTTGACTAACAAGTGGAAGGGGTTGACTCTCCGACTCATGTTTACCTCCCACAGCAGCGCTGTGAGAAAAGCTTTGTGCCGCCGCCAGGCTCCCTCGGCCGACTCTTAGCTGGTAGCGGCTATCACTGAACCATTTGCGGATGTCGTTGCGGCTTAGCCCGGTTTCTTCCTGCAAACGTCGCAGCTCGGCCTCTGCTGGCCAGTTTTCTTTCAGGAAGCTCTTGCGTAGAGCGGCAAGCTGAACTTTGGACTTTTTGTAGCGCCCGTGCCGGTGCTGTCTTGAAGTTGCCTCTGTAAGGTCAAGGGAGACATCAGCTGCTGCACTCGCTGGTATTTCTGCTGGTGGGTGGTAGAAATATGAATCCTTCGGGGGTGGGAGGGTGGAACTGAAACAAGGCGCTCTGGATTTGGCTGCTTTATACAAATCTGGCGACTCGCACTTTGATTTCTTACTTTGAGGAGTATAGCTAGGTAAACCACCCTCTTCTTCACCACTGTCATCTTCAATTACCAACTCCTCCAAACTTTCGCTCTTTTCCTTCAGTTTGGCTTCTTCATTTGATTCAGTGGAATTATCGTAAAGCTCCGGCACAGCTAGCTTCCTCCGTGTTTCCTCAATTTCCTCGGAAGACCAGCTAATGCCATATTTGATTCTTTGCACCATAAACCACACTTTAACTTTGTCCAGTGGCAAGGCACACATCCGTGCCAGGGTGCTGACTTCTGAGGATGACGGGTATGGGAATAAGTTAAAGGCGTGGACAAGTTCTGGGATCTCGTCAAGTTCTCGGGTCTGATCAGACTGCGTCCACACCAGTTTCAGTCCCTCCGAGACCAGAGGCAGGCACACGACGGAGTTGTTGTTGGTGGTGAAACTAGCCACACTGCCAACGTTGCTTTCAGCCGAGCTGGCTGAATGGCACAATTCCCTGGGTGAGCTCTTGGTTTCAACATCAATTTCATATCCTTTCTCCTCTTGGTTTCCACTGAAATGTTTAATTGTTATTCCCAGCCTTCCGTTTTTTCCACTGTGTTCAGTATACGAGGCCATCATGGTTATCAAATAGGACTCAGTCACCTAGAAAGGAAAAAAAGGGGTGGGGGAAAAATAAAAAATAGTGTTAGTTGAATATCCCAGCCATCATATCCTTATTTCTCCAAAGTTAAGATCACCAGATGGAAGTGGAACCCCTTTAGAGAAACAGAACAACGTTGCCGGGAACTTTCGGGGTTTTTCTCGTTCACAAAGTCAATTTCCCCAACAACTATTGCCCCTCCCCCTATTTCTCTCGACTTCTTCTGAACTCTATAAAACCGGTCGTATACTCTGTCCAGACTGAATCTCCCCTCCCCCAGAGTGTGGCGACTGACTTTTGTTTTGCATGTGTGGGGGGACTGGTCAGAGAGGGTGGAAGCACAGGGAAGGAACATCTACCAGGAATTCATCACCGTCTCCTCCCTTTGCCCTCAGTCAGTCGAGCTTTGTTGTTTTGCTTCCAAGTTTTCCGAAAGCCATGTGTTCTAAAGAAGAGCCCACAAAAGAACAGATCCAGAGAAACGGCAAACTCCTACATTTAGGATAAGGAAAACACCGGTTTATCCGTACATGTGTGTGTGTGTAAACGCAGCAGGTGTTGTGCAAGTTCATGATAAAAATAGTTCTTTTAAAGGAGCCTTAGTCAAGTGATTATAATTCATCTTAAAATGTATTATTCCTAAAAAATTGTGAAGTTGTTTGTATAAAACTACACATGTTCAAGTTTGTTTTGAAATAACAAATATTTAATTTGTTATTTAATTGGATCACATAATGATACATTCAACATTTTGAGTTGTTTTCAAATCATAAAAGTGAATTTAAGTGAAAATAAAACTATTGTGAAAGGTTCCTTTTACTTTTCATTCATTTAAAACAGCTGAACCCCCTTAAACAAGATAACGGACCTTCCTCCTGTTTTATTTCAATTTTTGTTGCTTTGTTTGAAACATTTATCTCTATATTTTTTGTCCTCATTTTGTTGGGTGATAAAAAGTTAAAAACAACAACAGTTAAATGTCTCACCCCCTTTGTGGCGTACTATCTAAAACGCTCGAGTCTGCACAGGCGCACTTCGCCGTTAGACACGCTCCAGTAAAACATAAAAATAAACTTACCTAAAATGCCTAAAAATAACCCTTTATCCTCCGCGTCCCTTTGAACGGCACCAACAAAAAATCGCTGAAAGTTAAGAATGAGCCCCTTTCCACTCACTCGGCTTTATATCGCCGAAGTTTTCGAGGCGGGTCGAAGAAACAATACCGTCCGTCTGTTGGTTTGACCCTTGTCTTGTTTATCGAGCACCGCCACGGATTACGGGCTGGATTCAAAGATGCGAGGCGACCAAGTTTGTCGCCCGTCGCTGGAGTTCAGTCGTCGGCTAATTCCTGTTGGCCTCGCAAGCGTTCCAAGCCGAGAGATTAAGGGGTGAGTTGAAATCACGTCTCTTCCTCCCCCCCTCCCCGCCCGCCTGCTTGCCTCTCCTCCGGTCCGCTCGTTGTTGCTTTTGTTCTTTAACGGAGAAGTGCTCTCTCTGTCCGGCCAGATCGAGGCGAGGCGGAGCTGACGACCAGGAAGCCCACAAGGCCCACATGACTCTCCCACAGTGACGGCGGGGTGGGTGTGCCAGTCTGGATGAACAGGCGGCGGGGTTGGAGGAAGGGCCTGCGCCACAAATCCGTTACACTCAACCAAACACCAACCATTAGACTGGTCCCGAAATCAGATTATTCAAACTTAAATCACACCAATGAACACTCAGAGTGCCACAGTTTATAAATAAAGATCCTTAGAGACTCTTTCAACTATCCAAACTTTATTTCTGTCAGTAAAATATGCTGGCAAAAGTTCCTTAAAGTGAGTACATATACCTGAAAGGGTGACATACATCCACATTAAAAAAGAGTGTATATGCTAATTAATATGGTTAATCTCTTTTATAAAAACATAATCAGAGTGGGTCTTTAAGGGCAGTGTGTGTTCAAAAAAGACATATCTGGATTCAGTATATGATAATGAAACAAACAAGGATGACTAATCTGAGGTCATGTTCGAGATACAGTGGGTAGTGAGCTGAGTTGATAGGATCGTTCTGGAAGAACACTTTTTCCACGTCAGCTAAGTCATTGATGTTATGACTAAATACGATAATAACAAAATAATATTTATGAAATGGATTTAAAAAGAAAATTTAATGTCCTTACAGCATAATCATATACAAAATGGTGCAAACTTTACACTTCTTACAAAATCTCAGGGCTTATTGCAAAAGACAACAATTGCTCATTTGGGACTGTTGGGACCGTCTGACCAAGCCCACTGTCAAAAGGGTCTTGATCTTCCACATCCTGGAGAGCTTTAGCCACAAAAAACCCTGACTCTGAGCAGTCCAATGTCAACCTGTCAAAGAAGTGCTCCAACTACAACGGGGATTCCACAACTCATCCGGAGAAGAAAATTTGCAAAAAGTTGAACCTTTGATTCAAGTGGAACTGTGCAGTTTTGGAAAGGAAGATGTGGGCATCTTTGCTTAGGCTGCTGTCCTTACAATTAGGCTTGGGATAAGACAGCTAAGGGATGGATGGATGGTCGCTTTGTGACTACTAAACTCATATTAAGTGGACAGTAATGTGCAATACACTTAATCTGCTTCAAAAACACAATTCAAAGTCCAATAAATGTGTATACTTAAAATAATAAAAAATATCATTTAAATACATCTGGAGTGATATTTTTTTTGTTATGTTCCATGAATTTCAATTGGCTATGAAGATAAACTGTAGGAATGATAACTTTCAGTTACTACACTGGTTTTGACGTGGAAGGTTGTTAGAAGTGGCTGCTAGCCAAAGTGAGGACGAAGCGAGGCAGGCGGATGAATGAGGGAACAACCGCAGAGAGCCAGGAGAGGTACGGAACCTGGGTCAGGATGAATTTTAGGGACGTGAAATCCGTTACACTCCGACCTAAAAACAACCAAATGTACAGATGTGTCAAGATATCCCATCGAGTTCAAAATCTGTCATGTAAAAAACTTTCAGGAAGAAAACAAAATACAGGCTTACCATCAACGTCTTTTATCCCGTAACGCCGGGCCAGGTCACAGGTCATGAGCACCTTCCCAGTCAGTGACATGAGATTTTTATCTTAGAAGGAAAAAACAAAGATAAATACAGATAAGTTTATAGTTCATGACAATTTATTTCAAGTACCAGGATTATTTTTTTTAAATGTTATTGTATACTGTATATATTGTTTGTGCTTTGAAGCACACGCCTGTGCACATTAATTATTTTTGTTTGAACTTTCAGGCCTAATAAGGCCAAACTAAATGTATTTAATGTTCTACAAATCTTCAAATCTTTCAGATTGTAGGAAATCTGATTACCTTTAAGTGTCTTCTTGATTTTTATTAAAGTTTTCCTTTGGTTATAGTTAAAAGGTCTGAGTTCCAATGAGTTTATGCCACCGTATGAGACTCCGCTCTACTGGACTGTTTTGTTTTGGCATTTATCAGCGTTTACTTTGTCACTTAGTTTATATGTCTCTATTTTACTTTTATGCTTATCCTTTTAGTTGTTGTTTTTAATGTTTTGAGTTTTTAGTGTACGACACCTAGTTTGACCTTAGTCTTGCCAAGCCACTATATATAAAAAGAATGTTTGATTTAACTTTCCCCATCAAATAGCAGGTTTGCATACATATATTTTTTTGGTCATGTAATGGCAAGAAACAATAAACAACTAAACCATAGATAAGCTTGAAAAGACAAAAAACATGCAAATATATATATATATACATATATGAATATATTATAGAAGATGTTAGTTTAAGTGTGTTAGCATCAACCAGCTAAGGAAGTTTTAAGTAACAGCTTAGAACATAAAAGCCAAATTTTTCTAGTTTCTTGTGAAAAATGGCAAACTTTAGTGGATTTATGTACTTTGTATAAACAAAAACAAAAAGCATGTAATTGTTTACAAACCAGATCCTTTTTTGCTAAATAAGTCACATGTCTGCAGGCAGTTTCTTTTAACACTTTGACAGTTTATGTTGCAAGCCTGCTTCTTACCATTTAAAGTTTTATCTGCCGTTTTGAAGCTGTCATCATCTAACCATAGGATTTTTTTTTTACTTTACTTTCAGAAAAAGTAGGGCAGTTCAGACATTTTTGATTGGTATTATTCAGCCCAGTCTTGTTTGGCCCATTCTAATATATTCTCCTTGATTCGTTTTTTTTTATAAGGAATTATATATTTTCATGAATTCAATAATTTTTTAAAAATAATTCACCAATTTACAACTAAGGTAATCTTAAAAGAATAATAAAAAAAACATCAAATCGAACAACAAATACAATGGTTTGCAGTGTGTGTCATTGCTCTTTAAAATGATTCCAGAATGTTAACATTTGTTTTCTACGGAAGCCCTGAAGTCCAAATCACACCAAAATATCATTAAACACAAAAACATATTTAAGATCACAACGACAATTAAAAAACAAAAGTAATACAATAATGTTAATAATAAAAAAGCAATATTACATAAAATTAGAAATCTAAACAAAATTCCAAAAATCAAAACATAATTCCATTCAAATTAAACAAATAAAAAGGAAACATTTTGGAAAACAAACGTAATTTCCAGTCATCATAATAAAACATTAAAAAGGGAAGCAAAATGAGAAACCAAAAAAGGGAGATATTAGCACATTACTGAATGGATGATGACCCATAGTACCTATCTTTTCCAGTTCCAAATTGTATTTCATTCTTTTAGCATTTCATTGTAATTTCTAGATATTATTTTTGTTTTTCTGAAATGATTTTTTGAGACGATTTTCTAAAATATAATGTTGTTTTCCTATTATTTATTTATTTTTTTAATTGTCTTTGTGATCTTTAATACTTTTTTGTGTTTAGTAATTTGTTGATGTGATTTTAACCACCGTAGTTTTGCTTCACATCATAACAATAATGCTAACTTATGTTTATTATATTAAAGTAAAAGCATAAATAAATGTCCAAAAGACTAAGAATATTTGCTGTAATCTTGTTTACTATGCATGGAGGAGGACAACCATCTGCTGTGCTCTATTCTATTCATTTCTTTTCTATACCATTGTGTAGGTTATTGGGAACCGGAGTCGCTACATTTCCTGATGTATTACTTTAAGGAATCATGTATTTCATTCAGACCAAGGACGACACTGTAATTACAAACCATTAAAACGTACCTTTTGCTAAGTTGGCTATGCATATTCCACTCAGTTCCGTTGTTTCTCCACTGGCAAAAACGTCTTTCATCTGTTTGGTTAAAAAACAAACAGTAAAACTCAGCTAAATTTCATAAAATGATTTTAAAGACTAAGCATGTATTAAGACTGGAAAAATAATTTAGTTTGGAGTTGCTTATTTTGTTCTGGATCGAGTCCTAAACCTTGCATTTGGTCTATATTAGGACTGCTGTCAAATGGACTTTCTTGGTCCAGACCAAAGCTTGAAAACAAAACCTTGTGACTGTAGATCTCTTCCCTCATTAGCCAGGAATTACAAGAGCGGGCCAAAGCAACTAGAAGTAGAAATTATGGAAGTCCTGGGCTTTACAATCCTTATCGGGATAGCTCAATTATTCAAACTTTAACTTTCGCGGATCAATTTTTAAAATCTGTATCAGCACTCCACTTGGATTTAAAATCATTTAACAGAAGGAGTTCTGGAAGTTTCTGGTCCTTCTTTAGCATGTTTCATGTGGAGGGGCAGCGAATGCAAAAGCCCTTTTCCAAAGTCAGTGCAGGCAAATGGAACTGACAGCAATAAATAGTCATTGAAACGCAATCCATGAGTCAATTGAAGGTGAGGGGGCGCTGATAAGTGTTTATGGCTTATAGATTGTTTGGGATACCATGACAAACGATGTGTACAAGGCTAAAAGTTGCTTTAATGAGCCTGAATTCATTCAATGAGTTGCTATGTCTCATTGTTGTGGTGTTTTGGCATTGTTTTTAAGATAAAAGATAGCTTTTAAGATGACATCACAGCAGCGCCGGGTGTGTGTTGCGTAACAAGACGCAAAAAAGCATGTAAAATGCGTTTTCAACACGACAATCAATGCTTTACATTTGTCCGCGGCTCCCAGGTCCCATCATTCCGAATGTGAACACTGGCCACGGTGGTTGTTTTGGTCCAGTTATTCCACTCTGAGAACGGATTGTATTCAGACTAAGTCATCTCAGAGCAAACCAAAGATCAGTCTGATCGGAAACAAACCAAGATCACCTCGAAAGATTGGTCTGAGAGCGGTTCCAGGTGCCAGACCAGAGTCTACTTGCGTGTATTCAAACTGAAACTATGTTCTGCATTATCAGGGAACACGAACTCTGGTTCACTTAAAGCAGACCGAATGTGTCCAGTCGGAATACAGCCCTATTTTACCTTAAAGATCAGTTTACCTGTTTACCCTGAGTCATCCCTCTCATCACTGGATCACTCTCCTGCATAAATTGAGTGATCAGCTCTGTTCGTACCGGCCCCGGCCACAGGCTGACAGAAACCACTCCCCGACTTTTGAGCTCAACTGCCATATCAGCTGCCAACCTGTCACACTGGAAACACAAACACAAACAAACGAGTGATGAGATAAGAAGCAAACAAGTCCGAATTATGGCTTCTCTTTTATGGTGCCAAAATGAAACAAGGAGTCTTCTTCCTCTTACTGCTGCCTTTCCAACGCCGTACGCCACATTGAAGACATACTTTAGTCCCCCCATGGATGAAACGGTCACTATCAGACCGTGACCTTGAGCCACCATCAGTCTGGCGCCATAAACGGAGAAAATATAGTGACCCCTGTCAGATGAGGAAGATTAGGTTCAAAATGTGTTATCTAGTTTAACACGAATAGGTAAGGTAAAACTCTGATAAGACTTTGAAAATAAAAGCAGACAAATAAAATAGTCAACTTAAAAGTTCTAACTACCTGAGACCTGCATTGTTGATGGAGTCCCAAATGGCTGGATCTGTTTCCCAAAACTTCTTCTCCATGTTGTCAAAAATATTCTTGAATGACAGAAAGTGCGGTCAGTGACAGTGTGAAGTGAGTACAGTGGGAAGTTTGGTGAAGATTCCAACCTGAACTCCAGCGTAGGCATTGTTAACCAGCAGATCCAGTCTGCCGTTCTGATCCTGTTTAATCCGCTCAAAAAGGTCTTCGATGTCTTTGTCTTTTGTAGAATCACAGATGACCGGCACGCACTTGCCGCCTCTTTCACTCACCTGCAGTGAAAACAGACATATTAGACAATGACATTTAAACAGTGGCAAGACAGACGCCGCACTCCCTCTCAATAGCTATTGTCAGAGACAAAGGTCGCGCTGAATGAAGCAGATTGTTCTAAATTCCTTTTAAAGCCTTCGACTCACCTCAGCGTCCCGTTTGTCTGTATCAATTTAATCACCAAAAAAATACTTTGGGCTTTTTGCAATAAAGACAGAAAGAGTTTAAAGTTCATCATAGTTCAACTTTTACAAACTTGTCCTGCAATTCGTAAACATTTTCCCATAATCATTAACCTTCTTTGTTAAAACAAATTAAAAACTTTAGAGTGTGATACTTTTATTAGTTATTAAATTTGTTAAGAACGTTGTTCAATCACTACTGGTTTTTCAAGACAACCTTGTATCTTTTGCTTTGTATCCTTAGCGCCTATGTTTGTATTCGTCTTATTTTTGCACAAAACTACACCCTTTAATGAATCCCATCATGCAATGCTCCCTTCATCCTTTTCATGTGTTTGATGTTTTGTTTTGTTTTTTTAAAAGAAATTTATGCTCATTTCGTCCAGTCATTTAGTTTGTAAACATTTGATCTATCGTGCTGCTAATTCTAGCATATTTATGTTCTAGCTATGCTAAAATTGATTAATTTGCATCCTAATCAAATAAAATAGGGACTAAACACTTCATGAGTGTTTGTCTGTTTGTCTGCATTTGTGTTTTCAGGAAACTGATCGCTTAAAAAAACTCCCATTAAACTGATTTTATCCAACTTTTTGCATTGCAAACCTTCAAAAGAATAGATGTTTTTTATGTGCTCATTTACCCCTCTTCCAGTTCAGTGGCCTTATGGTTGAGTGTCCACCCTGAGACTGGGAGGTTGTGAGTTCAAATCCAGGGATACTAGAGACTTTAAAACTGAGACCCCCTGCCTCCCTGCTTAATTGGGGGAATTAAACCAACTAGTTACAGTATATACAGATGACACACTAGCTTATGGAGTACGCAAAGTTAGACACCATATTGGATATGTCGAGATACCTGTTTACGGCTGAGCAGCAATTGCACAAACACAGCTGGAAAAACAAGAATGTGACTTTTCACAAGTAAATTATTACAGTCAGCTGATAAAGGAGAACTCACAGAAAACATTTCGGGAAGATCTGAGTGACTTTACTCTCAATAGTGAACATTTAGGCTGATCTTGTTGCCTATTTAAAGGCAATGGAAGCTTTGGACTTCGCACTATTTCCACGTTTTCTGGCAGGACCACCAATCTTTTTTTGTTTTATGGAGGATGAATTTGTAGGTGTGTTAGACCGAAGATCAGACCACAAGACCCGCTGGTAAGCAGATTACTAAGCGGAGGGAAATAAACTAACCGGGATTTCCTCAGTAACGAAGAGGGAAGAGCCTAGAGCCGAATCCTTGTCCAGCGGGCGGAAAACCGCCTGCCCATTATTGCAGGGGTGCCCGAGTCCTTCTGATAGAGGCTGAGTGAGATCCACTTGTGCATTTGCCCCATGGCAGTGTATTATGAATAAGGTGCAACAGGCGCAAGCAGTCTGTGGCAATGTCGACTCCCCACCCTACCAGTTTATAAACATTCACAGTGGAGTCTAACAGTTTGTATAAATTCTAGCATTAGCTATGCATTGTGTTTCCTATATGAAAACGTATTTATTTATTTACAGAAAAGTTTGAAATGTCGTTCATCTGTTGTACTTTGTAGAAAAATGTTAATAAGTCGCTCTTGGTCTTATTTTTGTGACGATTAGAGTTTTTCCTTTTAAAATCAGACCAAAATTAAGCATTTTATGGTAATTTTACAGTATGTGCTAAACTTTATCTCATTGTTTACTGACATGTCCAGTATGGCGTCGCTTTTTACGTATCTTGGGCGATGGTAACAGGCCAGCATGCCATCTCTAGAAATGTTTCTCATTGGGTTTAACTACCAAATTGTTCCCAAATGCAGCTTGTCAGGGGATGGGTCAAATGTGGAGAACAAATTCCACACACCTAGGTACGTGACAACTAATGGGACTTTAGTTTTAACTTTTAACCTTCCAGGAAATAAGCAACTTATTGCAATCTCACCTCAGCCGCAGTTTGTTTCAGAGTCTTCTCCTGCCGTCCTGTGATGTAGACAGTCGCTCCTGCCTCCGAAAGCTGGAGAGCTACCCCCTTGCCAATGCCCCTGGAGGCACCAGTAACCACACACACCCACCCAGATAAGGCCATCTTCTGGAAAAAGAATCAGACTCATATACACATTTCTCTGTCAGAGAAAAAAAGGATCTTATCATAGTTGCATAACTCTATTGCAAGCACTGTCTAGAGTTCACATTAAATTGTGGTATTCTTACACAACAGCTCTACTGTTAGTCAGCATACTGTTATCATCTCTAAATAAATCACATGAAAATAGATCATCCAAACGTTATGCAAATTGAAAACATATATAGGTGCCTGAAATGTACATAGTTTTACTTTTGATGGAGCTGC
>NC_050528.1:22909432-22910893 GCF_002922805.2 Oryzias melastigma
TCTTTAATACATTTAGTCCCCTTTTTATCAGTTTTTGCCATGTTTTCAAAACTTGATACGCACGAACGGGTTCATCTGCAGAATAGTTTATAAAAGTGTTATAAAACTACGTTTTTTTAAGACTGGAGACATTGCTCTAAGACTAGCTTCGATTTTATTTATTTCTTTTAGTTGATTAAACGCAACATACCTGGTAAAATAGAGTTTCTAGTTATTCGATACAGCCCGCGGGAGCAGGATGAGATGAGACGGCTGATCCGAGCTGACTGCTTGATGTTATCTCACAGGAATCCCGTTTGCTCCGGCGGTGTTCTTCTTGTCTCTGCGTGACTTCCACGTAACAGAACGCCCTGCCCGTGTAATCTCGCGAGAACATGTAGCAGTGAAGCTAGTAGGAGTTAGTGACACAACAAATAGGTTTTATTAACTTGTATGGATAATTTAAAGAATTCATCCTCAAATATTTTTGAACATTATTTTACTACTCGGCAAATATCCACATTCACTGCTGTAAACGGAGACATATCAAACAGTATTTTCCATGTTTTATAAACAAATAAAAAAAAAACATTGTAGCTTATTAAAACCTGGGGAAAAAATGCCTAACTAACTTCTACAGATCTCTACTTGGTTGCTTTTTTTGTTTTCTTGAATCAGTTTTTTCCTGGCTCTTATTTATTTTCAGATATTTTGTAATTTTGGTCATCAAAAATTGACTGTATTATGTCTTTTGTGCAGCCCTAAAAATAATCTTATGTTGTTATCCACTGCAAGACACTGTATGTTAGTGTGTTGTGATATGTTCACTATATAAATTAGTATGTATTTAATGTTTTCTATCTTTTTCACTGTTTTTATGCTTTGTTTTAGGACAAGTTGACAAAATTAGCGTAAAAATGTATGACAGATGCGTGTGAGTTCTTCTTAAAGCTGTTGCGCTACTTTTTACTGAATCAAATGTTGCTGTACTTCATTTAAATTCTAGTTTAGCTATGCTTTAAACTATTTCAAGTTGATATTTTAATTAAATGTTGTCAGAAACAGTAAATGGTCGAGAAGGAGATGATAACTGGTTTCTGGATTTGGCATGGAGAACAAAGCCAACTGAAACATCTGTAAATGATTAAGACTAGTTACGTAAAACACTTTTTTGCAAGTTATTGTTTAATTTCTCTTTTTATTTCATTTTCCTCTGTTGCCATCCTAAAAGGTAATCAAGTGTATATATTTTTAAGTATATATTTTCACTTGTGCTGTATTTTTGTACAGATGTTCAAAAGAAAAAATTGAAAAAAGAAGCCAGCAGATGGCGCCGGTAAATCTTTACAAAGCAATACTAGAAAATTGTATATCAATCCTACTCTGCTGACACAGAAAGCAAATGTTTATTTGTTTGTGTATATATATCTATCTATCTATCTATCTATCTATCTATCTATATATATATATATATATATATAT
>NC_050528.1:22911012-22912570 GCF_002922805.2 Oryzias melastigma
GGTCAAGAAGATGGATGGATGGATGGTTTTAGGACAAGTTGACAAAATTAGGGTAAAAATGTATGACAGATGCATGTGAGTTCTTCTTAAAGCTGTTGCGCTACTTTTTACTGAATCAAATGTTGCTGTACTTCATTTAAATTCTAGTTTAGCTATGCTTTAAACTATTTCAAGTTGATATTGTAATTAAATGTTGTCAGAAACAGTAAATGGTCGAGAAGGAGATAATAACTAACTGGTTTCTGGATTTGGCATGGAGAACAAAGCCAACTGAAACATCTGTAAATGATTAAGACTAGTTACGTAAAACACTTTTTGCAAGTTATTGTTTAATTTCTCTTTTTATTTCCTTTTCCTCTGTTACCATCCTAAAAGGTAATCAAGTATATATATTTTTAAGTATATATTTTCACTTGTGCTGTATTTTTGTACTGTATATTACCAGATGTTCAAAAAAAAAATGTGAAAAAAGAAGCCAGCAGATGGCGTTGGTAAATCTTTACAAAGCAATACTAGAAAATTGTATATCAATCCTACTCTGCTGACACAGAAAGCAAATGTTTATTTGTGTATATATATATATATATATATATATATATATATCTTCTCATCAAATGCTGTCAATCTTGGTTAAGAAATACAGTTAGTTCTGGTGTTCTAACTCCATTAAAAGTAACCCTGACACGTCGGATCAATTATTTGCGAGAAACTTTTTTTGTATTGGCAGAAGAACAGTAAACAGCAGAAAAATGAAGAAACATACAAAAAGGTTGCGTTGGATTGGTGAATTATGGGAAGTTCAGAGGCTTGCTGACCCATTTTTGAACGTTATCTCACAGATTTGTTAACAAAAAACTGCATTAGGTTTGTTTTTTCACATTTTAATATAGACATAAATTTTTTATTCAATTTTTGGTGGATTTTTCAAACTGCTTAAAGTTTAAAGAGAGAGAAAAATTGATTAAACAAAACAGTAATGTTCAGCCAGTGGGTTATGAGTCGTGTCGCCTGTGGCCATTTCCAAATAAGAGAAACAATTTCTTTACATGCCAGACTTCTGTTTGCATTTCCTTTAAACTTGTATTAGTCATCCTTACTTTTTGGATCAGAGGTTAGGTACATTTGCGCTGTTGGGAAATTTGCAGGTCAAAGGTTAAGTTTTTTTTTTTTAATTTACTTTGTTAAATAGGTTAGAAGACAAAGGAGGATATAATACTGCTAGAAAATGCATTTTGCTTAAGTTTAAATTGTTTTGTCAATCTATATACTTTTAAAAGTACAAACTTTATTCTATTTTTTAGACTTTAACCCTTTAACATCGGAGCTCCAGTGTTCATGTTCTTTGATTCACTGTATTTTTTAATTAGCAGAAGAATTACATGATGTTAAAGATTTTGTGTTTAAGCGTCACCAATGATGTTTCAGGTGTTAAAAGGTCAACATCCACAAATATATATATATATTGTAGGTGAGTAATGCAAATGTGTTCAGTGATGAGGAGTTAAAGGGTTAGGAGCTTTATATTGATGTTTTCTTTGACTCAGCATTAAATAATAGT
>NC_050528.1:22913047-22917758 GCF_002922805.2 Oryzias melastigma
ATGTTAAAGATTTTGTGTTTAAGCATCACCAATGATGCCTCAGGTGTTAAAAGATCAACATCCACATATATATATATATATATATATATATATATATATATATATATATATATATAGTGGGTGAGTAATGCAAATGTGTTCAGTGATCAGAAGTTAAAGGGTTAGGAGCTTTATATTGATGTTTTCTTTGACTCAGCATTAAATAATAGTATATTAGCTAATTAAATTAATTAAATACTTGTTAATTTACGTAATTAATTCAACTTTTAATATGATTAAAGAAGTACTGTCTATTCAGAATGCTGAAATGCTGCTCTGTGACAGTACAATGTGTGTTTTCTTGGTTTCAGCTTAAAGTTTTTGTTTGTACTCTTGTTATTCTTAAATGTTTCCTTTTACTAAATATTCAGTCTGTATGACTCTGGTAGACCTAATATGTTTCAGTTATAAAGATTTTTTTAACTTTGGTGTTTTTATGGTCTTATTTGCATGCAGTATTTTAGTAAATGTTTTTTTCTTTAATGTTTTAATATTTTGGGTACATACATGTGTGCAGTATATGCAAGAGTAAATACTTGATTGTGCAGAAATTCTCATTTTTTTATTTTTTTCCCAGCAGCACTTTGACCATGTTAGACTCTGGTGTTGCCTCTGTGTTTGCTATGAATAAACATGATTTTTCTTCTAAAAAAGTAACACAAATGCAGACTTGGAAAGGTTTAATCTCATATTATTTTGCGTTTTCTGTAAATGTGATCATTCTTTGGCTCCTCCGATTACCGGTAAGGGGTGTTGCCCTTCAGACATTGATCACTGGGTGACTTATAAAAGAAGAGAACCTGAGTGAGAGACTCATGTTTCTGGCAAACAACAAGCAGAGCCATGGTTGGAGCTTCTTCCTTCATTTGGGTTCTCCTCCTTCTCACCTCTGTCTTTAAGACATCTGACCAACGACATAGTAAGGAGATTTTCTTGTGTTTTGTGTGAATTGAATCCTAAATCAGAATAACTTGCTTCACATTTTTCCTATTTTTAGTTTCTAGCGTGGGAGATATTTTTGAGAGTACAGGAAATCCAGAGGTGGACGATATCCTTTCAAAGATCCCAGTGAGTTTCTCAGTATAATCTGAATTAAAAATGAATAAGTGGCAGAATAAAAACTGACTTGTGTTCTTTTTAATTCATTTGTCTCAGTTTGACATTGGAGATGTAACGAATCAGCAAAGCATCAACGTGACGGTATGTTTCCTTCACCTTTATGCCAACAAACTTTTTACATTTTGTCTAACTGTATTTCTTATGTTTATTTACAGACAGTAAAGATTCAGTTATGTTCAGGTAAGTTTTTTTTTAATATACTACTGCCCATTTAAGTACCAATCATTAATTTCCAAACAGCAGACAGTAACTTTTAGCACCTTTTCTGTTAGAAAAGTAAGCACAGTAGAGACAAAAGCAGATGTTTAAAGTGAAATAAAGTTAAAGGAAATACTGAAATGGGCTAAAAATGATTCTCTTTTATTCTATTCTTACTTTATCAGGAATAAAAGAAGAGCTGGCATCCGTGAAGATGGAGCTTGAGCAAACGGCTCGCCGTTACAGTGACCTGGGTAACATGACCTCCTGCGGGTTCAGTGTTTAATTTATCTGTCTATTTTCTTCTTTTTTGTAATAACTAATTTAATGGTTCCCTCTCAGATGAAGAGACCTTGGGGTTGAGGCGAGAGGTCAGGCAGCTTCAAATGCGTCTATCTACATGCAGCTCGACCGCGTCGGCCATTGCTGGGAGTAAGACTGTGATCTCTGGCCACACAAGTGGAACACGCAGCATTTCTGAGCACCAGCAGAACTGATTTCACTATGTTTTCAACAGCCTACCAAACCCAGCTGCAGATAAAAATGAACCAGCTGCTGGAAGTTATCGACAGTGAAACATTCCAAAGTGAGGAAGAGAGTCTGAAATCTCTTGCTGTACTTTTATTGGTGGTTTTCCATCCCACCTAAACTATTTCTTTTTGCCTTTTCTAGTACTGAAAGTCCTGGCTCTCACAAGGGAAGTGCAAGTTTTGCAGAAGAAAATTCAACTTGCTTCTAAAAGTACCAATAAAACCAGTGATACGAGAAGTGAGTAGTTTAGTTAATTCTCCATGTTAGATTTAGAATTAATTCAGTTCACTTTTTATTACATCTTCCAAAATATATGTCTGTTTAGGAATAACTGCTTTCATATAGTGGATTAAATTAAATGAGGTTGTGGTCCTCCACCTTCTCATGTGTCAGATCTTTTAGTAAAATATGAACCCTCACTGACTGTGAGATTTGTTGGCACTAGTCTACTAACAATCCCAACTGAAAAAAAACAAAATTTATCTTTGAATGCCTTCAATATTTAATTTTAAGGCATCTTTTTAGTATTATGACCCTCTTTTATGGAAATATCTGCCAGAGAGCAAAGATGTATAGAGCATGGAAGGCTCAATCTTTTTAACTTGGCTTTTAGCTTATTTAGTTTTTTTTAATAAACTATTTGTTTATGTATTTATTTTATAACAGCTTTTGTTACACAGGATTATGAATAACATTTACGTTTACTTGTTCATTGCTTTTATCAATATTTTTAATTTTAATGATCATTTCATGTGAGTCAGGGGTTGTGTGAGTCCAGACGGAGTTACATTAATTTATTTGTTTTATTTTGGTGTAAAGCCCTTTGTGTTACCATTTATGAAAAGAGCTATATAAATAAAGATTGATTGATGTGCTAATTTAATTTAATTTGATTTAATTTAATTTAATTTAATTTAATTTAATTTAATTTAATTTAATTTAATTTAATTTAATTTAATTTAATTTAGTTTAGTTTAGTTTAGTTTAGTTTAGTTTAGTTTAGTTTAGTTTAGTTTAGTTTAGTTTAGTTTAGTTTAGTTTAGTTTAGTTCGATCAGATTCTATCGGGGTCGGTCAGTTGATTGATCAATAAATTTGTTGATTGATTGATTTGTTTATAGCTTGATTGATTGATACATGCACACTCTACAAACTTAAGTAATCCTGATGGAAACTTTACTCTTAAGGAAAAATTATTTTTAATATTGTGAGCAAAGTTGATTTTAAATCAATTAATCATTTGTTTTAAACCCATGCTTTGTCAGATTTTGACTTTGTGCATTTAACTGTAATAAAAAGACAAAATATTCTTACTGTTTGGAGCTCATGAAAGCTATGATTGTTGTTCTTTAGTCAAGATATCATAAAATCTGTATAAATACCATTCAAAAAGAAACTCAAAATGTGTGTCAATTGCAAACAGCTCTGCAGAAAGAACTTCAAGAAAAGGTTGTGGAGCTGAACTCGAAGAGAGAGCGATTCGAGAACAGCCACCCAAATGCCGCTCTTAGTAAGTGGTTTTCTTTTTTAATTTATGAGGTTTAGGCAGCCAAGCAACAGTCGATGTTCATCTCTTTTCTGTTCAGTTCTGCAGATAATCTCACTGCAAAGCCAGATCTGGGATTTACTCCAAACTGAGTCAAAGGGAGGAGCTGTTGCTCAGCCAGACTCGAGGATTCTGGGTAAATTCTGGTCACCTTGGCAGTCTAAACAGAACAAGACTTTTTTAATGTTCAGTTAAAAAATAAGTTGAAATCTGGATTTGTTAGAGTGCCATGATTAGAAATGTCACTGCTTGATGATACGTCACTGATTTTAACTCTTTTTTGATCAGCTCTACAAGAACAGCTCAACATGAAGATCAGAGAGTTGCAAAGCAAAGAGGAGACCATCTCAGAGAGTCAGTGAACCAATCTCAAAATGTTTTAATAAGTCAATTCAATGTGAGACCTTCCTTAGACTGTTTTCTTTGGTCATGCAGTGCTGGAGATGATCTCTGTGCACAGTAAGATCACAGTGATCCAGAAAATGATCCGACACCTCACAGAAGAATCCAAGAACAGGAATGCAGGTGAGTGCTGGAACTTCTGTCTCGTTCGTGACTCGAATTTCAAACCCTGAACCGCAATTCCTCCTTAGCTCTCAGTTTGCAATGGAAACAAAAGAGTGATTTGCTGTTAAAGAAGATTTCCCAACTGAGGGATGATTCAAAAAACCAAGAACTGAGTAAGCATCAACACTTTGTTCAATGTTGGTGTGGCGCATTTACATCAACCTTAACCTGACACGCTTTTTTTCCAGCCAAAGAGATTCTCAAGCTTCAAAATGAGTTGGGTGAACTGACCAAGCTTCTAAAGGATAAAGAGACCATGGAAGCCCAGCTCACAGGTGGACAGACACAGTTTTCTGCTGTTCATCCTGCAAAGGTAAACAAATGTTGATTTTTCATTTGTATTTTAGCTAAAACAGTTGAACTGGAGGCAGAGAAGTCACGAGAGGAAGCTCTGCAGAAAAAGCTGGGGCAGACAGACTATGCTACATCACAACTGAGTGAGTACAGGACTCCACTTTCAATTTAGATATCATTTAATGACTCAACAATAAATGCTTTTCTTCACCTTTTCCAGTCTTCAAGATCATTAGCATCATGGAGCAGCTGAGGGAACAGCGGATTGTGGCGCCAACAGGTGAAAACCAGGGTGAGTGCACCTTTGGAGTGAAAACAATGGAAAATATGACTTTTTTTTAATCCAGTGCACAATTTATTGGTGATTCTGCATATTTTGTGTTTCAAATTAGACATTTTAACACTGCTCCAAACCTAT
>NC_050528.1:22918769-22925133 GCF_002922805.2 Oryzias melastigma
TGCTTTTTTCAGCACGTAAAATCTCAATCACACTTTCAGCGATTTGAGCAATCTTGGCATCAAAACGTTCAGCTCGTTCAGGACATTAGCCCAGTGTCTTGTGGGCTCCAGATGACCCCACTTTTAACGTAAACAAGCCTAGGAGAGCAGAAGAGCTAGACATTTTTCCAGTGTTTTAGGCTAATTCGGAGTTTAGCTAATTTTTTAGCATTATGCTAGCTTTTGTTTGTCAAAATTATACTTTTTTTTAAATTATTTAGGCAAATTTTAGAGTTTAGCTACTATTTTAGCATTATGCTAGCTGTTTTGTAAAAATTAGACTTTTTTAATGTTATTTAGGCACATTTGGTGTTTAGCTAATATTTTAACATTATCTTGCCTGTTTTGGTAAAATTTGACATTTTTTTTAGTTCTTAAGGCAAATTTTGAGTTTAGCTAATATTTTAGCATTATGCCAGCTGTTTTGGCAATATGAGACTTTTTTCAGTTTTTTTGGCTATTAGCATTTAGCTAATAATTTGGCAAGCTTTCTGCTTCAGCGTTTTCAGCTATCAGCTTGGGCTTTTTTAGCTATCAGTTTTAGCGTTTTCAGCTATCAGCTCTGGCATCTTCAGCAGCCATATTCAGCTTACAGCATTCCGACTGGCATTATTGCTGGTAATGCTATATATCTTGTTGGATGAGTAGCCGGTTTAATCCTCCCCTGCCAGCATGCCTCCTTAGGTCTTAGTACCTCCTGTCCCACTGGAGGAAGTGTCACACGAGGCTGTAGTCTTCTCGTCATCCTCCATCTGGAATGTTGGCGAGTGCATTTCCAGATGTTCATTGACCCCGGCTCATTCCTGGCTTCTGTTCGTTGGTCCAGGTCCGCCGCTTGTTTCTCGCAGGCGCATCAACTGGCTTCTTTCAAGAAAAGACAAAAGCGTTTCCAACCCACCGACAATAAGACGCGAACGCCGAAATCTTAACGATGACCTGCAGATGCAGCTGTATCCAATAAAGGTCCAGTTATCTGTGCCAAATGACCCCTTTCCTTCATGGGAACAGGATCACATAGTGAAGAGAACAGGTGAGCACAGAGGCAGTCTTCACATGTTTCTGGAAGTGGAAAAAAGCCCAACGTCCATTATTAAAACACTAGAGCTGCCTTCTCATTCACCTTTGTCAACTGGTGTCTGAGCAAACCTGGTAAAAGGAGAATTGATTTTTTTTATTTATACAATCTTACAAGTTCATCATTTTACTGTTAGTCAGCTGATCTTTGCTGCAAGTTTGAGCGTTTGCAGCCTTGTGCAAATGAGCACATGAAAAATCTGGGAAAATCTGCCCCCATACATTTGGTCCTCAAGCTTGCTCACTAAACCTCCGTTTATAGTAATGCTCTGAAGAAAGCAGATTATAAAGTTGAGTTAGTCCCATTAGTTGTCACGCACCTCAGTTTGGGAAATTCGTTCTTCACATTTGACTCATCCCCTGAGGGAGGGGTGAGCTTCAGACACAGCTGCAATTGGGACCCATCTGGTGGTTTAACTCCCCGATCCAACTCCTTAATATTGAGTGCCAGGTCACATTTAGCTCTCATTTTCAGAATCTTTTGTATGACTCAGCCTGGATTTGAACTCATGACCTTTCAGCCTCAGGGTGGACACTCCACCACAAGTGGTGACTTAAGCTGTTTGAACTATGAGCAAATGATGAATCCCCACTGATTGCTGTGTGCATGGGACGTTGTCGTGGTGACTGAGGGTCTCTTTGAGCTTAGCATGGGGCTTTTGCTTGTTGGCTCTCACACCATTTTGTCGCACCAGTCAAATCTTTTGTCTGGTGGCTGTAAACGGCAGTGGAGTGCATGTGAAAACCGAAGTTGTTCAGGTTGGAAAATGTCCTTCCCATGTTCTGCAAACCCTGAAGATGCTTCTTATTATCTCATGGTTGATCTGTTTCATCAAACTGAAATATACTCATAACATTGAGGGGAAAATGAATGTGCTGTCTGTCTTTAAATAGTCGGGGTCACTTCAGGCTTTTTTTTTTAAATTCTACACGATTGTTGTAATATGCACAAAAAAAAAATCATTTGTAAATAGTAACTTTTATCAGCATAGTTTCCTGTGTGAAGTTTTGTTCTTTCAGAATTTTGAAAGGACAAGTTAAACCTTTTTTGTTTGCTTTTTGTTTTACAAATGAAGAAAATTTTTAACAATTTGAATATAAAAATTACTTTTAGATTTTGTTTTTTTGTCACCCATGCCTAATACATGTTCAGTTGCTGTCCAGAGAAAAAGTTCTTAACTTATATAGAGGTGAAGGGCTGGCACTCAGGAGCCCCGGGTTTCGATTCCAGGGTTGTCCACTGATCCCCACCCAGATTGGGTCCTTAGCCAAGACCCTTGACGCTGCTGCCTAACTGGGTCCCTGTGCCCCTCAAGTACAGGGTTGTGTCAGGAAGGGCATCCGGCGTAAAAAACTCTGCCAAAATCACTCATGCGAAACAGTGGGTGCCGTTACGCTGTGGCTAAGCCGAAAGTGAACTACAGAAATGTATTCAATAGTTCTTGCCTTTTAAATCAAATAAAAATGCTGCATCAGAAGGATCTTAATTTATTTGGAAAGGTCTTTTTAATGTGCAACCGTCAAAAGTAAAATTAGTTAAAATTGCGATAAAGAAATACAATTCTGCTATAATTACATTATTGTAAATATTTAAAAACTAAATTTTATCAAAAAATGTCTTAATGGCTACAGAAAAGCAAATAAAATTCATAAAACATTCCTTTTTTATAGAAGAATTTTACTTTCTGAGTAACGCTTCATTTTCCATTTTCCTCCACAGAACTGATAAGACAGTTGGAGCAGAAACAAGAGGAGCTGAACTTGAAGACTGCAGAGATTCAGAGGCTGGTTTCTAACCCACAAACAAGTATAAGCAAAATCTTTCTTTATTTTTTTAGCATAAATAAATCGCTATTCATCACAGATAAAATCTAATTATTCTGTACATTGAGTTATTTTAGTTTGCAAATAAGGGTTTTTTTTAATAGATGATTCCAAACAGAAATGGAGAGTTTTATTTATCCATTTCATAATTAGTCTGTTTATTAAGTTTTATTTAGCATTGCCTGTTTACTAAACCTTTCAGATTAAAAGGGCAAAGAAATACTAATTGGTTATTTAAACCATTATGATCTTGTGCTTACAATAATATTTTTTTCTGTTATTGTTTGATCAAAATATTCACGCTTTTTATAGAGTTTTTCCTCTATTTTCCTTCCAGTTTTCTCAGTCTTTTTAATCAGGAATCCATTTGATCCGCTCCTGTATTAACAAATGTAAAAATCCTAAAACTTTATAACGTTTGGGGAGTTCTTTGTTTAGACTAATTGGGAATCTCAGGTGTGCTAGAAGTCAAAGTAAGACTGAATCATAGTGAATGAGTTTTAACTGCACATGCAGTACCTATAATCAACAATAGATGTCAGTGTTAAGTTTTTTCATCTCATAAAATCTGATATAATGTTAATCTCGTAGGGTGTGTAGCTTTGGGATTTGAGGGGAATGACTTGAGTGACCCTTAACCTGATTGATTTTATTTTATTTTTTTCAGTTTTAGCAATTATTGATCTGCAGAGTAAAATCTGGGATCTTCAAAAAACGGACACAAACTGGACAGATGTGGAGATTACAGGTATTCATCACTAAAATGCTATTTCCTTTTTTACCAGCAGATAAACAGAATTATTACAACTTAATTATCAATTATCGTAACTAATCAAGTATAATTTTTATCTACAGCTTTGCAAAAAAGACTGGATTCTTTGGTGGAAGGAATAGACAGTGATGGTGAAGATAACACGGTGCAGGGTGAGCATGAAGACACCAGACAGAGCTTTTGATGAATCAGACTAATCTTATGGCACTTAAGTTAAATGTGTTCTGTTTTTTAGCACTAAAAATCCTGACACTGCAGAGTCAGGTTGAGTATCTACAGAACCAACTGTCCAGCCTGAAGATGTCGCACGATTCCACACGAACTCGTGAGTCATTCAGACTAACGTTTTTTATGAAAAGTCACGCAAATTAAAATTACTACATTGAGAATAGGTTAAATTGCTGCTAGCTTGTAATGTAATTTAACACACAGATAATGATGGTTCATTTTGGGATGTTTGAACTTCTCTCATGGCAGAACTCCAAAATGAGCTGGCAGCAAAAGAGAACGAGCTGAAGCGGTACATCTTTGAAGTGATGGAGAAGAACCAGACAAATGGAAATCTTAGTGAGTAAAAAAGAAAAAAAAACGTTTAGAACCATTAAAAAATAAAAAATAAAAAATAAAGATTTTTATTTTCTTAAAAAGCCAGAACACCATTTATTTATTTTGTAGTTATGTATTTTATCTTATGTCTCTGTTTCTTCCTAATTTCAGGTCAAGTATATATTTTTGTTAACAAGTTACATGTCCTTAATGGGAAAAACAGGATCTGAAGACGTATTCCCTTTGAATAAGAGTTATATTTTTACCACCTTGGCTGAGTTTGTTTTTGTTTCCTCCTCAGTTTTAGGCATCACTGAACTCCAAATCAAACTCAAAGACATCGAAAAACAAAAGGAAACAGAAGATAAAACGAGTGCTGCAACAATTTCCAGTGAGTTTAACGTTACTTTCACACGCTGTGTCCATGCCGTTCACTTTAGTCTATCCTTTGCATTTTTAAACTCATACATTTCCTGTTTTATACAAATAATAGTTGGTATTTTTGTCTTAGAATATGTGTGTGTGTCTTTGTGCACAACGAGAAGAAGAAATCCTCACGCTGGTTTCCTTCTATTTTTAGAGCTGACGAAGCAACTGCAGTTCCAAGAGGAGGAAAACAATCATAATAAAGCTTTGATTATTAGTAGGTTTTGGGATTTCTAATTTTTTTGAAAAAAAAAAGCAGATTTGTGTTGATTAAAAAAGATGACCAACCAGATATTTTTATTAGCCCTGCAGGACAAGATAAACCAAAAAGAAACCCAATGTTCTGAATACGAGCAGAAAATTAAAGGTCAGAGTTGGAATCATTTCATGAAACAGAATGTTTATTTTTTTCCAACAAACTTTTGAATGACTTTATTGTTGCAGATCTGCAGAATGACATGAATGCCAAACTTAAGGAACTTAAAGCAAAATCTGACACCATTAGTTCACTTGGTGAGTGCTGAAAACGGAGGAGTGGAGGAGAGCAAATAAACGGATGAACTTTCAAATTAATTCTTTTGATTTTCTCAGTTCTTCAAATTTCTACGTTAAGTGTGGAAGTGGAGCAGCTGGGAAACCAACTCCAGAACTCTGTGTCCACATCTAAAGTGGAAGGTGAGACGATTTAAGAGCTTTCAACCCCTTTCCTTCAGGGGTCACCACAGTTCAACACCCACAGAGTAGTGGACTTCTTCAGTCTGTGGCCCATTTCTGTTTGACTGGACAAAATTAGACACGTCCAACAATGACTCAACATTTTTGAAAAATGCACAAACACACAGTTTGATGCTAAATGTCTCATAAAATTTTGAAGAAACTTATGCTTTTTTTACAGAATTACAGGCAATTATAGAAGAAAAGAACAAAGAACTGGAACAAAAAGCTGAAGAACTTAAAGAAAGGAGTCCTGAAGCACAAAGACGTGAGCGCAACCCAAACGTCTCAACAAAATGAAAATGCAGTTTATGGTCTACAGTAGGAATGAAAATTCAAAGTGTTTATCTTCCAGTCCTCAGAATCATTGCTGTGCAAGTGGAGATAGAAAAACTGGTGAATGTACCGGCAAATAACACCAATTCTGAGAAGATAAAAGGTAAAAAAAAAACCTGCAAAAATTCATTTGAAACATATATATAAAGAAGTTAAAACCTTATTTTTTTTGTCTGCAGATCTCAAAAAAGAGCTCAATACTTTGATTAATGGGATTGAAGATAAAACCAACGAAAACACAAAACTGAGTTAGTATAGCGGAAAATTATTATAATCTTTCCATTTTTGCCTTTCTTGATCCAATTTTTTTTTTTTTATTAGTGTTTCAGATCTTGTCTCAACAAGATGAAATATCTTTGCTGAAGAAAGAGAAAGGGAAGCAGCTGGAAGAAAAAGCCAAACTCATTAAAGGTGGGATGCAGTAGGCCACATGTGTCAAAGTCAAGGCCCGGGGGCCGGATCCGGCCCGCAGGGTCATTACATTCAGATAATTGTATATTATTATAAATGGCCAGATGTTATCTCGTATAATTGTGACAGGATATACTTTATAGATGGAAAAAGGTTTTTAGATATTTATAGTTTTCATTCTTTATGTAAAATGACATAAAATAAAATAAATGTTCGGGTTTT
>NC_050528.1:22925853-22978302 GCF_002922805.2 Oryzias melastigma
AAGTTATGTTTTTAACATTTAAAAGTTTTAAAAATTTCGTTTTTTTATGTGTTCGATAAATCTTTGTTTTTTTTTAAGACCTGGAAGATGAACGGGACAACATCAAGATGCAGATTGAGGAAAAAACCCAGATGATAAACTCAAACGATATGAGGATTGCCAATTTGTGTAAGTGTCTCTTTCCTTTTTTTGTTTTTAATTTATAGGGCAGCTTTTGCTTCAACTTATCTGTTTCGTTGTTTTTGCAGCTGCTCAGATTATGGAACTTTATGAGAAAATCCAGCCCCTGGAGGATGAAATATCCAACCTGAAAGAAACATACGCCGATAAACTCTCAGGTAAAAACATGTGAAAATGCGTATATGTGCACGCTGTTTTTATTGATGCATTTCTTAGGTTTCCAAATCCCTTTCAGAGCTCACAAACAGCCTCAATGTTACACAAAAGGAGCTCCAAGAAAGTGAACAACTTCTGAAACAATCAGACTCCAAGAACTATGAACTAAGTATGAACTCTTTCATCGATGAATCCCAACTTAAGCTTTTTATCACACGATGACGCCTGAATGTTTCTGTATCTGCTGTTAGTAATGAAAATAACTGAACTGAGGAGCCAACTGAAAACTGCTCAAGAAAAGGGATCCAAAGACTCTGAGAAAGCTATTGAAGGTTTGTTTTTATCTTACATTAAAACATTAAAAGTGTTTTAATAACTGTGATTTCTGCAGGCTGAAAAATAAAGAATCTATGAAGGTTTCATCCACATATTGTTGCTTTTTTTTCTCTCTCAGAGCTGGAGGAAAAAGTAAAATTCCACCAAAAAGAAAATGGAAAACTTGAAAATGCATACAAAAGTAGGTTTCATTCATCCGCTTGCACAAAAAAATTCTATATCAGGAACAATTGGGGATTGGTTTAATGATTTATGTACACTAGAATTATTCTGTTTTTTTTTTTACTTCCTTTAAAGTGAACGTACCCATCATTTCAATGTTTAAATACAAGCTGATTTTAAATGTTTTCATCATATATTTTCATATAACTTTTCAGTACATTAAATATTTTGTGTTTAAGCGTCACTGGCGACATCTCAGGTGTTAAAGGGTCAAAAAGCCCCTTTGCTGTAATTTTTTTTTATTTTACTAATGAATGTTCCACCTTTGTTTAGTTAAACTCCTTTTATTTGTCATAAAGTTGGTTTAGGAATAGAATAAATATTGAATAAATCTAAAATCATGAATCGATTAATCAAAATGAACCCAGATACCTTAGTTTAAACTTTCTTTCAGACTTAAAGCAGCAAATGGAAGAACTCAAAGAGTGCTGTACTGTCAACACCAACTGCGAAGGTGACACCCTTGTTTTTTCACACGTATGCACTAAAACCTCACACAATTTCAATTCATGGATATTAAGAGCGAGACATTTGATCAAACAGATCTCCAGAAACAACTGCAGCAAAGCCAAGAAGATGCCGACCGCCTCCACCAGCAGCTGCAAGAGAAAGACGGCGCCCTCAAACGCCTCCAGGAGAACTTTGAAGAACAGAGCCAAGAGAAAGCAAAACTGCAGGAGGACCACGACAGTACGTGAAAATGGGGAATTACTCAGAGCAGCTGAGGCTTCTTGCAGTTTGAATTTTTGCATTGCTGTTTTGTCACAGTGTCAAATGGGCAAAAAATGAACTAAAGTGGGGAAATGTTTAGTGTTACGCTCATCAATACTACGATATGAAGAAACTCTTCTTCCTCTTCCGAAGGTCTTCTGAAGAAACTTGTAGATCTGGGAGAAGAGACCATCTATGCCGGTGAGTTACACAAGTTTGATGTCTTTCAATATGAAAAATATTTGCTAAAACCTTTACCCTGAAACTACTAACTGTACAGTATTATTAAAAATAAATGGAAAAATGTTTTGACATTTTTTGTTGCAACTGAAGAAAAATTGAGTCTGATTGTTCAACTTATTTCAAGTTCAAGTTATTTCAACTACAAATTAAAAAAATTGAAATCTTCTGTAAAAAAAATGTTCCTTCTGCTAATGTGCATTTTCTGTCGACAGCTAAAATGACCTTGGATCCGAACACTGCACACCCGAGAGTGGCTCTGTCTGCAGACAGAACAGAGATGTCCACCCGTCCAGACGTAGCTCAAGTTCCAGACAACCCCGGTAGATACGACACGGTCCTCGCTGTCCTGGGAAGTACCGGCTACTCCAAAGGCAAAAATTACTGGGAGGTGTCTGTGGCCGGGAAGACGTGCTACCACCTGGGGATGGTCAGCGAATCTGCTCCAAGAAAGGGATCTCTATCTTACAGGCCGAGGAACGGTTTTTGGACAATAGTCCTGAACAAACAGGGTCAGCTCAAGGCCATCGATCAAAGGATCACCTCGATTCCAATTGAGATTCACCCCCTCAGAATCGGCGTCTTATTGGATTACGAAAAGGGGGCAATTTCGTTTTATGATGCTGGCTCCAGATCTCATTTGTACACTTTTACAGGTCAGGTGTTTACAGACAAAATCTACCCATTTATCAGTTACTGTGTTGATGATTCTGCAAATCCAATAGTTCTGCTTTCTCCTGGCTCAACTGACTGGATCAAGTCATGAACGCATATCTCAATAAGAAACATCCAAATGACGAATCAATTGACCAAAATAACTGCTGTGATAAGTGTTGTTCTTTGTAAAAAATAAAATCAACAGTAAAATCCTATTTCTGTCATTGTATTACATGCAAAATTGACATTCTGTGAGTATAAAATGTTTATTTCACACCAGAGGCCTCATTAAGTCTTTATTTATACTTTGATGTATCCAAAAAAAATAACAAAAAATACACTTTAGAATGAAGCTTTTCTGAAAGTGTAAAAATCTCAGTAAAAAAAACAGCTTTTGCTGAACACTGTTGTAAGTTTGCAGGAGGGAAAAGGGTTATTTCAAACACAGCTCAGTCTCTTCCTGCTGTGCCAGCAACACTTCTGTAAAAGAGGGCAACAAAAGTTGGGTCATATTCCTCCAGCATGTGGAGAAAGTGATTCCTCTCCTCCTCTCCCCAAGACTCAAACCACTGGGTCCAGAGGCGCAGCTGGCATTCAAAGATGTTAGGCAGCTTATCCTGAACCTGTTGGGGGAACATAAGAAGGGATCTTAAGCAGCAAAAACCCAAGATAACGAGTCTGGTTTTGAGTTCTGCAAGTACCTGAAGAGTGCTGAGGGGATCTAGCAAGGTGCACACTTTCCCCGGTACAGCTTTACCGAGAAGGTCCTGCAGGAACCTCTCTCTTTGAGAGGAGCTCCAGCCCTGGAACCAGCTCAGGACGCAGCGCTGCTCCTGCAGGGTCACATAGGAAATGGGCTCCTCCGGGGGGTCTCGGGCTTGATCTGCGCTCGGAGAGGCACAGGACAGGTTCTCCAGGCGGAGGGGGCTGGCTCCGGCATGAGGAGCTGATGGAAAGTCATAAAAGGGGCTCGGAGTGGAGGAACCAGCTCCACTTTGAGTTCCAAGGGTACGCGGTCCATTTGGGGGATTGCAGGTACTGTTGGAAGAAACAATTCTTTGAATCTCAGCGGGCTGCTGGGGATGTGACCCTTGGTTGACTTGATGAAACCACGACATCTCTGAATGTCTCTGTTGCTCCTCAGCAAACTTGGATCAACAGAAAATCCTCGAACCTCTAACATTTACATATAACTTGTGAAAGACATGCGCTACTTTAAAGAAGGCATCGCTTTGTGAAATATCTTGACATATAAAGTCATACGTTTCCACTTTCATAAACTGCTACGCCTTAATTCAGCAAACAAAACGTCTAGAATACGGTACTCATTAGCAGGAATCCTGGAGGCTAGCTGGGATGCTAGCTAAATAATGACAGGAAGTGACATAGTCTTCCGGTGAGGAAAGTCAAACTTTTTTTCAAAAATATATTTAAAATACGCGTAGATGAAACGAATGAGTACAGCCAATATCTATGTATTTATATTGTTGGGTATATTTAAAATTTACACACTCTTATTTAGCTGTTTGGTTGGGGGAAGTCGATGGCGATGACGCTGGTGGAGGAAGGCGTTGCTCTGGCTGGGAACCCGACGAGAGGAACGGAAAATGGCGGACCTTGAAGACGTTACGCTGGACGGGAGACCGCTTCAGTCCCTCCGAGTTGCGGATTTGAAAGCAGCTCTCGAGGAAAGAGGGCTGTCGAAAAGCGGGCAAAAGAATGCTCTCATTAAAAGACTTAAAGGGGTAAGCTGTACTGCAGCGCGCGACTCTAGCTAACGTTAAACCAGAAGACGGGCTGATGCTCCCTCTCGAGAGGGCCACAACTGAGTATCGTTACTGCAGAGCGTTAGCTGAGTTCTGCTCAGTGACGTCCAGCTGGAAATGTGCTGTGTTTTGCTTTGTATTTGCTCATATATTTGTGTATAAAGAGATTAAATTTGTCCTACGCACGTGGTAGTTTAATTAACTTAGTGGCAAATGTTGAGCAGTGTATTGGTTTGGTGTTTGCCTGTTAGCTAGTTAGCTTACAGGCTAACGCAGTGAGTTGAGTGTCGGCCTAAAGTGACAAGCTCGGCTCTCTGGACAGTATGCAGCCGTCATGGCGCGTTTTTAGCGCGTGAGTAGTAAACAAAACAATTAGAATTGTTATGTGCTTAAAATCTGTTTGCAACTGTTATTCAGTCCCCATATTTAAAACATTTTCTAAATGTTGCTATGGCTGCCTTAAAGACCGTGGCCGGGATGCTCGACCTGCCATGGGTCATGTTTGAGAAACTTTGTTTACATTCCAACAAGTATTTGGTCTACATTGCAATTACATTTGCTAAGTATTTTTTTCATTACTATTAAACTATCAAAAGTAATCTTTTTAATATTTTTTTTTTGTAAAGTGTTGCAATAAATGAATTTAAGTTTTTATTTTCTATAGGACAACCACAAGTTGATGCTGCAATTTCTGAATTAATTTTTGTAATTATTTTTAAAAATCCCTCCTGCAAAGAATCTAACCTAGTGAGTTTATTTAAACAAAATATGTACTTGTTTTATTGCAGGGCCACTGAAATACCTCTAACGTTTCAGTGCTTACTTATGATAAATAGTGTTTAAAGACCCACTCTGACGAAAATTGTTTCTAATCATGTACTTGTGGCATATTTCTGATGCAATTGAATATATTTTGAGGTAGAGCATCAGCTTTAAATTGCACGTTTAAGTATTTCTTTAGTTAAATCTTTGAGAATTATTAGCAGGTGAAAAAAATGCTGTTGGAAAAAGCTTGTAGCTGTGACTTAGGTGCTACAGTCAGCAAGCTCCTTGCTCTGGTCCATTCTGATGCATTCACTTACAGATAAACACATCAATGTATGTCAGTGTTTTCCTTCCCTAAAGCTGCCATTTTGCTCAAAACTGTAATGCTGGATAGCTCCAAGATTGCTAGACGTTTTTGTTACACCACTATTACTAGATTGGGGATACGAAAGGCTGTAAGCTAGTGGGACAGAGTGTAAACAAAGGGATGATGGGAAGTGTGGCTAGGCTTACCTTGTGGCAACAATCCCACCCAAAGCTCAGATGAAAATTTCTGATGATTTTTCTCTCGCTCTGCAGAAACGGTGTCTTTGAATATGACATTTTTTTTTTTTAAATTTTGCTTAATCGAGATTAAAAGACCACTGTGATCGCTTTTGCGACTAATCAAAAGATGGCTGAAGAAGGACTGTACAGTGGTTTCCTTTAAGTACAACCAAAAGTTTGACGTTTGTTTCTCCCTTTGAAATACAAACAGCCGATTTCTGCTTGTTTAATGTTGATCTAGTGGCTTTGTTGGATCTTGTCCTGCTCTATCCATCCATCAGTTTCACATTACAAACTGAAGTTTTATTGAAGATAAGTCACTTATTTAACATTGTTGGCCTGCAAAGAAAAATATGTATTCATGGAAAGAAGCAGTTGCTTGAATTTCTTTTTACATCACAAGCAATATTTCCAGGTTCTCTTTTGCAGACTAACCGGGTATTATTAAAATAATAGTAATAAAACCTATGCTCTCAATCACAGGCTCTCATGCTGGAGAATTTGCAGAGAACCTCTACACCTCATATTGGTCTTCAGCCAAACTCTCAGGTAAAAGTGTCAAAGACGACTCAAGTTCAAACGCATAAACATCACATTAGGACAGATTGTCTTAATGGCAAATTATGGTTCTCATTTACTGTTTTTACTTATTTTTTGTATGATCAGATTGGTGAAGAAATGAGTCAAAACAGTTTTATCAAACAGTATTTGGCTAAGCAGCAGGAACTTCTGAGGCAGCGCCTGGAAAGAGAGGCTCGGGAAGCATATGAAACAAACGGTATGTGCTACTTCACGCTTTATGGCTTGTGCATAGTCTGGTGATTTATCGATGCTCTTGTTTATTTCTAAACAGATCAACAGGACCATGCAGATGTTAACAACAGTACACAATGCCCTCCTCCTGCCCAGGTCAGAGAGCTCATTTTTCACCTGGGCATTTAAATTTTGCTTCAAAACGTTTAAAGAAATGGGTCAAAATTTTAAATAATATTTTACATTTTTTCTTCAGGATACAGCAGGGCAACACAAGCCAACTGAGGCAGAGTTTGGGTCAATGAATGCAGGGCAAGGAAACGCTAATCAGGAAGCTGACGTGTCCAGTCCACCTGCCTCTGGCTCTGTATCCATGCGGGTTCCTGGTGTTGAGCAAAGACAAGATCGGGGCTTTGCGTCTGGTGAAGCCGCAGGTGATAGTGACGACGATGACAGTGAAGGCGGAGAAGAAGACGGCAACGATGATGACTGGGACAGTAACGCTCGCAGGAGAAATTTCCGAGAACAAGCCAGGGTGCCCACAGCAAGGGAGAGGTCAGGGGTATCCCGGCAACCGCAGCAGCAACACATCCCTCCCCTTTTGTCTCCTCAACTCCGCCAACCGACACCTCCTCCTTCCCCTCCTCCAGAATTGTCATTTCCTTTACCCGATACCCCAAAACAGAGCCCACCCAGTCCTGATGTCGCCCCAGCCAGACACTCACCCAGTACCTCCAGCTCCGGTTCCTCCAGCAGTGACAGCCGCAGTAGCAGTCCAGAACCACAAAGGGGCGCACACGCTGAGCGCAAGCCCGGCCCGCTGACCCTGCTGGCACGCAAAATGGCATCAGAGGGGGCTTTCTCTGGACCAAGTTGGCAAGGCACAGAGGGAGAAGGCGATATGCAAGACAACAGGTCTCTAGAGGGTCTGGTATCTGCCATCACTCACACAGCAAATACAGCAGGCCATATATCATTTCCCATGATTCCAGGAGGCCACCAGGGTGTCTCTGGTGTGCATTCTGCTCACACCGAAGTGCCTGTGAGTGTGCTTAGGGCCGCAGCGGTAGATGACAGGGACAGACAACTTCAGGAAAACGAAAAAGCACTTGAGTTGGAGCGGCAGGAGAAGATGAAGAAGCTCGAGCAAGAAAGAGCACTTGCTCTCGAGCGGGAAAAGGCTTTGGAAAGAGAGAAAATCGAGCGACGGCAAGCATTAGAAAGGGAAGAAAAAGAGAAGGCTTTACAGCGGGAACGAGAATTCGCTCTGGAAAGAGAAAGGCAGGAGCGGGAGCACGCACTGGCTAAGGAAAGGGAGGAGCGAGAAAGGCAGAGGGAGCTCGAAAGACAACGAGTTCTGGAGCAGGAGCGCCTGCAGAGAGAAAGGGAGGAGAAGGAGAAGCGGGAACGGGAGGAAAGGGAGAGGCAGGTGGAGCTGGAGAAAGCCAGGGAGCGGGAGAGGAAACAGCAAGAGATTGAACGGGCTCTGGAACAAGCGAGGTTGAAGAAAGAAAGAGAAGAGGCAGAGAAAAAGGAGAAGGAAAGACTCGAGCGAGAAAGAGCTTTGGAGCTCGAACGGCTGGAAAAGGAAAAAATCGAGAGGGAGAAAGCTTTGGAGAAAGAGAGGATGGAAAAGGAGAGAATTGAGAAAGAAAAAGCTTTAGAGCTTCAAAGGATAGAACGAGAAAAAGCTCTAGAGCAAGAAAGACTGGAGCAAGAGAGGAAGGAGAAAGAAAGAATTGAAAGAGAGAAAGCGCTGGAGCTTGAGAGAATAGAGAGGGAAAAACGAGAGAAGGAAGAAAAAGAGAGGCTTGAAAGAGAGCGAGCTCTCGAGCAGGAAAGAATCGAGAGGGAAGAACGAGAGAGAAAGGAGAAGGAGGCCGCTCTAGAACGGGAGAGATTGGAGAGGGAAAGAGCAGAAAAAGAAAGGCAAGAACAGCTGGAGAGGGAGAAAGCTCTAGAGCAGGAGAGGCTTGAAAGGGAAAGAGCTTTGGAGATGGAAAGACAGAAAAAGGAGAAAGCTTTGGAGATAGAGAGACAGGAAAGGGAGAAAGCCTTGGAGATGGAAAGACAGGAAAAGGAGAGAGCTATGGAGATGGAGAGACGGGAAAAGGAAAAAGCTTTAGAGATGGAAAGACAGAAAAAGGAGAAAGCTTTGGAGATGGAGAGACGGGAAAAAGAAAAAGCTTTGGAGATGGAGAGACGGGAAAAAGAAAAAGCTTTGGAGATGGAAAGACAGAAAAAGGAGAAAGCTTTGGAAGAAGAAAGAGAAAGGGCTCTGGAGCAGGAAAGGCTGGAGCATGAGAAGGCCATGAAGAAGGAAAAAGAGGAGAAAGAAAAGCTTATCAGTACAGAAAGGGAGAGCGAGACCCGCCTTTCTCCATCCAAACCTGCTGGTGAGGTTGGTCTGACTTCCCTGCCCAATCCTCCACTCCTGTCTACAGGAACAGCTCCAAACCTGCCCACAGAAGCAGGAGAGCGTGAAGATGCCCGCGCTCCGGCGTCTGCAAGTGAAGCTCAGGCAGCAAAGACTGATGTAACCATGTCACCGCGTAAGAAGTTTCAGTTCGTACGGGTCTCCCCGGCTCAGCCCCAGTCATCCTCCACGCCTATGGTTATCAAGCGGCCTCGCACTTTCTCAGACACCCCTCAGCCCAGAGGCCCACCCGTCATCTCATTGAGCAGTGCTAAAGAGCAACAGCCTGAAATGTCCCCCCTCAAGCAGCAAGACCCCCAGAATCGAGAAGCTTCAACCGCAGCAGTTCAGTCCGAGCAGAAAGACGCAACTAAACCTGCAGTGCACCAGGATCAACAGCAAAATGAGACCAAAAAGCCTGTGTCTGTGGAAAAACAGGACGATTCAACAAAAGCTCAAGGGGCAGCAAAAAAAGCAGAGGAAAACAACGAGAGCTCATCATGCACTCCAGAACAGAGGAGTGCTGATGTAAAGAAGAAGAAAACAAGATCATCATCTAATGACTCCTCCTCTTCAGAGTCAGACTCTGGATCTTCATCGTCGAGCTCTTCGAGCTCATCCTCATCTTCTCAGGATAAAACCTCTTCAAGAGGCAGAGAGGTGAGCCGTCCAATGTTATTTCGGCTTTTTGCCTTGAAATGCAGAAATAAAATACCACTCTTTACTAATTACTTTAGAAGTTTGGGAATTTAAGACTTGGAAAAAAATGTAAATCTTTTGGGAAACGTTATGACAGTTTATGAGGTGTATGGTTTTCTTCATATAAAATTGCTTGGGTTTATCTAGGACCTTTTTATTACAAAAAATTAACCATTTTCAGGATTTAGTTTGACAGTTTTCACACTGTTGCAGCTTTATGTAGACTGTTTATGAACTACAGGTCCTCAGTTTGTTGGTTTTTCTCATGTTCTACTTTTTATTATTTTTTTGCAAAACTGCTTACTTAAACTAATGTCACATAAAATTGGAGTATTAATAATTTGGGTGCACAAACCAAAATTTAGATCTTTGTTTCCTCAGGTAATGCTTGATTATTAGCCCCTTGAACTTGACTTGGCTTAAGACAGAAACTTGAGCAGATCTGGTTCAACAAATGACAACTATATTTAAGTTTTTAAACAGGGTTTTTGAAGATCCACTCCAATAAAAAATGTGTTTTTGGTGTTTTTAACATGTTCTTTTGGCATTTTTCTGATGATTGAGTGCAAAATATAAAGAAAATTAAGCTTAAAATGGCATTTCTGGGATTCTTTTTTTATACAAATCATTAAAAATATTCAGAGATTGTATTGAAATTAATTGTTGTTTTTGTAAAGTATTTGTTGCAATGATATATTTATTAAATTCCAGTCCACTCCTTGTGTAGAGAAATAAATCCTTTCTTTTGCTCGACCTGCGATTAAACCTACACCTGTACAGGCCTTTTGTTGACATCTGTTGGCTACATTAAGTGTGTTAGAAATCTACAGTACGCAGATTTCAAATTATAAAACTGCACATCAGCATGCTATGCCTTACATAAAATACTCACTTTTTGTTATCAGCAGTATTGAGGCACAGGATGTCCTCATTGAAGAATTTTAAAAAGCAGCAGATTTAAATTTTTGGTTGAAATCGTAAAAATAAGCAAAATGCACGTTTTTTTTTATGTTCACAACCTTGAACTCCTCTGTTTTTGTCTTTAAGGAGGGGAAGCGTGAAAGAAATTCTTCCCAGAACTACATGGACACATCAGAAGCCCAGACAGAGGTTTTGAAGGAAACCAAAAACGCCTCTCACTGCAGAAATTCCCTCTCTTTAGAGAACAACAACAATATTGACGGAGAAATGTCCAACAAGGTCAGTCGTTACTTTTATTTTCCATATTTTTGGTAAATGTTATAACATTACTTTCTTAAATACAGAACTAATCGCCAGTACAGTTCTTGAAAAGTTGTTGATGGCTCATTCAATTGTCTGTAAACTTTCTGACTTATTTTATATCCCAAGAATCCTCTTGGTTAGTCACCAAAAATGTCCAGTCAGAGAAAAACTTGTTTTATTTTAAAGGTCTTCTGTATATTGATTTATGTTTAGCTTCTCATTTTAATATCAGTCATTTTCAGTCAAAATCAGATCACTTTATTGAAAGATTGTGTCACTAAATTCTTAGTATAGATAAATGGTTATGTCTCCTAACAGATTATATTTGATCTTTTTTGTGTTTACCTTTAGCTGCAAAAAAAATCTTTTGTAATTGTAATTTAGAAAAATACATTTTTTTTTTTCATTTTAGTTGGTTTGTTTTTTTATCTTTTTGACATTGTTTTTATCTAAGCTGAAAAATATGAAGCTCTAAATGTAGGAATGAATTTTTGTTACATTTTTTCCTCCTGTACTTTAATCTTTTTCCTAATTCTTATTTTTGAACTCTTAAACAAACAGCACCCGTCTGAGGCAACAGTTAGAGGAGAATCAATACAGACCACAGAAAATGAAGAAGAGGAGGAACGGGGCAAGCAAAGGTCGGGCTTTTATGGTGCTTTTTTTTCTGACACGCCCATGCAATATAAACACATGCTTATTACATTTTAAAAAAATACATGACGGTGCACATCTTCACAATGAGACACTGAGATAACATTTTATTTTATCGACTGTTTTTGTTTAGTTCCTGGTATTAAGATTGGTCAAGTCTTGTCTGAGTACTTAGATTACTGACTTTTCACATGAAAAGCAAGACTGCAAAAATAACCACTATGCAGATCAATTAAGAAAGCAGTATAAATGCACATGAATGTGAATATACACCAGTATTTTTGTGTTCTTTTCCTTCTTGCCAACTTAATGTGCATTTTTTTATCATTCTCAATAAGTCAAAGTTTTTATATGAAATCTGGTTTATAATATCCCCTACTTGGTTGTTTAAACTTAAAAGCTAAAAAAAGCACACTTACACCTCAATAAAATACATCAATGAACAAAACGGTGAAGCAGTGAACATTTTTGGTCAAAATTATTTTATTTTTCATCTTCTTGGTAAAGTCTGCTTTCAAATTACTTGTTTTAAATGTTAAGCCATCTATTTTTCTCTTGGCAAAAGTTCTCTTTTCACTCAAATACATTTTCACTCAATCATTGAAACAGTTCTATTTAGGTTTTCCAATCATATCCATGCTTATAGATGTATAAATTTTATGACTCCAGCATCCAAACTTCTCAAAATCTTTGAAATAAAGGGGTGCTGTCTGGAGATGAGTGTCTTTCTTCTTGGTTTCAGTGACATTACCTTCTGCACAAGTCAATTTGGGACTTCAGTGTTGCTAAATGTTCTACGTTCAACTGACATCGATTTTATGACTAAGTGAAAGCGCCTGAAAACCCAGCAAGGGATGCAGTCAAACACTACAGACCTTCAAACTATCTAGCAATCTGTTAAATTGGAGTTTAGCTGTTTTTATAAGTTCGACTGTGATGTGTGACGTTTGTTGTAGGTGTGTCTCTGTGGGTTTGTTTTTTATTTAAGGTTAAAGGAACTCTTAATCCTTCTTGATATTAATAGATGGTGGACAGTTCCATTCTTCTGACTTTGTGGAAAAAGTTTGGTCCTTTCTCAGTCCAACATTCTGGGCATCAGTGCACAAGGGAAGGTCCATAGTCGACGATAAATGGATGCATCAGACTGGAGCGAAGCAGGGATTTTGTGGCTCGCCCAGCAATTGTTTTTTTTGCCTCCATCTTGATTTACAACAATTTGAATAAAGAGATTATCAGAAATGCAATTTTAAAGCTTAATTGTCTTAATGTGTGTCCTCCATCTTGATATAAGTGTCACAAGAACATGTTAAAAGCACCATTTTAATCAGAGTGGATCTTTAAACATATAAAGAGATGTTTTATTGTAGCTCAAATGATGTATGATACAGTCTAAAGCTCAGTATTAGTATGCAGTGAATTAATAGGCAAGTTGTCATATTTGGATCAGGCTGTCCAGACACAGGTATATAGTCTTTGGAAGCATATAAAGAAACTGCTTACTATTGGGTATGGGTGGACAACTGCAGGAAGGTATGGCTTTTAAATGTATGCTGCTAGTTTGCTTTTTCAGGACATCAGCTTTAAGTTGATTTACATTAAAACTTTTGATGGGTCACAAGCATACATACAGATTGAACTGAACAGGATTCTGCTGCAAGAGCTTCATAGAAACCAGCGTTCACGAAGGATATTTCACGATAAGTGGGGGTTTTTATTATTTAAAATATTAAGAAAAACAGCTTTAGTTTATTTTCAGCGGGATTGTGTTGGATACCATTATGCTAAAGCATTTTTAACGTTTAAAATCCCGTTAGTGTGATTAGCTCTCAGGCGTTATGCGAGGCCACCTTTCGTTGGGAGTGGAGGTGGAGGCGCGGGTCCGTTCTCTGCCTCGGTTCGTTGCATCATGTCTGCTCGGTTGCCGGATTTAGCCTCCGCTGCCGGCCCGTAGGTGTCTGCGCCGCGGCTCAGCGGAGGAAAGAGCGATGCTTGGTGGGGTCGCGGGTTTATCGTGAAAACCCGCCGCTGCTGTTGTGGGTGTTTTCATAGCATGGCGAGGTTTCGCTGAAGAGAAAAGGAGGCGCAGCCTCTTCGTTTGCAGGCGCGACTGTACTCTGCGTTAAAGCGAATACCCCCGATGATGGGCTTTAGCTCACCTCGTGAATGTTACCGAAATGGGCGCGCGTGCGTCTAGAAGATCACACGCTCATTTGTCGGGTTTTTAGCAGCAGAAACACGGAGGTTTGGATCAGTACTCGGAGAGATTAGTGACTTTTGAGCAATGTGAGCGGCGTTTACCGATTCGTTGCATAAGCACAATGATGCTAATTGTCTATTAAAGTAAATTAGGACCACAATGTTAGCTTTAAAGTTTGTTGGTTCCGTTTGGTGTTGGGCTCCATTTTTGTCCCATGTTGTTATGCACTCTGTAAAGACCCACTCCGATGAAAATCGGGGATTTAATTTTTTAAAACGTGCTTGTGGCATCATTCTCAGGAGACAGGACGCATAGGAAAAAAAGTTTAATATTGCATTCTGAGTATTTATTTATTCAAATCGGTGTGAATCAGTTACAGACAAAAAAGCAATTAGTAAAAACTTGTGTGACATAAAAGCAGGTCACAACAGCTCCTTTTTCTGATGGATCCACTTGTAGACGAATAGATCCACGTACGTCTTCATCTTCCTCATTCGTGCTTGCATCTGGCTCCAAATTCTACATCTGGATAGTTCCAAAGTTGCTTTTCATTTTTGTTGTACCAATAATGTGCAGTGAGAGTGTGTGGAGCTTCAAGCTAGCAGGTAAACGAATGAATGATGGGAAGTTGGCAGGCTTACTTCATGCCAACAGTCTGATGAACTACTGCTGCTCTGAAGAAACTATGTTCTAGAAAGTGACAGGCTATTTGGTTTTGGCTCAAAATGGCATAATCTAAAGACCACTGGGAAATGCTTTCAAAATAGATCTAAAGATAATCAGAACTAAGCTCCGATTTTTGTCCCAATTTCAAGAAAAACGTTCTTTAAAGACCTGCTCCATCAAAGATATGTGTTTTTTTGTGTTTTAAGCATGTTCTTGCAACATTTTTCTCATGATGGAGGATGTTTACTAAATAATTTAAGATTTAAAAAAGAATTTCTACGTATTTCTTTATTCAAATTGTGATCAATCAAGATCAGATAAAGATACAAAAAAGTTCTTATGCAGCAACTGAGACTCTGCTCTGCTCCATTCTGATGCAGACAAATACAACCATGCAGGTCTTTGTTTTCTTTGTCTGAGCTGGCATCTGGCCTAAAACTTTACAGCTGGATGGCTCTGATATTGCTCGCTGTTTTTGTTTCACTGCTAATGTTAACTTAGTGTTATGCAGGGCTTTAAGCTAGAGTGTAAACAAAAGGATCATGGGATATCAGCAGAGGGTTACTTCCATGCAAACCGTCCCACCCAAAAGTCGGAGGCAATTTTCTTCTGAATATACGTCTTAAAAAGTAACACTGGCTTTTTGATTTTGTCTGAAAAACTGAATAATAGTAATTTAAAGACCACTGGGAACGCTTTTACAACAGATAAAAATGTAGTTAGAATGGGACTTTAAATTTTAATGTCGTTTTTGTTTGTGGTGCAACACATTCAACATTACATCATAATTTCAGTTAATTTAGTCTCACCAAAATCAGTCTCAATTAAATAGGACTATTCCTGCAAGCTCATTTGTTATAACTAAATCCTAAATAGTATTTGCTACTCTGCTCTAAGAACTGCTGGGATTCTGAGTACCGGTATTTGATTTTATAGAGTGATTTATTGTTGGTACTTGTTTTGCTGTTCCTGTTGTTTATATGGTTTTTCAGATGATGATTTGATCATCTTTTCTCTTTTCTTGTCTTGTGTGTTTTAATGCCCAACAGGCAGGAGAAGGAGACAGCCATGGTCGACTCACAGAAGCTCTCAGAGACTGCAGAGGAGGTAAAGCTGCTGAGGAATCAAGAACCAAGAAGTTAAACCATCCATGAATGAACTTATGCTCCTCTGAAATTATTAATTATTATTATTATTAAATACTTTGATTTTGTATTAAAATAATATGATTGGAAATTGATATTATCTCCAAAAATTGATCTTATCTCTGGAATGCTGATTTTATTTGAATTTGTCATTGTTTTTTGGAAAAATCTAAATGAAAATTTATATTTTTAAAAGTGAGAAAAGAGCGTTTGGGAAGTGAAGAGCAAAAAGAGGTGGTGGTCCAAACCGCTTTATCAGTGTGTTTTCATCTTGTTTTTCAGACGCCAAAAGCCTTCTCAGCACGCAAGATCTCTCTTGGCAGTGAGTACCTCCTCCCCCACTTTAACTTCTTTTTTTTTTTTCTTTTTCAACCCTGTGATATTTAACTGTGACTTTGTAAATCGTTCTTATTATAAGTTAGAAACTACTGCTTTTACAATGTGTTATTTGTAATGATTATTTTTGATCGCTCCATTTATGTTCTGGAATCTAGGAAAAAATATTAAATGTGTTATGTTTTATCGTAGCCTTTTGTGAATTTTCTGCTCGTGGCACAAACTGACTTAAGTTTTGACACTGTCTTACCAGACAACAAATCCTCCCCAGGCGCGAGTAGTACAGAGGCGGAGCAGGAGTCTGGGGGAGTGGCTGGTCGCAAAAGGAGGTGGGGCTCCAGCACTGTCGTCACTGCCAAGAAGCCTTCCATCAGCATCACCACAGATTCACTAAAGGTACTGGCAGCATGTTTAGGGCACGGTCACACTTGTGCATTCGGTCACCACGAGCTGCTTTTACACGTGGAAAATGGAGCGCTAGTGTGAGCGGGCGGAGCCGCTTCTGAGTGCAGAAATGCCACCCCTCGTAGTCCTGAGAAACTTTGCAAACAGTCATGTGAATTTGTGTTTCCAATCATGTCCAGATAAAATAAAGGCTGATGTTATTTCCACAAATTTACCTGCAGCTAAGATGCACATTGCTGCTTTGCCTGCACAGATTTTAACTGCATCCAAGGCTAAATATCTAAACTCTAAACCTTTCTTCAGGTCCGTGTGGCCAAGAATAAAACACTGGCTGCACGTATTTAGAAAATTCTGTGTGAACAGTGACTTAAATAATAAATAAATAATAATAATAATAAAAGTACAGTGAGATCGTCTCACTCAAAGCTAAAACTTTTCTTCTTCTATGGCCATTTTCGGTGTTTTAGATGGTTCTGTGCATGTCAAAAATGATTTATTCTGCTCAAACGCGTGGCATATGTAAAAGTTTGTTACAGTTGGATAAAGTCTTTTAGGGTTCATGTACACAATTCAATTCTAATACAAGCTTTGATCCGATTAAATACATTTTGCACATGTACACGCAGCTAATCGGAAGGAAATCTTGATCTGAATGAGTCTGAACGGGTCAGAGTATTCTGAGGGAAGTGTTTTTATCCTGATTAGACTTTTAATCAGATTACTTTTGTCCATGTAAACAGAACTACAGCTCTTTTTTTTTACCCACTTCAAAATGAACCTAAATGAGCGTATCTATGTCACACAGAGCAGACATGACATCTAGATTTACCCTTAAGCTCTACAGCTCACTCCCTCCTCCTCAGTGACGAGCACACTTTGGTTTCACAGCCACACTCGTAATGTCCGGAGCTGCCCAGTTCTACCACAGATTTGTCTTCAGACCTGAGACTTAAGTTTGAATTATAGTTTTTTTCTTTCTTTTTGCTTTCAGTCTCTGATTCCTGACATCAAACCCAGTTTGGGTCAGGAGGCAGTAGTGGAGCTACATCCAGAGGAAGCTGCCCTCTCTGGGGCAGAAGAGGAAGACGGGGAGCGCTCTGAGCAGGACCTTCAAATCCGCCGCACTGTCACACAAGTAAGTATTGATGCTCAATCATGAGCTGTAGATAATGTAGGGTCTTGTATTCTGAAATGTTAGGTTAATCAAACGTTATTTAAATTATTAGGACTCGGTTGATTAAAATCAATACATTGATCTAAGCTTGATAAATCAATAATAAATCCATAAAAGTAGAAATGCTAAAGTCCACTAGCTTGCATACAATGGGATTTCCCATAGGACGGCTAATGCTAACGCTCGGTTGACGTAAATATACACTGCTGACTGAATTGACATCTTTATAAACTTGAATGTTCCAAACTATTTTAAGGAAATGTTTTTAAAGTAACCTTTTGTGATCTAAAGCTCTGTTTTTGCTCATTATTTGCTGCTTCTTCTGTGAAAAAGTGTAATGCTATAGTACGATCGCCACCTAGTGGCCAAACTGAAACATCCTCCAGGAGAAGCAGAACAGTTGTTGGGTCTACTCTGTTTGAGGATTCATGTAACACTGTATGGTATAAAACAATCTCATTATCACTACACTAATACATTTTGCTAAAGAAAACGCACACAGACAATCCAGACTAAACTGAGCTCAACCAAAACCTTTTTAGAAAACCAACAGTGGTAATCATTTTTCTTTTCTAAATTGTTCAACTGACTAGATTCACACCTATATTCCCAGTTCTGTCCATGTTTGATTACAAAGCCATTTCCAGAACGTCATTTGAACACACATACTGACTGCACCGTCTTTAAGGAGAAAGGATAAATAAAGATGTTGCTCTGTTTTGCTGTTTCTCCTCTGTCTAAGGTGGTGCACACAGAAAGCCCAGAGAATGGGGAGAAAGAGGCGAAGAGAAGCAGACGAGAGGAACCAGAGGAGGATTGTCGGCCAGACCAAGAAAGAATAAAGACCCAGGAAGAGCCGGTGGAGGTCTCCCTCCACGGGACCGTGGAAGCCCAGTTGCCAGCACACACCAGCCATGATGTAGAAATGAACACTGGTAATAATCCTCCTCATGAGGGATCTTTAACTCACTGTTTCTGACCCTGAAGTGACACAAGAAAGCCCTAAAACTAAGAAAAACAAATCGTTGACCTTTTTTCTTTATTCCAGTGACTCCCAGCGATACCCTCATTCGTCGCTCCATCAGCCAGCAGAAAATGGGCGTTTCCATCACCATCGACGACCCTGTCCGCACAGCCCAGCAGCCCTCCCCACCCCGAGGAAAAGTCTCCAATATCGTCCACGTATGCAACCTGGTGAGGCCGCTGCTGCTCTCTTTCTGATGCGTCACAGAACACCGCACTGTTTGGAACAGCTGTTGAGAATTGTGTGACACAAACCTCTTGTTCAGGTGAGGCCGTTCACACTCGGACAGCTGAAGGAGCTGCTCAGCAGAACTGGATCGCTGGTGGAGGACGGCTTCTGGATCGATAAGATCAAGTCCCACTGCTACGTCACTGTAAGTCATGGCGAGGGGTTTCTGGGGGGGCGTTTGGTTTGTGTGGCTCATGATTGTGTTTGTTTAGTATTCCAGCGTAGAGGAGGCGGTCGCTACAAGGACAGCCCTCCATGGAGTGAAGTGGCCTCAGAGCAACCCCAAAGTCCTCAGTGTTGACTTCTGCCAGCAGGATGAGGTCAGACCTGAACCCTTTTCATTAATACTCATAATTATTTGTGGTGTTTAGCACTAAAAGCTCACGTGTGTTTTGTAGTTGGACTTCCACAAGAGTTTGGGAACAGCAGAGCGGCCGGGAGATGACCAAGGCCCCGCCCCCGGCCGTGGGCGAGCGTTAGGCCTGCCCTCCCTGCTCCCAGAGCGAGACCAATGGGCTGAACGGGAGCGGGAGATGGAGCGCCGGGAGCGGGCCCGGGCGGAGCGCGAGTGGGATCGGGACAAAGTCAAGGAGTTCGGGAAACGAGGGGAGGAGAAGGAGGGGGGTTCTCGGAGATCACGCTCCAGAGAGAGAAGACGTAAGGAGAGGGGAAAGAGCAAGGAGAAGAAGACCGACAAGAAAGGTGAGGATCAGTCACCAAGATGCATGTAGTGTCAAATGAAAAAGCTGACATTTGTAAAATATATATTTTCTTTCTTGGGGGGGTCGCAACAGCTGATGAACCTCCTGCAAAGTTGCTAGATGATTTGTTCTGCAAAACTAAAGCAACTCCCTGCATTTACTGGCTCCCACTGACAGATGAACAGGTGAGACTTGAACACCTTTGTGCTGCTTCCACTGTACTGGGAGTGAAGCGATCAATTTAAAGTATTATTTATTGATGCTGATAAGATTCAGCATCAATAAATGCAGGGTAACACAACATGACAGTTGAAGGGTCACTCCACTCTCAGCTCAGATTTGAAAAATTAAAAAAAAGTGGGCGGGGCTAAGGGAGGCTACACTCCATCTTCAATAATGGAAGTTGATGCCTTTGACTGTATTTTACAATACAATGTGATGTGTTTATAGTGATGATAGTTGACCAATCACGAAATTCAACTGTAATACCTCGTTTCACCCTATAGGGGGCCACATACACAACATTTTTGACTATATTTTGAAATTGAACAAGTTTATTTTAAATTGTAAAATGTGGCAGCGACCAACAGACTGTACTATTAAAGCCACATTTATAAAGGTCAACAGTCAAAATAAGTAGATTTAGACTACGGCCCGTGGGCCAGATCCGGGCCACCTCCACATTTGGCCCGGCCCCCAAACGATATCGGAGACCCATTATTTTTTATATATTGTATTTATAGGTTTCATTTTTTAAATCTTTCAGTATTGTTTTTTTTCTGTGAAGATTACAGAAAGGTTATGATGCCCTCACCAGAAAAAGTTTGGGGACTCCTTTAAATGATGTTATTCACTGACCTAAAATTGATCTAGGAAATCTTTAACAAAAACTTTAACCAGTGTGACTCGGAGATAAATACCTGAGTACTGAACAGTGCAGATGAAGTTTTACAGATTCTTTGTATTTCTTGCAAGATAATAAATTAAATGTGTACAAACAAGAAAAAAAGAATTAATGTCAAATCAATTGACATTTCAGTTTAATAAAGTTCTGCCCACTGTTGTTCATCCACACGAAACATTATATTATTTGAACATTTCTACCACATTCATGTATTTGCAAACATCAGAATGTTTCTACACATTGGAGTGTATTGATGGCTGGATAACTTTTTGTTACATTTTTATGTTAAATTAAAATAAACCTACTATGTCTCGTTTCAAATGATATTTTCCAGTATTGATTATAATCGTTTTATTTCCTTTTTATTCCATTTTAAAATGGTTGATTAATAAACGACTTTCCTCAGTGACATCGATCTGGTTGGATTGTAGGAATATAAGTTGCACCCCTGCACTGTACAGATAGTAACCCCCCTCTGCTTCTTTCAGTACGTTCAGCGGCAAGCTGCCCGCGCCGAGCGGATGAAGGAGCGGGAGAAGCTAAGGAAAGAGCTGGAAGAGGAGGAGGAGAAGAAAAGGGAAGAGGAGCGCAAAGAGCGAATGAAAACCACAGGCGCCACAACCGGAGACCGGGGCGAGGGTGAGAAAGACAAGGACCGGGACAGGGAGAGGGACAGAGACCGGGGCAGGGACCGGGAGAATGACAAACGCAGGGACGGCCATCGTAGACCGGGGGCCAGCGGGGCAAGCTCCAGCCGGCGTTCACGCAGCCGCAGCGACCCCAGAGACCGGAGGCGCTGACGGACTCCGCCCCTCTTCCTTTTGCCTTTCACTACATGTACTTTGTTACAATTAAGACCTAAAAAAACAAACAAAAAAGGACCAACTGATGTCGATTCCATCTGTCACTTTCTTCAAAGCACATCAGCGCAGTAAGGGGACCATCCTGTTGTTGTTTTCAGAGTGCTGTACATCTGACGAGGATTCAGTGGTTTTCTTCACTCATCTCTTCAGCTCTTCGTTCTGGCTGTGTAGCAGTATGACATCCCGGGTAGTTTGAATTCTATGCCCAAAGATTTCCCATTCGCTCCGACGTTTAGGTGCCAATGAACGAATCCGAGTCGGTTTGTTGCATCATTGAGAAGCCTTTTCTCTGGCTGCATGTAGTGCAGGGCCGCTCCTCCGCACAGACGGTGGCAGAAATCAGAAACGATTGGAATCGGCGTGTTTGGCATTTTGTACAGACGTATAAGATTATTCAAAGTGGAGTCTTTAAATAAGGCAGCTTTGGGGTATTTTTCACTAAGTGTGTAATAACTACTAAGGCGATGCAGTGTTCCTCTTTCTCTGTTGAAAAGAGACGAGATGATTCTCTGCAGGAGAAAATCTGTCACATCTACGATTTATGATTAAGTCCATGTTGAATCTGTTTCCCTTCTTTGATTTCTCCCTCCAGTTCTCTCGGGCTGCAGAAGGGGGGGTCGCGCTTTTCTCACCAATGGTTTTAATATTGTTTTTAATTATTTTATCATTTTAGTATAAAGATTTGGTTTTGTTTTTTTAATTTCTTTGAGTACACCTATCAGTGGTGAATGTACAAAAAAATAAAATTGAAATTTAAAATGACTGGAGTGTTTCTGGTTTTTCTTTTTCTGTTTAAAAGTCCCACTCTGGCCATCTTTTGATCTATATCAATTTGATTTTTTGCCAAAATCTTTCTGCAGAGCGGCAGTACATTCAAATTCACCTCTGAGCTGTGGGCAGGACCATGGAGGAACTCCGCTCCCTTTTCCCCTCACCTTTTTCTACATCATAAATATGCTCTTTTAACTGCATAAATGCACCATTTTAACAATGATTTGGATAAAATAAATATTAAAAAATGCAATTTCAAGCTTAATTATGTTTATGGCTCCTTAAAGCAGAAAAATGCCACAACAAAATTTTTTAAAACACCAGAAACATATTTTTATTATTGCTGCAAGAATTGATGTAAATATTTAGAATGTCCACAAGAGGGCAGAAATGTTGCATCACTTCATTGAACTCCCTTAAAAACAGATTGTTTTTGATTGTTTTTTTTTATTTTTTACAAAACAATTGACCAAAGTACTAATAGTATTTATAAAAGTAAAATAGTGACGGTAGAAGGAACATTTCAGTCTTTTCATGAACACGTAACTACTGATTTATTAATGTATGTTGGATGTGGTTGTTACTATTTCAAACAGCATTTTTGGAAAGCATTTTTTTATCACAACGATTTGAATATGAAAAATTATGACTTTAATCTCAGAATTCTGAGATTAAGGTCAGAATTTTTCATGGGCTTTTTTTTCCAGTGGCCCTAATCCTCTTCCGTAGAAATGCCACAAGAAATACCAGAAATGTTTTTTTTTTTTATTGCTGCATGATTTGATGTCAATATTTAGAATGTCCACGAGGGGGCAGTCATGTGGCATCACCCTATTCAACAACTTTAAAAAACAAAAACCTGATTCTTTTGGATTGTTTTTTACAGGACAAATGAAACTTGATAGAAGTACTAAAAGTTTTTCTAAAAGTAAGACTGCAGAATGACTGTTTCCGTCCTTTCATGAAGAAGTGACCATTGACTCATTAAATATGCTCCCCTATGTGGGAACTGTTACTTTTTAGTTGTTTTTTCCCCTTAATTTCTCAGTTTTCTTAGTCACATTTACCGTCTCTCCTCCACATCAGCCTCCGTCCTTCTCTCTGGTCTTGAAGTTCATCCTGCGGAGCTCAGCAGAAGCTTCCGGATAATTACAGCCTTTTGGTTGCTGAGCAAAACATTTTTCTGCCCTGATGAAACTCCTGTCTGAACCCGGCAAGGACCTTTCACATCTGCTCCGATCGGCCGGGAATAAAGTTGTGTTTTGTTCAAACTCATAAAGGGATTTACTTAAATAGAGTTGCTCATGGATGACAAGTAAAAGAGTAAACATTTCCAAGGTAAAACTGATGATAAAGGGTTTTTTTCCCCCAGAAATTCTGTTCTTTTTTTCAGTTTTGTTTTGTTTTTTACTTCAAATACAATTTTTCAGTCCAGATGTATCAAACCTGATGTAAAACAATAATGTCTGTTTATATTAGGGTTGTAGGGAAAAAATATATCGCAATATTTCCTTTTGCAATACTTATATCGTGGCGATATTTAACTCATTTATGGGTATCCTTCAGGGTTTTACTCTTTTTTTCTACTTTTTTATTCTTATACTGAAAAAATGTTTTATTTGTTTACATTTTTTAATTTAATATAGTTTATAACTTTTGATAGGTTCACGTGACTTCCTTTCAAAATAAAAGACAACCTGTGTCACATAGGATCATCTCAAAGCAGTAAATGTAGTAATTGGCAGTGTAATATCAGCAGTAACAATGTATAAAAAAAAACACCTTATTTTAACTAACATAAACTGAATTAGAGCTAACTAGCTGATACTTTCAGTTTTTCTAACCATAAGGTGCACATAAAATCATTTCATTTGTTCAAAAATAGAGTGCGCCTTTATTCTGGTTGTGCTTACTGACTTCAAGTTGATTTTCTACAGTAAAAAGGCAAACAAAAATATATCAAAATGTCGTGTTGCATTTTGTCCATTTGTTTTTGAGTGAGTCAAATAAAGTTTAAGCTGTTTTTTTTAACTTCACTACTTACTTTTTACTTAACAGTTACTTTTTAGATATGAGAACTTTCAATTTGAACTAGAAAGCCACAAAGGAGGGGTAAAAGAGCCATGTTGGACAGAACCATCTCTTCAAAACACTTATTTTATTTCATGCAACAGTTAGCATGCTAACTGAGGCTTGTAGAGTCGTCCAAGGAAATGGAACTGAAGGATTCTGGGAAAGTTTGAAACTCTTAAACTTTTTTTTGTATGGAATTTAAACCAGGTATGGGGATTGTGGGAAAATTGGTATCCCAAATGAGATTTCTCTTCAGGAAATCCACTTTCTTCAAGATTTTAAAGCATGACAAAGGTCAAACGGTCTACTGTTGCTGCAGATCAGATCATGTAAGTAAACACTTGAGCTTTCCTGCTCAGTGTTCCATCAATCTTGAGTTCATTCAGAGACAGCAGCGTGGGCAGAAATAGAATAAAAAAGTCTCTCATTGTGCAGTTTCCTCTGAAGCGTTCCCTCCCACAGGACCACAGCCGGTGGTGCAGGTTCAGGTCAGAGGTGTAGGAGGGTCCTCGGTGAGAACCACACACTTTTTGCCCTGCAAGCACTCACCTCCGCTCTCAGAGGAACCGCAGTGAATTCCATGGCGGGAGCTTTGAGGCTCATGAGGCTTTTGAAAGCTCCCGTCTGATGTGGCTGCTCTGATTTCTGCCTCCTTTGACAGCTCTTGGTGTCTCATCTACCTATCGGTTTGTCAAAGGTCAGGACTTGCTTTTATTTTTCATGAACTATCTGGCCACAAAAACATGACCTTTGATGAAATATGACGAGACCATCTTGTAGTTCAAACTTTTCTTTAATGTATACACCCTCCTCCTCCTTCCTCTGCCCCCCCCCCCTTCTTTGCTCTCTTTTTTTCATGTGTGATGACATGTAAATGCTTATGGAAACCAGATGTGTCCTGCTGCAGCTGAAGAGGCAGAGCACAAGTGAAAGAAAGACGCACGGCTTGGTGCTGCACTTCATTAAGAGGCTGCAGGAGATGTAAAGATGGAGAACAGGAAGTGTTTAACCTTATAAAATGATGATGCTTAAATGTCAGAGCAAAGAGGGGGGTCTGCGGATGTGGCCGGGTCAGAAGGAGGGGAGCCTCAGCTTAGGGAACCTGAATCAGCATCTCCTACGAGATGTTTAGAAAACCCCACTGTACGAGACAAAAAAAAGGACTAAAACACTGGTTTCTTTACACTTTTATTTTATGGTTTCATTATTTTTTTAAGTGGTACGTTACTTTTCCCTTGATAGTTAAGTCAATATTTAAGTACAGGGACTGTTTAAGGTAAAAAGACTGGGTTTCAGCTAATATAGCTGCGTTTTTAATCAAAGAGGACAAAGTCTATGAAAGACAAAACTGAAAAAAAGACATCTTGAAATACAAAAAATATCTTAAACTGATGTCTAAGAGTCATTTCCACACAAAAATCTAAATGGAAAAAACACAATGCAGTCAAAATAAAAAAAGTTTAGTCTTTTATCCTTTTCAACACCTTAAAAACATTCATATTTACATGCAAACAATCTGTAATCTTATTTTGCTTTTTTAAAAATTGATTGCCTTTTTTTTTAACTTTTTTAAATGTAAACATATTTACAGAACATATACACGAATGCATTACAAACAGTTTCTACACAGAATAAGCACAGATGAATAAAAATGTACACGTTAACAAATATACTGAAAATTAAAATAAAAATTAATGAGATAAGAGGGAAATAAACCGTCCACCACTGGGTACACTTTTGAGAATATTCTAAAGATCAGTAATAAATCCAACAAATTTGGTAACAAACTTTCTTACTTTGAATGTATTCTTATTAAGTTAAAAGTTTTCTTCCTCTAAAACTTCAAATTCAAAGGTAACGTGTATCTGGAGAAGAACATTAAATATATTAGGGAGCAAAAAAAGTAGTTCATATATTTAATAAATAAGAAAATCTGTTACCACACATAACCTGATATTTCATTCCTCACTGTGGACAATACAAAACAAAGAAACTTATTAGAACAAAAACGTAGAGAAGAAAACTGAAACACATTTATTTCTCAACTTTATCTCAGTTTTTCACCTTTGAACAGTTGATCAATAACTGAATTGATGCTGTGATACAAGCATTGATCGTTTAATCATGAGGATCATCAGAATTGATTGTAAGATTTCTCAGTTTTATAAAACTATAAACGGTCGCTGCACTGTGGTGTAGTGGTTAGCACCTTCTCTTTGCAGTAAGAGAACGCTGGTTCAAATCCCAACAGGGACTAATTTGTGTGGAGTTTGCATGTTTTTCCTTTGAACGCCTGAGATTTCACTGGGCACTCTGGCTTACTTAGTCCAAAGAAATCCTTAATGGGTTGAATAATTACTCTAAATTGTCCCTAGGTGTCTATGGATGTGTGATTGTGTGGACCTGCAACAGACTGGCGACACATTTACGCATTTCTGAGTATTCCTCTAAAAACCTGCAACATGAAATTGGCGGCACCACAAAAAAACACCTCACAAAATAACGAATTTTTCATAAATAATTTCTTCTTTAGTGTGGCAGAGGTAATATATAATCATATATATGGATATAGTTTACTCTGAAAGACTTAAGAAGGTATGAGCTTTTAAACTTTTTGTCCCCTCGTTTAACATCATGGCTTCAAATGTCAATTTTGTTTAAAAGCTCAGGGGTTATTGGAACTGTTTGCTGAGTGACTTAGAGAGAGTTCCTTCATTTAATATTTATATTTTAACATAATTAAAACTTGTTGGGAGTGATGTGAATGTACAAAACAATGTGAACACTTAAAGAGCAGCTGAGAAGTGAGGATTTTATGCAGACTTCATGCAAAAAAAGGCATCAAATACAGAGTTTGTTGGGTTGTAGGGGTGTTTTTTTGTTGCTTTTTGCTAGTTTCTTTCTCTTTTTCTGTTATATGATTTCTACTACTGCAATTCCACATTAAATCCCTCCTCCTCTGAAGGTGGTTGTCAATATAAATTAAAATTCTCCAAAAATACCTGAATGTTAAAACACCCTCAATATGTTGTGGAGCTTTAGACTCTTCATCAAGGATTTCCAACAGTCAGTTCTGTTATGTCTGTATGGGAAAACAGTTCTAAAGAATGTTTGCAACTCAAGGTGGAATTCATGCCAATGAGGGTTAAAGCAGCACTGGAGGCAAAAAAAGGAAAAAAAATCTACGATATTTGTAGACTTTTTTTAGACAAAATTTCCTATTGTAGAGTTTTATTTTGAAAAAGTAGATTTTCAGACACTGGAAGCTTAAAAATTACAACTTTAGCCCCGTTTGGACAGGTCAGTGAAAGTATTGTCTAATTTAAACCGTGTTGGGGACGACTGTACTAGAGGACCAATAAAGAAGTTATTCAGAGTTTTATCCTCAGGATAAAAATAAATAAATAAATAAATTAATTAATTAATAAAACTTTTGCATTTTATTTTTTGCTTAGGGCCCCAAACTGCTAAGTCTGCAACTTCTTATAGGTAAATGCACAATAAGTATTGTTCTTAAAATAAAAAAACAAACTAGGAAATTTGTATTTCTGCTCAATTTTAAAAAAAATCTACAAGCAAATCCTACTATGAGTGAAATTGTGTTTTATTTGAACTTAAAAAATTCAAATTTGATTAGAAATTGGACGACTGTGCTCCTAGCAGTGCTACAGGGTTAAAGGGGCTGTGGTCTTTTGTTGGGCTTTAGGGGGAAAAAAAGAAGTGACACATTTTGCAGACAGTGAAGGAAAAGTTCTCCGGTTACACACCGAGAAGAGAAAAGAGAGGACTGTGGGGAGGAATTGTGCTGAAGCGATTCGTTTTTCTTCGCTCTGCAGAGTCAGCTGGGAAGAACAAAAAGACAGTGACCCGCAGCTAAACGCTTCGCAGGTCTGCAGGCCGCAGGGCCGAGATAATGACTGTGCTCAACAAAAATTCCAAAAAACTTTTTCCAACACAAAAAACCAAAATGGATCCAAACAAACTCCCATCCCCCCTTTTTTTCTCAATGCTGCGTCCTGCTGTGTGTCTGGCTCACATGATGCAGTTGGAATTCCAGATGTTAGTCATGGAATTCTGCTCCATCTCTGGCCTCCAAGTGGGGCTTTTGCTCCCCCCTAAAAACCTCGTGACTTCTTTTCTCAGCTGCAACTCTTAAAAACACAAGACAAAACCCTTTTCCTGCTAATGGAGTGTTTTTGAAAGGGAGCATGTGGTCTAATCATGTCACATCATAGAGGCGTTGACGCCCACCCGTACAGTTATTTACAGCTAATCTCATTTCTGGATGCTAACTCTGCTTTGACAGATGTTATTAGGGAGGAAAAAGAGATGATTAAGTTTGTTGTTTGGTCTTTTACAGCCCAAAAAACAGTCCAACTACAGAATTTATGGTTTTGTACTCACAGTTTGTCAAACCTCAAATCCATGTTTTGATTTTTAACGACAAGAATATTGCATTGTAATTATAGTTCTCACACGTTCAGTCACACCAGAGAACACGCTTAAGGTTTACAGTTTATATTTCTTTTCCTGCTGTGCAGAAACGGCGTCGTACGACTATCCTCCTCATCCCTGTTTCTACTTAAGCTTTGGACGCCGTCTGCATTTTCCGACCCAGTTTGAAGCGTGCCAGATTCTGAGCCCCGGTAATGCAGAGTGGTGCGGTTGGGGAACAAGTAACCTGGAGGTCCAGGGAAATTGGGGAAGCCCAGATGGAAAAAGAGTGGAATAGCAAGGGAAAATCAGAGTACAGAAAGCCTTTTTTAAATTGCTTTATTCTTGTAGGAAAAGCATAAAACGTGCACACAAAAAAAGGATTATCATTATTATCATCATTTTTAGTATTATTGTCATTGTTGAACTGCCTGATTGTCCCTTGATTAAATGAAAATGACAGAGTCCTTTGAAGATCATCAGTTTTATTTTCACTTTAGATTGATTCAAGGTTTCCAAAAATTAAAGCAAACAACAACAAAAAAAAAGTAATCAAGTTTCAAGAAACCATTATCCCAGTTCACTGTTCCCACAAATATAAAATTAAGGCCACTTTTATATGTCTCTGTCCAGCAGGACTTTTAATGACATTGTATAAAAAAATGCAACAACAACAATAATAGTATCAAACATAATACTAATGACAACATCATTTTTGACACCAAAAAAGTGTGAAAAAGGAAAAGACACAGTTGTGTTTATTGCTCTGATAGGAGTGCATCTCGGGTTTCATAAGGTTGTTTCCCTTTTATGGTCCAAACTGGCTCCAACATTCAGCTTTACTGGAAGATTGGGAAACATGGTGACTTTGCAGTTTACATGTTTGTGAGTGTTTGAGTTAGTGAGGACGAAAGTTCAGCAAAACAGTCTGACTCTGCAATGTCTTCAGACATGAATCAGAAATTCACTTAACAATTGCTTTAAAAAAAACAACAATAAAAAAAAGAGACATTGAAAAAGGCTAAAACAAACAGCAAGGAGCTGGCGTCAGTTACCACAGGAGAGGAGGCCAAAAAGGGAGAGGAAAAAAAAGTGGCTGACAGAGAGTTAATGACAGGTTTTGTAATTAAGTTTAACACTTTTCCAGCTTCCTTGGTCTTTTCCTCGTCTCCTGCTCCCTCATCAGGGCGTTTCCCTCACGTTTTCCTCTCTTCCCTTCCTACTAGGGGTGTAACGATTAACCGATGTAATTGATGAATCGATTCATAGTCCTACGATAGATCAATCTGTATGAGGCAAGTTGCTAAAATCATTGAAGTTTTGGCTAAAGATGTCCTGGATTGATTTAAAGTCGAATCGGATCCTTCAAAATGAACGATACCACAAAGTATGATATGAATTGAATCGTCAAAATGTGTCGCTACACCCCTGTTCCACCCTTCACTTCCGTCTATACCTTGTCTAGTAGGGATCTCTGGCAATACAGGAGTCGACGTGGCGTGCCATATCGGCGGAAAAACAACAACACCGCTAACGTGGCGATGACGCACACCAACAGGAATAACGGTAGGACTACGACCGCCGCTCCGCTGCCCGGACTGGTCTCGATGATCGTCACATCCACATCAGCCACCGTCTCTGTGTCCCTCTCCTTCTCCCTTTCTCTTTCTCTGTCTCTGTCTCGAGTTCTGTCGCTGTCTTCCCGGTCCTTCTCCCTCGTCTTGTCCTTGTCGTGTCCCCCTCTTCCCCCATCAGTCTTGGGGTCTTCGTTGGGGCAGCCCATCCAGTCACGAAGAGCTGACTTGGGGTATCCGGGCTCCACGCGCATCACCTGGCTGTTGTACTTCCAGTACTTGTTGTTTTTGTAAAAATATGTGTATGCTAAAAGACGGAAAAGAGAATCGTGAAAAAAACAAAAAACAAAAAACTTTAAAGTGTTTGTTGAGATGCCAGAATGAAAATGTTACCCTGATCTTTGCTCATGAAGGCTGCCTTGATGTTTTCAGGTACCCCCTGCCACATACTGATGGGTTTGGGATACTCCTCATCAACACTTCTGGATCCTTCATTAAAGCGATAGTACCTGAAAGAATGACAGCAAAAGGTAAAGCTATGCAGAGTAAAAAAAATAAACAAAAGGCTTATCTGGAAGTACAATTTGATACTTGACGATAAAAAACATCCTAAACAGACTACAAGGACTTGATCTTGAACTGATTTTTTACATTTTATTTATTTTTCACTGAGTTTCCTAACGAGTCTCCTAGTGGTGACATTGTGATATGACGTGGTTACTAGTGTGTTAGATTTAAACTTGCCTCAACCTGGAAGTGTGATGGATTTTTCATTGGTTAAAATACAAAAATGCATACAACTGTATTTTTTTTCAACAAAACCAATCCTAGCAACTATGGAAAAATGATTTCAAGAGCTGAACTTAATTCTCTAACCACCAGCTCTAGAGCAAATATGTTATTTAAAAAGAAATGGTTGTGTGCATATCTTGGTTGGGTAGTTAAACAGTTAAAATTCCCTTTTAAGAACTTTTTTCTGTCAAAAAAGTTGCAGAAATAAATGGAGATTTACTGTGACTGTGACTTTTAAACCAGAAATGATTAATTACTTTTTATTTCTACCACAATTTTTACAATTTGCTGTAAAACAAAGCCTAACAATAATGGGAGCAGTACTTAAAGTGAGCAACTGTTAGGGTTTGCACTAAATAATAATAAACTATTGCTTTTTTAAACAGTGACAACTGTAGGTTAAATACTCATTAAAGTCCCCCCAAAGTTTATTTTTCATTCTTGAATAAGAAGCAGTGCTATGACTTGTAGTTTGGGATTTGGTGCACGTCTGAACTTTTACCATTCTAGTTGTGGGATTTTCCCTGGAATCTTATAAAACGCAGCACAGTTTGGGTTTGTTCTTCAACATGCAACAACCACAAAGAAAACTGATGACTAACTTGTTCCCTCGGAAGAAAAACGTCTGTCCGTTGAGGGTGTAGTAGAGAGCAGCATCTATGCGATCCTCTGGAAGTCCGGAGCCCATTTCCGACAGCTTTTTGGGGTAACCAGAGTCTAGAAGAGATTCACTGAAGACCCAGTATCGGTCACCTGTGTGAAAGAGATTGGAAATAGTATAATGATAAGTAGTAAACTGGAAAGTGTGTAATGTTTTTACTAAAGTGGTCAAGCTAAAGCAAATTTACCTTTAAAAAAGACAAATTTGCCATCTTCCCTTTCAAAAGCAGCATTAATATGAGTGGGCAGCCCCCTCCAAAAGTGACCAATAGGCATAGGGTATCCGTCCAACACGCGGTTGTTCCGCACTCGCCAGAACCAATTCTCCTGCGAGGAGGGTTTATAAAAACAAACATTAAAATCCAGGCGCACTGAGTGAATCAGAGTGGAACGGTGGCTTTACCTTAAACACAAACATTTCTCCTCTGAAGATGCCGATGGTGTCAAAGTGCCCATCGCAGATGTTGGGGCCAAAGCGAGGCTTGTCGGGTGAGTAGGTGGGCTGAGGGTCCAGGTCGGGAGTTTGTGGCGTTACGGGTGGAGGTGGAAAGTCTGACCCAGAGCCTGTGTGAAGGCAGATATATTGGATGTTGTGGAACTTCAAAAAAAGAAAAGTTTCCTTAAAAATTACACAGAAGCCAATTTAAGATTTTCCATAAAAAAATGATAGAAGGGAAAAATCCCTGAGATCTGTGTCATGGATTAACCTGATTTGGAAGGTTGAATGGGAAATAAGTTAAATTAGTTTTTGTTTTTATTATTATCTAAAGAATTATAAGAATAAATTAGAATCTGAGATTAAAAAGATAAATAAAAAGTACTAAGATTTGTCAGAAGCCCTTAGAATTAATGTAAAAGTCTAAAAAAAAGTCTGATAATAATAATTAGTTAAACGTTAATGCATTAATTAATACACTTAGAAATGCATTAAAGTGTTTTTAACACTTTAATTTATAGTTAATTAATTTTTTATTGTATTTTTATTATTAATTAAATAACATTAAAATAGGAAACCTTTTGATAAAATTTTACAAAGTAATTTGATTAAACTGCATTCATACCAAAAAAGTTTTTTTTTTCAAAAGGAAGATATAAGAATTTTGATATTAATAAAGTTTACATACCAAAATTTAAGTCATATTTTTTTTACTTACAATGTCCGTAAAGGTTTTAAAAAGTCAAACTCTTAAAATGCAGGTGAGTTGTCTTGAGAAAATTTTAAAATATATAGCAACAAAGTAAAAAAAATATCTAGACCAATTCAATGTTAAGGAGATTTTAATTTTTAATTTTAAATAAAGCTCCACTTTTTCTCAAAAATCTGGGATCTAAATAAAGTTATGATGGAAAAAAGTAAACGTTCAGAGATAAAATTCTGAAATTTAAGATCAGATGCACAGTTTTGAAATTGTGATTCAATTTATGAGAAAATTTTGATAAAAATTAAGCTTGCTAAAAAAAAGCTTGACTTTTAAGAAAAACAAATCTGTCACCCATCCCACAATTCTGTTATTTCAGGGGCCATCACTTTTTTGACAGCAGAATTATGATTTATCATATTTTAGAAAATGTATTTACAATTGTTTATCCTAACTTTTAAATCCTAAAAGTTTCTTTTAGACTAATAAAGGGTTAAAAACTATACATCAAGACCATTTCAACAGATGGGAAATCATTTAATATCAAGAACTATTGAAGGTTGATTAGCTCCAAACCTCTACCAGTGTCAAACAGAACCAGGTTTTTTGGATAAATGCCACTATATTCAGCATACCATAAATTTGCTGGATGCCTCTGCGATCATCTTCAGGAAGTTGGAAGTTTTCCGTGTCCATCCACTGATAGAAGGGAGCCATGATGGCAGAGGGGTCATTGGAGTGCTCCAGACCCAGCGCATGCCCAAGTTCATGCACCGCTACAAGGAAGACGTCATTACCTGAAAAGACAAATCCCTGTTTTAGTAGCTAATTCTGAGTAAAAAATATAAAACTATCTAAAGCTTTTGGAAGGATGAAGTCTGTACATTTCTGTGGCTGATACATCTTCAAACATACACACTTTTACAGTCATGTACAGCCTGGATTAGGAGAAACGAGGCTGGACCAGATTATGCTTGACGACTTTTTTCAAACATCTAAGCTCTCTGAGAGTCATCAGAGTTCAGGAAACAGGAACTCACCGGACAGATCTTTGTTTCCTATCGTCCACGGCTCAGCTGCATCAAAATGGGTGTCTCCCCCGATCCCGTCGCTGGGAAAATAGGCGTGTGCCAGAAAACCGCCCTCACCATCAAACGGGCTGCTGTCGCCATGGAAACCCTCCGCAAAAAAGATCATGATGTCGGCAAACTTCTCCACCTTATCTCGTATGTAGCTGTATGGGATCTCCCGGAAGCGAAGTGGTGTGACTCTCTCCCAAACTTTGAAGGCCCTCCTGATGGCCTGGTGGGTCTCGTACTCGCCCACCTTCGGGGTGTAGTTCTGTATGCTAAAACAAACAAACAAAAAAATACGATCCACTCAACTTTCACATTAACGTGGAGTTCAATCATTGTGCACTGTTTGTTGACTTACGAGAAGGTGATGTCTTTCTTGTGCCACTTCAGAGCTTGGTAGGCGTAGCGCTTCCTCCTCCGTAGGTTGCTCTTCAGCTCAGCACCAAACTTATCCGGCACGCCACAGCGTGGTCGCTTCATGGCCCTGCCAAACAAAAACATGTCTCAACAACTTGTACGTGCAACAACTTGAGTTTTTATTACACTCACTCAATGGTGTTGTCGTCGAAGGTGCCGGTAACCGTGAGGCCGTAGAACTTCTGCATGGTGGCGATGGCAGAGGAGATGGACTGGGGGGAGCGGAGGGCGTGGGTCCTCAAATCTCCAGGAGGCAGGTAGCCGTACTGTTGAAGCCACGACTGCAGGGCAAGGCGAAAAAGGTGGACAAATTGTTTAAAGGTCCTTTTTACGGTAAATAAAAATGTTTAAAGCTTTGTTTTGTTGATTCAGTCAGGTGAAGAAGCTGTTACCACAGTGGCCTTGTGGTAGAGTGTTTTCCCTGAGACAAGAGGGTTGTGGGTTCAAATCCATAGTCATGTCATACATTAAAAATGGGAATATAGTTGTAGTGGGAATTTTAACTGGTTGGATTGGGTGAATAAACCACCAAATGGTTCCTGACCGCAGGTGTGTCTGTAGCTCACCCCTAACCCCAAGAGAAAGGTTCATTGACTGTATAAGCCAGAGTGATGTCACCCATTCAAAAAGCCTTACTTATGGCCCCTATAAAATCAAACTAATTTTTTCTATGATACGGATGCCGCCATTTGGACCCAGACGAGGTTAGAAGTTGGTCTGAGTCAATGTTTCTATGGTAACCACTGTCGCCAATCAGGAGAGAGTTTCTTGGAAACACACCCCTTTCACTGAACATGGCTCTGGAAAATCTGTCAATCAAACGTTTGAAGTGGGGGCCAGCGGACACCACATGCTTTTATTTCAGCATTTGATTCGGCAGTTCATAACTTAAAAAAATTCAATGATTAAAAATTAGAATTAGCAAAAACATGTTAATAAAGATATTCTGAGACTGACTGAGTAATAGCTGTTTATTTATCAATGAAGTCTATGGGATTTTGGCTTCTTGGAACCAGAGGGTACTTCCTATTTGGAACGCAAAGGGGGAGGGGTCACTCTGTCCAGTTCTCTATATACAGTCAACTAACTTTGCCTTAAGAACAAACATCTGCAAGAAAAAATCAAGTTTGATGTATGTTCTGTCCAGCTGCTTCAAAGACTGACAATCAAAGAAAACTTTTATCTAACGCATTTCTATGCTTGAGTGTTTTGTAGTCTTAATGAGTAATATCTGGCATGTTTCCATCGAATGACTGAACTTAAATGCTGTTCAACCATCAAAGACGCTCCAGTGGGCATGAAGACTTCAGCTGATTCAACAAACATTTAAACAAACAAGGACTTCATGTTTTAACAAAAACCTGATGTCAACAGTTTTGTGTTTTTTAGTTTACGTTCGGTGCTATGACTAAGTCAGAAAGACATTTTTCTTAAATGTCGAAGTCTCCTTTGGCTCCTTTGGCCTCGACGAAAGCTTGACCTGACTTTCCCCTTAAACCCATTTCACCACAGTACAGCTTTGAAATGTGGACGGCCGCCAGCCGCACTTCTCCCACACAGCTTCTCTTAAACCTGTTCATTTCTGACTAAAAAATAACACTGAGGCTTCAGGGAAGACAGTGAAACCCGAGACCACTTTGATATTCTGCTATACACAGCCACTTTGTCAGCTGTTCCAGCACTTTTTTCTTTAATTGTGGTTTATACACACTTTGTGCTCAGCTGAGCTGTTTCCTGTTTGGGCGTGGTGTCTGCTCATGTTTGGACCTAACAGAAATCAATTGGACCTGTGATTTTGTTTATATAGTTTGGAATCTATATGTTCCTAAAAGGTGATAGGGAAAGAAACTAAGTAAAGAAAGAGGGCGGAGATTGCACAAATCAATGTCTCACCTTCATGTTTTTACCTGATCCCTCCACCCCATTCTCTTCTTGTTTACTCAGCTTCCCAAGAAAAACCCAGCATCTTCAGGGTGCTCATTCATGGGAAGCCACACCCTGACCGACCCAAATGCTAACACTGCATAATGCAAAACACTTGTTTTCCCTTCTTTGTTTCCCTGCTTGACTGTTTTAGACCCTCGTGAGCGTGCCAAGGATGCTCGTCCGGTCTGGAGCTTTGGCAGGAAGATAAAAGAAGCTTTGCGGGCCCTTGATGGCCCCTTGACCTCTCCCTGTCTGTCCGTCTTGGAGAGACATGGAGCTTCTGTGTTAAGACTTCATCCCTGAATGAAGCCTTTCTGGTTCTGACTCAGCAGACACAGAAAGACTCTCTGTCTGCCACATGAGCGGGAAAGAGCAAAGACGGATTAATCCAGATTATGTGACATCATAATAAGCATTATCCTTTGTTCTAATAAATGGGTTTAGATGCATCTTATCTTGAAGCTAAACTATAAATAATTGCGGAGACTTTTAAAACCCTGGTTGTAGTAGATTGTGAGCCTTATTCTTTTCCTTCACACATTCACAGTTTTCTTTCCCACAGAATCCCACTTTTGCACTCGGCTTAGTCAAAAGAGGGCTGTTTTAAATGACAGGGAGCTCTTGTTTCTGCTTCTACACCTCGGACTCGGTTCCCGCAGGTGACTTGACAAAGTCTCATTCAGCGTCACACACTACTATTTTTGACCACACTAATGGGCTCGTAAGTAAGACTACGGCAGGAAGAGGAAGCGGTCAGTATTCTCAGTGGGATAAGGACTGACAGAGTCATAGTTGTTTGATGTGGAGGGGTGTTGAACACAGCTCTGACACATACTCCAGCAGAGACCCATAGTTCCATTTTTTGGGATTTGTGATTTCAGTTTTCTGTTGAATTTTTGGTTTTTATCTCCTCCATTGAATGACATTCCTGTCAGTCTGTTTTTCATTTGACAGTTTTCTCGTTAACTTTCTTCCGCTGCGACAGCAGAGTTTCTTTTTGTAATAATAACTTTCTACAAACATGGACAAAACTGTCAGGTCATGTGATCAGCATTGAGACAATTTGAAGACAATTTAAGCACTGTGGCAATCGCCAATTTCAGAAAATAGAAAAATATTTAGAAAAAAAACAAATCTGACAGTTGTAAGGCAGAGGACTTAAATGCCTATACCACACATTATGATGTTCATTCCTCACTATAAACAACCCCAAAGTGGTATTTTAACCCGTTCACACATTTCTAAGTATTCCTCTAAACAAAACACCCCCCCAGGCTAACACAAATACCCAATTAGCTAGCAGTCATCAGCCGCTAGCTCAACCACTCAGATACCAGTGATCAGCCGCTAGCTTTGCTGTTCATCTAGCGGTGCTCAACTGCTAGCTTTGCCACCTAGCTTTGCCACTTAGCAATCGGTGCTCAGCTGCTAGCTTAACCACTCAGCTAACAGTGATCAGCCGCTAGTTTTGCTGTCCATCTAGTGGTGCTCAGCTGCTAGCTTTGCCGCTCAGCTAGTGGTGCTCAGCCCCGGCCATCGCTGCAACCAGTTTAGCAATTGCCGGGGCTACTAAAGGTAGATATTTGGTATTCACTTCAATTTTTGCAAAAGTTTGGGTGCTGTTTGTTTTTCTGTGCGAAATAAAGACACGATGCTGAAACCTTCTCTAGGATGACGTCATGAAAGTGAAGTCACAAGGAGCAAAAGGCAGAGCAAAGATTGTCTTACTTCCGGGTATGAAAAAAACTTCACGAAATTAACTCATATTTCCTAATCAATTTATACTTTAGTGTGACAAAGGTAATGAATGATCATATGGATATAGTTGACTCTGAAAGAGTTACAGGTCCTTTAAATGGAACTTATCAAATGTAAAAAAATATGATATAATACCCTGATTTATAAGAATTCATACCCACTGGAGTTATGGATTAAATCTAGTCATAGAGGTGATAAATGATGTGTCAGAACCAGAGTGTAGGAATGTTTTTGTTGTGAAGTCTGGTTCTTTTACACTGGAGTGAACTGAGCCAACAAAGAGGATCTGACTTTGGCTTTTATTTATTTATTTATTTTTTTTTTTTGACTACCTTAAGGAGAAAATTCAGATTTCAACCACTGACTGTACATGAGAACTGCACTGACTCTGAATAGGAAGTACAAGCCAGTTCCAAGAAGCCAAAATCCCATAGACTTCTACGGAGAAAAAAAAGCTGTCATTTTTTTTTGCCAGAATAACCATTCTTGCTCTGTTACTTTTTTTTAGCAAGTTTTTGCTAAACCTATTCTTTTGGGATAATTTTGAGCAGTGGTTAGCGCTCTTGCTTCATAGGCCCTGATTCAAGTCCTGGCTGGGGGACCTGAGACAGAACCACCAACTGGACCTTTCTGTGTGGAGTTTGCATGTTCTCCCCGGGGACTCCGGCTTCCTCCCACCATCCAAAAACATGGCCCAATGAAAGTATGTGGTTTCATGTTTGAAGTGTTTGATTGACAGATTCTCCTGAGCCCACTTTAAGTGGAAGGGGTATGGACAATTCCAACAAAATTACTGCCAATCACTGCTTACTGATGACATTTGGTTCCAACTTGGCATAAACATTAAATGCTACATCGTCTAATTTATCACTGAAAATTGTTGATCAATAATGTAGGGTTTAACAGATTAAATTGATAGTCAATAGATTTGCTTGATTCTGTTGATATCTTTTTCAATATTTAAGGTGTGAACTTCTCTGCTTTTTGGTTTCTTGCTGCACAAAGTCATATAAGCTGGTTGTTAAAAAAAAAAAAGTGACTTTAAAGTGAGGCATTAAAGCATTCAGTGAGAACAGTTTTTGGAATCCAATCCAGGAACCAGTTCAAAAGCAGTGATGTAGGTTTATGTTTAATGGAAGATTTGCAAGAATCAAACAGTGGTCGCTATGGTTGTTGCTAGGCAGAGCGCTAATTTTGCATGAGATGAGAAAAGGAGACGAGGGGATAGCGACTCAGTTGTTCCATTTGTAAAAAGCCAATGGAAAGAAACTGTGATGGGAGTCCAACTGGATATACAGCGAACACACAGAGCTGCTCACTGCACAGAAACTTATGCTGCATGGGAAGCTGATGTGTTTCATGTAAAGTTAACAAGTATTTTGTCCTCAAATGTTTTTAGAAATTGAAAAATCCTTTCATACTTTATTAGCTCAAGTTGTGCATCTAACTTGCCGGTAAATCACATACTGTAAATCCCAGCTGCTCTCTATTACAACCTCTTTTTCTGCCAGTAATAATCCAACCAGGTGACACAAGAGGGGAAAAGCTCAAGTCTCTGCCAGTGTAATATGAGCAATGAGTAAGCTGTAGGCAAATTTGGGTGGCGGAATTTAGCTAAAGAAGAAAGAAAGAACAGGAAATAAGGTAATGACTTTAAGTAGAGCTTTATTTTCTGTAACACTTCCATCCTCCCACTGGGAAGTTGCTCTCATGCCACCCACAGATCAACACCAGACACACTTCCTTCCTTTTTTCCTTTTAGTCAAATGACAAAAAAAAAAATGCCCACGATGGTGCAAGAGTGAACTTGTTAGGTTTTTATTTTGGACATGATGGTATCATGTATTTGACATTCTGTTCTTTTCAGCACAAATGGCTTCTTCCCCTTAGGCTTATCGTTCCCAGAAACTACAACAATGTCCTCCTTTTTTCCTCCCAGATTCATCTCTTCATGGTCATCTATCATCTGGTGGTGAGAATGACCTCAGCTTGTGGGCATTTTCTTATTGACAGAGATGGTTTTAAGCACCAGGTGGACGTTGACACATCGGAGGAGGATGTGCATTTTTCCCTACATTTCCCATCTGTGCCATAGACCACACTTCATTTTCAGTGTAGTTTATGGCACCCGCTGATGGACTTTGGATGATCTAATTTCCTTTAAACTCGTCAGAATCTGAACTGTTGGGTTGAGTGAAAGACTTGTGTCATCTAAAGTCACATGGTAACAAAGAAAAACTATTTTAAAAATGTTGATTTTATCATTTTCCTGTCACTTATGCTGAGATGAAAAATCTTATTTCCTCTTTTATCAATGTGTGAAATTTCTATTTTTGTTTTTTCCACAAATTCGAAGCATTTTTTCAATTCTGGTGTTCATCTTTTTAAACTTCTGCTTTTGGCATCTAAGATTGACCAACATGATCAATCTTAGCTGAGCATGGTCAATCTCATTTGTATTTATAAGTAGTGATAAATTCAACAGAGCAATGAAATTGTGCTTTAATTGTTGGTTTTCTCAGTTAAATTGACCAAATATATATATATATATATATATATATATATATATATATATATATATATATTTGTTCCGTCTTGCACCACCGTGGGCAAATGTATATTTAAGATGTTTTTAACCTTTTTGATAAAATGCACAAATCTTGTATAAAGTATGATACGTTTGGGGATTTGTTAAATTTTTGGTCAAAACAATTTCTGTTTAAGATGTACAAACATTGAGATGTTTTTTCAGGAAAAAAGCTCCTAAGTTACCCACTGTCTCAAATTTGATCCACACTCTTTTAACATGGTGTAACGGTATTATAAACCCTTAATTATTAAAAGTTGTAGCATTCCTTCAATACAGAAAGTGGTTATTAAAAAAAAAAGAATAACTACAAATAAGTTCTTCTCACCATAAAGTTGAAATTTAACTAAGCCTTTCGCGCCAAAGATTTTCATTGAGGCAGCCATTTTGAAATGAACAAGTAAAGCCTTTTCTACTGCCCCTAGTGGAATGATGAGGAACTACAGGGCAGAAAACTTGGATCAAATACACAAGGAGTTTAAAGTAAAGCTTTGGGTATGCTAATGAGATAGTGGGGTAAAAAATGCATGTATCCAATAGGGGTTTATATTGGGAAGAATCTGTCAATACGATACATATATGTCTCGATCACAATATATTCCAAGACTGTACCAGAACAACACCCCTTTTTTGTTAAATAGTATGACTTAGAAAAAACTTAGTCAAACTAAGTAGTACATGTCTCATAACATGACTGAACCAATGAGACTGAACATTGAGCAAAAGCTGGTTCCTGTGAGATCTTAGTGTCGTTGTGCGGTGAAGAGCAAATCAAAGTGTGCTGTGCTGCCAACTAGTGGTCGGAGGTTTTGGTGGAAAACAAAATATGCGCTGAAGGATGCTCACAAATCTTGTCAGCATTTTAAGTTGATACAAGTTTTGCCAAATGAAATATTGCAATCTATCATTAAATCGATTTTCCCTGCACTCTTAGAATCCAATACAATACAAATGGGGTTAAATAAAAACAGTTTAACCCTCATGTTATGGGGTCTAAATGACCCCACCCTTATTTTGATGTGTGATCCCTCCCATGACAAAGACAGACAGGATTTGCCAGAGACACCAATGAAGATAAAAAATCCGTGAAAAAAAGGTTCAGCTGCGCTGTCTTGTGGGGTCCAGATGACCCTACTTTTAATATAAACATGCCTGGGATAGCACAAGAGTTAAATCAGAAAATGACGTTTCCTCAGTTTTTTGCTGCATATTAATTTGAGCAGAAACTATATGTAAAAGTCAATTTTTTAATGAAAAAACACACTTTTATTTGAGAGGACAAAGAGCTTTGATGAAATATGAAGTTGTGGGTTTCTCCGTTTACATCTTATTTTTGCGCCTTGAATTCTCCAGCCAAATGTAGGTCAATAGAGTAATTCAACTCCATTTTTTTCCACTGGCACAGCTGCATTTATAACTTTGCGCAGGCAGGACGCAGGGATCAGAGAGAAGTGTGGCGCCAATACACAGCAGAATCTGTGTTCTTTGCGTCTCTAACACGAAGACGCACGGGATTGACGGCACACATATGCACATAGGGATCCTGAAGGAAGCAGGTGTGCAGCATCAAAAGTCACTTCCTTGCATTGACCCAGCTTCCTTCCCTGCAGGAGGCTCAAGGAGAATCCAATCTAACAAATTTGGTTTGATGAGTTGTGCGTTTTTGGCACAGATGGGCGCATTTAGATGCCTCTAACGTTCACCCCCTCCATCCCCTACTGCTCAACAGATGTAAGCAATTATCTCCCCATCCCTCTGAGCTGCATTTATCCTATCTCTCAGCCCATTCATCCATAAAAGCTTGCCCCCGTCTCTGCCGCAACCGCAGAACAATCAAATGCATTTCGTCACTCCCTTGTAATTCTTTCTTTCTTGATTTTTCTTCTTCTGTTGCTCTGCATCTCCCTGCCACCTCAGCATTTCTGTATTTTTACGAGTGCCATCATCATCATGGGCTTTTTCCTTTAACCTCGGGTCAAAGCGCTTTCTTTCCGCCCCGCGTGCGCTTTTACGCATCAGTCAGGAGGCAGTAACTGGAGCCACAAAACCAGGATGTAATTAGAAGCAAATCTGTTCAATAATTTAATATTTAATGTAGATTAATTTGGCTCATAAATTTCACAGTAAAAGCTTGCATGATCAAATATGGTTTTAATAAATGTATCTGTTTTATTTTCTTTTTAGTTTCCCCCTCTATAAATCACATCTGCCACATTTGTCATGATAAAGTCTGCAAGCTTATAGATCATTGGCCCCTGAACGCATCCCTCACCTCCGGCTTGATCTGCAGCTCCCCGGCTCCGTGCGCCCTCAGCGCAAACGCCGCCACCGCCAGCGGCAGCAGCAGGCGGACCGATAGCTTTGGCTCCATCAGTTCACTCGCAAAAAACTGTCCAAAACTTGGCAGAAGTCTTTTTTAAAAAGCTGGGACTGAAGTTTTATTTGTTGTCAGAACATAATATGTCACCAACTGATTCCCGGAATCTTGTTTTCGGCGCTTGGCGCAAACGTGGCCTTCAGAAAGTCACGCGTCTTGGCGGAGTTTATTTAATCCACTTGATGTTTTGGTCCACTCTTTGCATTCTTCTGGCGTTTGAGAGAATACGGGCTGTTTGTAGGAGGCAGGAAGTTGATAGGAGGGGTGGGTGAGCTTTGAGTTGCAAGCTTCCGATGTTTTTTTAGTGTCCAAAATCTGCCTGAGCTTCGCTCCAGATGTTGCAGCCCACTGTTCCCACGGATCGATCGAAGCTTCTCCTGTCCTCCTTGGTCTGCTCCCCTCTTTCCCCTCTCTTCCTCTGCAGACGTGGTACCGCGATCCTCCGTGGAGATCTTTAGCTGGAAAGAGTTGGCTCCTCCTGGATCAGCCCGCCTCTCCTGGAAAGCTGGGCTCAACTTGATGACCCATCAGGCTTGGCCCTCTTCCATAGGACCATAAATACCTTCATTCTGCTTAAAAAGCAGAACTATTTGGCGTCAACAAAAATGTAAACTTCAACAAAAAGTTAGAAAGGACATTTTAAAATTCATTTTGGTTAATTTATTTTCACTGACATGTTTATAAAACCTTAATAAGTTAGCCAGTTTATTAGGTCACAAACTGTTTTTTCAATCATTTTTTCCAAGATCTTTTAATTTTTCTTTTTTTTTCTTTTTGGCTATAGATTGTTGATAATCAGCATTGTTATACAAGGAGAAATAGCGCCCTCTAGTGCAAGGCGCTGTCATGTAAAGTTGAACTGCAAAATGTGTACAAGGTCTTCATAGACCTACTTAAGGGTTGTTTTATTTAAGCAATAAAGGGGAAAACCCACTTCTGAAATTATTTTCCTCTTGGATGCAGATTCTAATAAAAATATTTTTATATTGGAATACAAATGTCCAACTTTGCATGATTCACTTGTATGTTTCACAGTTCAATGGTAAATGTTAGATTTTTGAATTAGAAAAAATAAACTTCTGGATGTCCTATTGTGTGATTAAAAATGATATATTTTTAAATCAATGATGTAGATCTTTGTGCTCTCACTTGCAATTATTCAATTATAATAATATTCATTTAAAAATGTTTATTCTGAATGGATGAGAGGCTATAGTCTGCCTTTGGTCACTCGATAGAATCAGTTTTTATAGCCTTAGTAGCAATTTTTGTTTTTATGATCTATACAAGTTGCTTGGAATGTTTTAAGTGCAATATCAAAATCTTCAGTGAAAGTCTATAAGAGTTTAAGGCTATATAGGCATTAATTTCATATTTAGTACACACATTTCTGATTTATTTAAAAGCTATTGAACGCATCTTGGTATGTTTTCTGCCCTGTACTGCATTATCATTCCACTAGAGGCAGTAGAAGGGCTTCCCCTGCTCCTTTCAAAATGGCTGCCTCCATAAAATCTTTAGACAGGAAGTTTAATCACCAGAACTTTGTAGTGAGAATGACTCATTTATTGTTATTCATTTTTTAAAATGACAACTTTTTGTATTGAAGAATGTAAAATTTGTTGATAATCATTTCTTTATAAAACACCATGTTAAAATGTTGGGATCAAATTTGAGACAGTAGATAAATAAGCTTCTTTTTTTTGCAAACTCAAGTCAAAATTTGGCAGCTTCAACTAACATTGTTGTGAGCAAAAAACGTACCAAATCACCCAACATATCACAATTAAAAATATTAGTGAACCCTTTTTGTGGATTTCATCGGAGGGTTTAAAACATCCTAATACCAAAAACAATTGATTTTTTGGCAATTCTTTGATGTAGTTGGCTTCATATTGTATAGGATTGCCAATAAAAGGCTCAATTACTGCAAATTAAAAAAAAAAAACTAAATTAAACAGGTTTGAAAATGACAGAAATAGTTCTTTTCCTCCAAAGTGCTTTTTAATATGTAGATACTGAACTACAGGTTATAACAGACACACATTGATAGATATCCATCAACTGAAAAGTTTAGTAAATCTAGTCAGTTTTAAGGTGATTTTGTTACCACTGAACTACACAACAACAATAACCTTCACGAAGCGGAGGGGCAAGAGTCACATGGACCAAGCCCTCAGTGGACTCACAAACACTGCAGTTGTGCTTCTGTTTGACAGTACAAGACCGTGAAGAGCAGGCCAACATGACACAAGTGGTTTTCAGAATTGCAAGATGAGGATAAAAGACGTGAAGTCCCAAACAGTTACACATTCATATTGCTCACTGTGATATTATAGAGCAAAATTGGAAACTTCCCACTTATTAACCTTAAGTCTGTATAAAGAACCTTCTTGATTTGGATTAGATTACAGTTAGTAAATACTAAAGTTATGCATCTTGTTTTTTAAGAAAAAAACTCCTTTGGTGCCATTCTGAACAAGAACTACAACAACACTAATAGCAACTACATCCAAAACGATGACAAAAAATTAGTTTAACTAGTTGTATTAGTGTACAATGACTTTTATTATTTGATCTAGGTTTATTGGTGAACCTAGACTAACAGTGGATGACGTCCCGTTTAATTAAGTCATATTTTTTCCTCTCATAAATCCAGAAATAAAGTGATTCTATCGAGTATGTATTTGATGCATTATAAACTTCACTTTGTATGTTTTTGAACACAACAAGACCAAACGGATAGACTCACAACTTTTACATACAAACATATTACTCTGATTATTAAACTGACAGGCCACCTGGAACATGTTAGGGAAGCAGCACGATACAAATGTCCATCCAGCTGTGCTAAAACATGATTAAAAACATTGTAAAATGTTTAAGCCCATCAGGTCATTACGCCAGGGGACTCTTCTCCGTCCTCCCCTGAGGCTCTTGGATCTTGGAGAGTTGGTTTTGACAGCCGTGTGGATTCATTTTCATCCTGGCTACCAGCTTTTGGGTCATCAGCTGGCTCAGAAGGGGTGTTGAGGAAAGCTTGATACTGGTTCCAAAAGCCTGCAGAGCTCCTGGTGGCTGGAATGTTTAAGGTCGTCGCTGATGACGAGGGGGGTGGCTGGTTGGAGGAGGTTCGGCTGCTTCTGGCTTTCGGACGTGTTGCTTTCGTCACCAAACCATGATGCTTCATGTGGCCCTAGGAATAAAAAAAAAGTATATTATCAAGAGTTAGAATAAAAAGGAACACGTACAATAACTTTTAAGATCACACTAGAACAGATGTGATATCTGCTTTTCAAAAACAATCTTTGATTGTTTTTCAGCAAATTTCTCAAAAATTTCAAGCTACATTTCAAGCTACATTTAAAGGTATCCTCAGCATTTTAACTTAATTTTCACACAAACTCTGCGGCAACTGCGTTTATCTAACCAACATTTCAAAATGTATTAAAACTCTACATCAAAGAATTGTTCTCTAACCTTTAGCCCACTCCGACTGGCGTACTCTTTCCCACATTCAGCGCAGCAGTAGGTCTTTTTCTCAGGGCGGGAAATTGGAGATGGAAGGGTTGGAGCAAGGCTCATTGGCACAGAAGACTCGAGAGTTTTGCTGGAAACAGTTCTGCTTCTTTTACTGCCTTCCCCTTGATCTTCCTTCTCTAATGAACCAAAGGTAAAGCTCTGTCGTGTCTCTCTTACAGAGGTGTCTGATGTCTGAATTTCAGACTTCATCTCAGCTGCTGAGAGGTCCACCTTCTCGTCGGAGGTTGTCATGTCAGTGTCTTCATCTATCACATTTGCTGGACCTTTTTCGGATATTCCAGGCTGAGAAGACTTATTCATTTCTTCTCTCGCAGGTTCTGGAGATTGGGGTCTTGATGATACTGAGTTTGAGTCCAATGCACTGGCATCAGTTTTGTCTTGGTCTATTGTGAGGTTGGGGGGGGCATTGGCACAAGTATAACTGAAAGGATCACCAAGAGAAGGTGTGCTTTGAAAGTCCTCCAAGTTTGGTTTGGAGCAAAGGAAGTCGTTTAAAGTTAAAGGTGGTTCATGTTCTGTGAAGTCCACAAGAGTAGATGATTCTGTGCCTTTGGGGATGTCAGAGGGTAGTGGTGAAGTATCAGAAACTGGGACACTGACTGAAGCCTTTTGTTGAATTTCGTGGTCTTCACCAGTTGATGATGCTTGATTTGTTGACTGAGAAGCAGGCAAAGATGTACTAGCACAAAGGATTGGGGGATCTTCAGTGTCTGGTGGAGGAGTTTGAGTTGTGGGATTCATGAATGGGTCAGGGCTGAGATTAGTTGGTGGGATTTGATGGGGACTTGAGGATGGAGACTGACTTACACCTTTCTCAGGGGCTTCATTGCTGCTAGAGACTTGAACTGATCCAGCTGCCAAAATTTGAAGTTGTGAACTTGGAGTTGGACTTTTAGATTTACTAGCTTGTGGAGGGGTTGTGCTTAAAGCAACACTTGAGTCAGCTGATGGGGACTTAGACTGCACCATTGATTTATGACTAAATTCAACAGTTACTTCAGATTCAGCATCCTCTGCACCATCTGGAGGCAACTGTCCACCAAGATGCATGCGTATGTGGTGCTGAAGAACAAGGGCATTGGTGAACTTACGCTGACACAGTGGGCAAGAGTTCTGAGCACGAACATTGGGTGGTCGGGCATGGTGGGTGGCCAGGTGTGACCTTAGGCTGCCTTTGGTGGAGAAAGATCGTCCACATATTTTGCACGGAAAAGGACGTTCTCCAAGGTGTGTGGCTTGGTGCAGCCGTAGTGCTCTTGGGCAGCTCAGCACCCGCAAACATACCCCACATTGATTGGTTTTCAGGTTACTTGGATCTCTGACGCCTAAGGATGATGGCATGCCCCCCATAACCGAACTTGCTCCATTGGCACCCATTCCAAGAGCAGCAACCATCTCACGGGTGAAGTGTGAAACGGAAGTGGTAACCAGGTTGGAAGATGGGGATGCCATCACATAGGTGTTAGAGGTGCTAGCATTTGTGAAACAACTGTTGGCGGTACTTGTCGATGAGGTAGAGGTACTGCTTGACAAAATCTCCAGTATGGAAGTCGGTGTGGAGGAGGAAGCCCATAGGGAAGATGTTTGTGGACAAGTCTTCTCTAATTTCTCCACCAATTTTTGCAGCTTAGATGTTTCAGACGTTGGGGTAGCAAGAGTGGATGGAAGTGAAGATGAAGTGGAAGTGGTGGGAATACCTGGGACTTTGGGAAAGGAGGAAATGGGAATGGGATGTTGCGAAGAAGTATTTTGGTGAGAACCTGCAGTGGTGGGTAGGTGTGTGCGCAACAAGCTCAATGCTGGATGGTTGTACAGGGATGAGTGTGCAGCCTGAGTAGCAGAGGAAGTACCGGTAGATGGAAACAGAAGCTTTGGTAGGTGGGCTAGCTGAGAATAAACTGCTGGGGACAGTATTGGTGCGAGTGGGGGAGTGTTTTCATCAAAGTGTTGCTCTTTGGCACCTTTGAAGAACCCAGTGAGGGTGGAAAATGAAGTTAAGGAAGGGTCTGAAAGAAGGGAAGGAGCTGTAGAAGAGATAGAAGAGGAAGACGAGGTGGATGAATGAGATGCACAGGAGGCAACAGAGGCTGCAGCAGCAACAGCAGCAGCTCTGTTGAGCTGCAGGAGAGAGTGGGAAATCAGTGCCAGATCCACACTAGGAGGGAGAGGTAGAGTAGAGGGTGTCGTTCCTCCAGAACTTCCCAGAGAAAGTCCACTGCTAATACCTCTTGCCTCCAAATTATCTCCAGATGGTTCATCCTCCACCCTACTTTTTCTCTTCCTCTGTGTAAAGTTAATGCCACTGGTGCTGCTACAACTGCTCATTAACTGTTGCATGTCTGATCCACCAGTTGCTCCAAGTGCTACCCCGAACAAAGATGGAGGCAGGAGAGAAAGTGACAGCTCTGGATTTTGTTCACGATGGCGAAGAAAGTGAACCTTCAGGTTGCCCCGTGTGGTGAAACGACTCTGACACACCGGACACTGGTATGGTCTTTCACCTGTGTGTGAGCGGAGGTGTATCTGCAGAGCAGAATCACTGCTGAACATTTTTCCACAAAAGCGGCAGGTATGGTGGAGACGACCAGCGGAACTGGAGTCTCCTCCGCCAGAACCAGACTGCAAAGCATGTTGAGAGTTAGGCATGTTTACTGGAGTACGAATGGATGGGTTCAGACAAGACGGATCACTCTTCCCGCTTACTGTGTTGGTATTAGAGGATTTTTCATGAAGATAGCGATTGGGGAGAGCTAAAGACAGTGCAAGGGGGTAGATTGAGGAAGACATTGCTGAAGAGGAAGAGGTAAAGGTAGGGGAGCATTGAGAATTCTCCCACAGACAACCATGAGTGCCTGTAGAGGCTCCTGTTCTTTCAACCTGCGATTTGTGAGGTTGCAGGATCTGGGATAAAGAAGAGCTTGTGGGTTGTGTGGGTTTGTTGGCTGTCTGGGAAGGAAGCAGAGAAGACAAACTTGCTGGTAGAGGGGTGACTGACGTGGACGGCTGAGTTGCAGCTGTCTGACTTGTGGGGCTAGATGACCTTTTTCTACCTTCGAGACAGAGTTGAGACAGGGGAGAGGGAAGATGCTGGGATGTTGTCTCCGTGCCACAGGATGCTTCACCAAGGCGTAGCACCTGTCTACATATCTCCTCTGTGATCTGCATTTGGTGGATCTGCCGTTGCTGGAGAACCCGAAGCTCCTCGAGGATCAAGGCGATACTCAGTTGGGTCCTTACAGGTGCAGCCGAGGCAGATGTCACGCCTGGGCTTGGGGTTGGAGTAACAGGACTTGGGGGACCCTCTGGCACCCGACTGGGGCTGCCAGGTTGCGGTGGAGGACATAGGGAGGCTGATGATGAGGAGGAGGAAGAAGAAGTATTGGTGGTGGCTGACAGCCCCAATTTGGGAGAAGCCATCAACGAAGAGTAGATAAAAGCTCTTGCACTGCGACCAGACTGTTCCAACGCAGGTGAGTGTTGCTATTGTAGAAAGACTAAAGGGGTAGTGAGGCCAGAAGAAAGAGAAGGCTGTACTTTTTTTGAAGGGGTTTTGGTTGGGCGATCATGTTAGAAAAACTCTTTGAGTGAAAACGGATGTCTGAGAGCAACTGGAAACAAGTGGAGCTTCACTGCCAAGTGGTCATCAGAGGAAACTGAAAAATAACAATCACAATTCAGACAGAATAATTAATTAAATATATAATAACAAAGTTAATGATGATCAAGGGGTGTGTATGTATGCTCACACACTCCAACCTGACACTGATCTAAAAAAACACAAAGTTCAACCACAGGGAGCCTACCTCGTTTCCAAGACAACATGTCCAAGACAAATGACATTTGTCCCTGCCCCATGATGAAAGAAGATGCTTTCTTAGATATTCTATCATCTTGGTAAAGTCTTTCATTAGTTCAGCCTCTGGCACCTCAAGGATTAGGTCCTGGCATGGGACCTGATAGTGTCCAGCTGCCTGACAGATGTGATTGTAAATTCACTAAAGTTACATTCCTGATGTAGTTTAAATCCAGGCAGATGCTAAACAGACAGAAACACAATATGTTCGTGTACAAGCGACTATATGACACACTTTCTGGTACACACTGCCACATACACATTTCTTTAGAGGCATTAACGCTTCAGTGGCTGACAACAAAGCTTAAATGGGACAAAGGAATCTAATGCAGTTCCTCTAAAGAGTTTCCTTTTCCTTGCTCTTGTCGTACCCTCACCAGCTCTTGGATTTGCAGCTTCATGAATTTACAATGCACTTTGTAAGCTGCACTTCTCTGACGACATGCAATGGGTCTATATTCTGCGTCGTTTGTTCTTTGGATCTCAAAACTTAATGTTTTGGGAAATTTCAAATTGATATTTTACAACTGTTGTTGCTATAGGGTTTATTTTAAAAGCCAAGGGGGTCAAGCTCATGACATGCTGGGGTTGTTTCTGATAACAAGCCTGAAGGATGGGCTTGTCAATTTTAACCTGCAACTCTAAACATGTCTACCTATGATAAATTCCCACCTTGATCATCTTTTAATCTGTTATAAAAGCTTTCCAAGTGGTCTTTTAGTTATGATAATGCCGTTTTTAGGCAAAACTATTTTTTAAATGTCATTTTCAAGGACATAGTTTCTGCAAGATGGCAGAAGTCATTAGAAATTTACCTGAGTTGTGTTAGATTTGAGTATGCCCTTCCCCACTTCCCATCATCCATGTATTTACACACTCACTAGCTCACAGCCTCGCACCTCCAACCTAACATTACGGGTGCATCAAAGATGGCGGGCATAGCCGTACAGTTTTGAGCCAGATATACATGGATCTAGTCATCAACAAGTGAATACTTTAGAATGGAGAAGCAGGAAGCCTGAGACCCACCCAACGTAGTTTCTACATCACAGTTATGCGTTTTCCAAACTGCATTCTTTTGTCTGCTCCTGATTTACAACGATTTGAATAAAGAAATATATTTTTTAGCTTAATTTTTGCTAATTTATGTCTTACACTTTGAGAACAATGCCACAAGAACATGTTAAAAACACCAAAAACAAACAATTTTCATTGGAGTGGGTCTTTGAAATGAATTATTTTATGAATTATAAAAGGAAAATACTTTCAACAAGTCTCTTTCTCTTTCACATACAGACACTCCCTTGTTCGTCCACTAGGGTAGACTACTTTACATTCAAATGGCGAGTGAACACCCAGGCTTTAGAGCAAAGAGTCTGCAGCCCCTGGTGCACCAGTATAGTCAACAGCTATGTCTGATTGGGATTTCAACTCACTAAAACTCTGCAAAAGCATATACCAGAAAGTCTAAAATAAAATCCAGTTGGGAGTCTTAGTATTTTATTGATAATCCAGGGTTTATTTATTTATTTTTTTAACACAGGCTTGGTGGTTGGGGAGCTGACAAACTGAGTTAACAATGGCGTGATGGGAGCACAGCTGAGTGATCACCATCCTCTCACTCACAAGGCCTCTGACTGGAGGCACAATGCTGCCTTTTTCCTCCCCTCATCCTGGCTGCTTACACCACGTGGAGGGGAGAAAAGGTAGTGAAAGAAAGACAAAAAAATAATTTATCAGCATCCTGTCATCCCTCCCCCTCCTCTTTGCATCTCTGTGGGTTGGGGGAGAATAATAAAACGCTTTGTTATATGCAAAATAACATAAAATAATAAATACATATGATTTAATTATTTAGGAAGTTGTTTTTAATGATTTTATTCAAGCAAAAAAATGTAAAAAATACAAACATTAATAAATGAAAATGATTGGAATATTGTATTCCTAACTACTCGCCTAGTTTTTTTTTTATATAAATCTTTATTAGTAAGAAGGATAAACAGACATTTTTGAGTAAAACGCCAACACAAGGCGTTCGTATTTGCAGAGCCATCTTGTCAAATTGATCGCCCGCACGGTTCCTGTGCGTTTGTTTAAAGCGATCTTCACAAATTAGCGCGGAAAAAGCCGGCCGTGCTATGCTATGCGCGTCCCCGCTACTGTACAGCAACCTGTTGCTGGCCATGCGCGCTCCCACATCATAACAAGTTATGATTCATAAAAAAGAGTCTCCTCCGGCAGAAAAAGGAGAGAAAACAGCCCCGGATGTGCATTTCCACCACAGGCCGCTCGTCGCCCGCGCGGGCACGGAACCACGGAATGAAAAAAAATCAACTTACCGTGTTCGAATCGCTGGACTTTTTTATTTTTGTATTAGCTTTTGGCACTGATGTGTAATATCAGGTACAGGAAGGAAGGGGGCGGTTGGAGGGCTTTCCGTGCTCGGTTCGGATCTCTCAATCGGGACCTGGCTGCTGCATTTGCTCCGTCGGGGATGCGCA